>NC_045544.1:11796031-12103531 GCF_009769535.1 Thamnophis elegans
TGGGTTGCTGCCAGTTTGGCCTGGATCGGCTGAACCAATAATAGTGGCGGGATGCTCTGCCCACCTGCCCAGACGCTTCTGCGAATGTGCACAAGCAGAGCAAGCACAAGCGCGTAAACTGGTAGTAAAAAAAATTAGCAACCCACCTCTGAGATGAATGGTTGGCAATGTGCTCTCTTTCCCTGGGCCTCGAATTTGGGAATGGGGAGTTTCAATCTGAGATTGACTTCTTCCACATAGGGGGAAGACAGACAGACAGACAGTCTTGATGTCCCAGGGAAATTCGGGGTTTGTTGAACCTGGAGTGCATTCCAATTAACGCAGAAGTTCCATGTGTCTTTAATAGCTACAGAAAAAAGGGCACTTGTGACTTTAATTTGACAGCAAGGGCAGGGTTTTGTTCTAAGGCTATGAGTCTTAAAGGGTTACAATCAGAAAATCATGTCACCACTAATAACCACAAGTTATTTGGCTAACATAGACCCCCAAATGTGGATACTATTGGTCAAAAGTGGAGCCCAAGGTGTGCGCTATTGTTCCCAGGCAAACGTGAGCCAGTTGACAGGTGCCTTATCTATTCCACTGCTACCCACAACTAACTTGCACCTCATTCCATTTTGAAGGGAAATTTCTAAGGCCTTCCACCACCTAAACTCTCACTGCTTGTGATTTTGACTTATTAAGACATGATGTTTCAGGGGGAAGGAATTTGACAACTGATTATCCCATAAAGGTCAATCTGGCATCATGCATAATATTCCTTTTTGAAGCTTTAGAGACCTTCTTCCCACTCTATCACTTTATCCAAGTCCCCATTTGAAAAATATCATTTTATTAACAACTGCTGCATTTTCATTTTCTCTACCGTAAGACTATGGCTACTATTTCCAAAAACACATACAGTATTTTGGCTATAGATCTGTATGAGAATTCCTTTAGTATTATATGTTGTCTATCTCTGGTTAAAGAATGCAGAAGCCAGACTAATGGAATGTAAACTTTTAAGTCTTCTCTCTGAGCCTTCACTGCAATTCTTTTTTTCCCTTTGTCTACAGAATATTTGCACCACGACCACTGCATTTTTACATTTCTTCTTCTTAGCCTCCTTTTGTTGGGTTTTAACCGAAGCGTGGCAGTCATACATGGCTGTCACTGGAAAAATTAGGACGCGGCTCATAAGGAAACGCTTTTTATGCCTTGGATGGGGTGAGCTCCTGTTATTCAGCTGATTTTTTTCTTTTTCAGCTTAGTGTTTTTGCATGAATAACCTTTGGAATATGAATGCTTGTTTCAAGAATCTTGGCAGGTAGTAAGGAGATTGTACTGTTCCTATACTGAATATCAATACTGGAATATTGATAGAATAGCAAGCAAGCATATTATTTAATTCCATTGATTTGCTTCCAGGTCTGGCTGGTAATGAATTCTCCATAGTTTACTAAAGTTTATCATACTATAACTTACTGTCTTTAGATTTTCCGTAAAGATGGTAATATGTAGACTTTTCAAAGCATAACAGTCCCTGTGATCAAAATCAATCCATTTTTATGCTGTATCTTCATTATATAATATATCAAATGCTTTAGTGATGGGACTGGTCACAATGCAAGATGGGATAACAGGAGTAGTTGACAAGTTAATGGTAGGTGAAGGATATACTTGAGTTATTGCTGGTAAAAATATTCTTTCCATATAATTTGTATCATAAAGCATGCTTTTCTCATCCAAGCATGAAAACCAATAAGCAGTGTGATTCTCACAAATAATCCCTTCTATAAAAACTCTACTGATAGCCACAGTAAAACTGTAGCTGGAGGTCACCTATTCCTAGAGCTACCAGATGAGGGATGCAAAAATCCAGATTAACACTAGTGAGCAGCAAAGAGGTAAAGACAATTTGAATGCATTGCATTCAATACTTTTAGCCCATCTTTGGTAACCTTATCCAACCTTATTTATCTTACAGTGATGAAATTATTTAACCCTTATAACTATGTCCTGAAAGCCAAAAACCATATGGACATTAAGGCCCACCAAACAGATCAAAGAAAGAGGTTTCTGGCCCAGGTAACACCATTTGCACACCAGAATAGAGTACAGATAGGAACCAAATCGAGAACAAATCAATGAGCTGAGAATAAGTACTAGCTCTGTAAGGTTTCCAGACATCTTAATTATTTAAGTAATAGCTGAGAAAGGCTGCCCTTGTACTGTCATGACTTCCAAAAAACCACTTCTTCAGAATCGATCGCAAAGTCTCCCAACTTTAGTTGCTTGTTCTTGTGGGTATAGATAGACACTGTAATGATCCGATGCAATAAATTAGCTGTATACCAAAGCCTTTCTATCACCTGACTCGTGATACTGAATACTCTTCTTTATATATTATTTAAAATATCTTATTAGAAAATAGTTCAGAATCCTATTTTACTGTTTTTTTTTTTTTTTCAGAAACAAGGGCAATATGGCCTTAGGAAAAAAAATGGGGAAAATGTCTTGTTTTCTGGGGCATGGCAAATAAACATAAGAAACAAAAGGGATATGAATAGGAAAGCCGTATGCCTAAGTTTCATTTTATGAAAAACCCCAACCACAGGTTTTGTGGCACCATACGGGTATGAGATCTCTAGCAGGATGGTCTTTAGATGTGCAGATCATTATGTAGAGAGGGAAATAACACTGGAGTTTCTCTTGCAGGTTTGCCAGCATTGGTCGTGGCCATATCAATAGGTTTTACCAAGACTAAAGGCTATGGAACGACTCAATAGTAAGTCATTCTATCATAATACGTCTTGTTTTCAAGGACAGTTCCTACATTCCTCTTTACCACATTGCCTGCATTTGACTGTTTGACTGTATTCAGATCTAGGATTGACACCGAGGGTCTTTAAAAGTAGTCCATGGTTCCCCATCTCTCTGACGGAGGTGTGGCAGGAAATAAACATACACAGTCAATTGCGCTCTGTAGAATTTGGCATGCTTTTACCTTCATGAGCAACAAATCATAGAATGAGTAGCTGCTTCTTTTGGTTATTCTTGTCTTTGCCTGGAAATTCAATTTCAATAACCCTAAAGAAAAGGAAACATGCACTGGAACAACACCATACAATAAGCCATTGTTTTGCTTAATCATGGTTTCTTGAATTATTGTTGGTTGGGACCAGTGGTGGGATTCAAATAATTTAACAACTGGTTCTCTGCCTTAATGACCAACTGGGTAGGCGGGGCTCAGTGTTCATGTGACTGGGTGGGTATGGTCAACATAACGTCACTCACGCCGATGGGCGCTTTGCCTTAGCTGTTACAATGTAATAAGGGTTAACCGGAGAGGCAGTTTCTGTAAGCAGGGCAATAAAGATCAGGCTAGAAACAACACTAGAATGTTCCCTTCCTTCCTTCCTTACAGGATTAGCCCTGTAAAGTGGAAGAAAACACAAAATGAGATATCTTCCAACAACTGGTTCTCTTAACTGCTTAGAAAGTTAACAACCGGTTCTCTCCCGGGATTCAGGTGCGAACTGACTGAATCCCACCACTGGTTGGGATGTTACATTTTGAGCATTACATCTTGATTTTCAAACCCCAATGGGTAGACTTACACAACAATCAAAGCAAAAGCCAACCGAACAACATCAAATAACTTAACGTGAGAGCTCAAAAAAAAAAAAAAGGCAAGAGTAAATCATTGTGTAACTGGTGTAGCATTTGTTTCTTCCTGTATTGTTGTTTCCCAAGTTTGGGGGTGGAAGGAAAAAGGCTTAACTGTTATGAAAACTATAAGTGGAACATTTTGGTCCCTTTGCAGTCAGAGCAAAGATAATTGTGAATATGGAAAGAGGACTCATTCCAGTACCCTATCAAATATAGATGAAGTTAAGACTGAAAGCATTAGAAGCCACTGATGAATAAACATCCACATCAGCTTTTGGAGCCTTGGATGAAAACAGCACTTATCTGGATATTTATTCATGTTCTGGGTTTTGGTAAAGGATCAGAAGCTTGTCAAGACTCTGCCTTATATCAATTCTAGTCAAAAGAAAAATATTTTTTTAACTTTTTAATTGAGGGCTGAATCATTTCTTCAGGGCTAATCTGTTAGGTGGGTGGGTGGAGACGTAGGAGCACAACTCCTCTTTTTAACTGTCTTTCTGACAGCTTCCTCTGCCTTTCTTCAAAGGATCAAGTTAGAAGGGAGGAACAGCTTCTATCAGAGGCTGGAACTGACTTTTCCTAAAACTGATTTTGAAATTAGGCTGGGAACTAGATATAGTCCTAGTGTTCCAGAAGGCAATGAGTAGACTTATTTTAAAACAGGTGCTTGATATGTACTGCAATTGTCTAGTGACTGCTTAGATAGAATTTTTTTTCACATTGGGTTTGTCTGGGGTGGTTTTTTAGCAATAGCAATAGCAGTTAGACTTATATACCGCTTCATAGGGCTTTCAGCCCTCTCTAAGCGGTTTACAGAGTCAGCATATCACCCCCACAGTCTGGGTCCTCATTTCACCCACTTGGGAAGGGTGGAAGGCTGAGTCAACCTTGAGCCGGTGAGATTAGAACCGCTGAACTGCAGATAACAGTCAGCTGAAGTGGCCTGCAGTACTGCACCCTAACCACTGCGCCACCTCGGCTCTTTTGGTGGAATATATTAGAGATTATGTTTTATACTGATCTTTTAGAGCAGAGTTGGGCACCAGGCACCAAAAGGGGCACCACAAAGTTGAGAAAGAAAAAAAATGAAGATTTGTACAGTATCTACAAAGGAGGGGCACTAAGATTTGTCAGTGCTTAAGGCACCAGTGAGCCTTAATCCACCACTGGATGGATGGGTGGGTGGGTAGATGGGAGGGAGGGGGAGGGAGAGGGAGGGAGAGAACGAGAGAGATGATGGAAGTGATCTTATTTCATCCACTCTTGCCAGAGATGAAAAATGACCTGACCCTCACCACATTTGCAGCTGCTAAATGAGGGAATGACAGCTCCTAAAGTATGGGGAAGATGCAGTATCTCCCTAAAGACCGTTCAGTTTAAAGGGATTAACAGCTCCTTATTTTGTGAAGAGTGGTACACGCGCTCTGCGCAACTCACTAGCCTGATTTCATCACATTAATAACTTTAATTTAATGCCTTAGTGTCTTAAGTCAGGAAGTGTTCTGAATTGTAAATTATCATCAAAGAGCTATTTAAATATTTATATGGAATAAATTCAAGGCTACAGCCTTATATTTCAGACATACCTTTCCGGGATAACAACTGAGCGAATGCAGTGAGCTTTCTGAGCAAACATGGATAGGTTTGCTGTTAACTTACCAAATGTACTTAAGATGGTATCCCTTGTTCTTTGGAAATGAAACACAATGGATCTTTCTCTTCCTTTGTTTTTGGTCTCGATATTGTTCCCTTCTCCAAATGTACTGGAGTAAAAGAGTTGGGGAATTGTCCCAAGCAAGTGAATGAATCTTGCACTCAAACTACATCTCTCAATTTCCCAGCAATACAATCCTTGTTTCAGTGGACTGAGGGAAAGATTGGAAAGGGTGTGAGGGAAAGAGGAGGAGGAGGAGGAGGAGGAGGAGGAGGAGGAGGAGGAGGAGGAGGAGGAGGAGGAGGAGGAGGAGGAGGAGGAGGAGGAGGAGGAGAAGAAGAAGAAGAAGAAGAAGAAGAAGAAGAAGAAGAAGAAGAAGAAGAAGAAGAAGAAGAAGAAGAAGAAGAAGAAACAAGATCTGTTTGTGTGCCCTGCCTTTTGCTTGTGGTTATTCTCCTTAGGATTTCCTAACCTCGGTCATTCTAAGATATGTGGACTTCAACTCCCAGAATTCCCCAGCAAGCATGGGGAGTTGAAGTCCGTACATCTTAAGCGTTGCCAAAGTTGAAAAACACTGCTTTAAAGTCTTCATTGGTTGAAGCCCTTAAAAGATATTTTAATGTACGTAGGATTAGCCCTGGAATGGGAATTTTAAAGGCTGTTTTTAAAAACCTTCCCATCCTATCCTTATAAAAGCTTTTTTAAAGAAAACCAATATTTTCTTCAAACTGTCATACCTCAAAAACTGTTTAATAAAAATAAGGGTGATTTAAAAAAAAGACAGAGAATGCCAATTCATGACAAACAGGCTTTTTTTTTTCTTCAAATATAATTATTCCACACAGAATAAAAGAATGCCCCAGATTTCTTAAGATGTGCCAACAGTATTTTGTAACAATATAAGTTCTATGGTTGTTTGGGCTGAACTGTATGGCAGCATTTAGCCTGGCTTAGTTCAACTTGAACTCAGATCCCGTTAGTACTTGGAAAGGAGCCCACCAAGAAAGTTGGAAAGTTGAAAACACATCTGGAAAAAGGCAGTGTGAAATTGCAAGGTTATGTTCACAAGACAACCCAAGACTGATCTCAAAAGTGATTGAAGTTATAAGTGAACTGCATTTTTTTCCAAGACTGAATTCCTGATTGTTGCTGCTTTACCAGGTTTTAAAAGTGTGAAACGTGATTCTGGAACAATTATATTATGAACCAGAGATTGATTTAGGTTATATACTGTTCAGCAAGCTTTCTCTTCTGTGCCACACCTTATCATTTGCTACGGTGTAGGTCTTTCTTATAAATGAAATTCTGTATATTCTGTATTTCTAAAAAGAGTGGTGAAAATGGATTATTTTTTTTAAAAAAAATACTGTTTTAAGATGTGCTAGCCTGAAAATGTAATAAATAATACTTGCTATATTTGGTGAAAGCACCTTGAAATCTAGCAAAGAGGGAATCAGTGAAGCTTTGCACTGGATAAGCATACAGATGCTACACCTTATTAATTTATACTAGTTCTTTTTTAATATTTCCAGTTGCTGGCTCTCTCTTGAAGGTGGACTTCTGTATGCTTTTGTTGGACCTGCAGCTGCTGTTGTTCTGGTAAATATTTCTGACATTTTTAATAGTCATAAATAGATGAAGAATTAGAAAAAAAAAATAGATGAGCATTCTTTTTTTATTTGTATCAACTGTACTGTATACATTTATTACATACTTTTTTTAAAATTTGTTTATGATCTCATAACTGTTATTAATAATATGTATTTATAACAATTTTTCCCTATAGTTAACAATATACTTGAAGATTGCTTTCTTAACATCCCATAGATCCATCTTATCTTACAACGGTCCTACTTCTTCTTCCCTCCCTCCCTCTTTCCTTCCCTCGTTTCTTCTCTCCTACTCCCCTTCCTTCCCTCCTTCCTTCCCTCCCTCCTTCCCCTTCCCTCCTTCCCTCCTTCCTTCCCTCCTTCCTTCCCTCCTTTCTTTTCTCCTCCTCTCCTTCCTTTCCCCCTTCCTTTCCTCCTTCCTTCCCCCTTCCTTCTCTCCTACATTCCCTCCTTCCTTCCCTCCTTTCTTCTCTCCTTCCTTCCTTCCCTCCTTCCTTCCCTCCTTTCTTCTCTCCTTCCCCTTTATAAGCTTTGCATATTTTAATATATTTAATACATTTGCAGTTTTATTTGTGAAATAGGATTGTGTACTATTTTTTTCTGTATGAGACAGTGGTGGGTTCTGGATTCCATTCCAACCTATACGGTTGGAACGGCCCCAGAATCACCCACAGGCACGTATGCAGCGTGCACACACATCCACGTAGCATGTGCATGCGTTGTAGCATCAAATGATGCTTCCGCAAGTCTCCGCAATGCTCCAGCTGCTCGATGGAGTGTCGCGCAGGCGCCATACGCGCCATGTACGTGCGTAGAAGCGCCAAAAGCTTAAAGCACAGGTAAGGCACGTGGGCGGCTGGGTGGGCCCTCCGGAGCACTGTACCAGAACGGTACCCGGTGCTCCGGTCAGGATCCGGTACGCTCGTACCGGGACGTACCGTCTGCAACCCACCACTAGTATGAGATTAAAATCTATAAAAAAAATATTAGAATACTTAGAATAAAAGTATGACTTATTTCTTGCATTACGAAATTATGTTTATACCGAAGACTTTAATTACAAAAACAAACATTCCCACCTTAATAAATTTCTGTCCATACCTTTCAGAACGTCTTTCCTCAGTCAGGTGCCCCCCGAAACTATTAGACTTTAAATTCCATAATCTTCTGTCTTCATGGGAATAAGGGAGATGACGTCTGAACTCGCTGCTTTTGAATAGGAGCCTTGCTCTTTTAATTAGTGGGGGAAAAAATCTATTTTATTTTGTTTATGGCATAAACTTGATAATGAGTCGATCTATTAAATTATTCTTGTCCTCTAGATTCAATCAAACAAACAAGGTTTGCCCATTCCATCTGGAATGGAGGCCAGAGGTCAGTTTATTCAAACAACAGGCATTTGCTCCACAGTGTTGGGTTAGCGTATATACAGCTGTAAATAAGAGGCTTATTATGAAGCGATCCAATGCACAGAGAGAGTTTCAGCCACTCCTGAGCAAAGGGCAATCTGAACACAAATAGCAGCCTGTGAAAAGGTAACAGTTATCTCAGCAAAATCACCTAGTTTTCATGTGCTTAAGTCTCCAAGTACACAGAGCAAAATGGTGAGTAATTGTTTTGTGACTAGACCTTAGGGCATAGTCATTTCAGGGTTATGTAAAAATGCTGCTTGAATTTAGCTGACAAAACAGTACTCCTGGCATTCCATCACTGGCTCCACCTAAGGATATCAGCTTCCTTGACATCTCCCATCCTTCTTCAGGTTATATCTTCTCTTGGCAGAGATGCAGGAAAAGAGTTATAGTAGAGCCCTCTGCATCCAGGGTTTTCCATGGGTACCAGTTACATATGTAACTGATATAGAGTAAAAGCACATTTCTATACATCCATCTTCTGCCATCTTATCTGATCTTTAAATCACATATTTTAATTTTACCTTCTTTATTGGATCAGTGGCAGTGAGTAGAAGATTGGAACCATCCAAATATTAAAAGGATAAGGGGGTACCCAGGATACTCCTGTAAATGTGTTAACTCTCTCTCTCACTCACTCACTCTCTCTCCCTCCCTCCCTCCCTCTCTCTCTCCCACTCTCTCTCTCCCACTCTCTCTCTCCCTCCCTCTCTCTCTCTCACTCACTCACTCACTCTCTCTCTCTTCCACTCTCTCTCCCACTCTCTCCCTCCCCCTCTCTCTCCCTCTCCATCTCCCTCTCTCTCTGTCTCCCACTCTCTCTCCCTCTCCTTCCCTCTCTCCCACTCTCTCCCTCTCTCTCTCCCATTCTCTCTCTCTCTCCCTCTCTCCCCCTCCCTCCCTCCCTCCCACCCTCTCTCTCTCTCTCTCTCAAACTACATGACTTCATTTCAAACATCCTACTATATTCATGTTTTAAATCCTACATGGTCTTATCAAGATATCCAACGATTATACATCTATTATGGCCATCAGATTATTTTCAATAGACAGTAAAAAATTAAAAAATAATTTTCTTCCTTTCACAGTTGTACAGAAGTTTATACAAACAAGGAAAATGAATAGACTCTTAGTGTAAAGCCAAAGTAAAAATATCACACTCTTAAATAAAGGTGTTACTTTTGTCATTGGCAGTCTCCTGTGTATAAAAGTGTAATGTGCCAAGGAGTGTGAAGTGTCAGCATCTCAGTCGCGCAGCTGGCTCATAACGTTGTGCAATGTAGGGGCTATAAACTTTATGAGCAACCATGATTTTTCAAAGATTTTAGATATCAAAATTATTGAGATCTTTATGTATCCCAGCTGAATTAATGAAATCTTTATGAGGTAAGGTCCAGTTAGAACTTAGCTGCATAGTATTAAATTTAATGGTCAGTCCAAAACAGATTGATTGTGATGTTTGAATGCGCTGAAATGTATTGGAAACATACTGGAAAGTTTTCATAAACAATATATCTTTGGAAGAATAACTTAATATAACTCAGAAGAGAGTTCATAAGAATTTCTGATCTATGATGACAAAATAAAAAACCCTCAGTAACTCAATAAACTATATTGGTTTAAAAATTAAAATTAGACTTCTGAACCCCTTGATAACCAAGCTTGCAGCTTAAATGTGATATATATCTCAATTAGCCAGGGTTCTCTTAACGAATCAGCATTGGCTGCGAAATGGATTAGATGAGATCTTGAGCTAAAATCTGCTTTACCTCAGCCTAATGAATTATTGTAAGAATGTTGCTATAAATTCATCTTTCTTTCATAATTCCTCTAGATTAGGGCAAGCAACTGATACATAGTATCAGTGGGTGATTTGATGACCTAAATGGCAGGAATCATGTCAGATACACACATGGAACCAGAATTTATTGTTTTTCCTTTGTTCAGAGACATGCATGCGTTTGTAAAAGTACATTATCTTATTTTAGAGTGTAGCCTACAATTTCTATGTGTTTCTTGCTTTAAATCACAGGAAACTGCCAGCAATTTTTTGACTTTTGCATAGAGAGGTTTCAAGGGCATGCAAAACAGAGCCACTTTGAAACCCTGGAATTTATGATTTTTTTTTATTTATGCTCTAAACTCCTTCTAAGTAGATAAACTTCAATGAACAGTGTAACTCAATATTTGTCTAAATAAAAGTAAATCTGAGTTAAACAAGATTCATTTCTCAGGTAATCTTTGCATATGCATGTTTGCGGAATTAATGAATTTAATCTTATTCAAAAATTGTATTCCCAATAGAATTATAATGTTATTAGACATCTTTTTATCCCATTTGCTCCTAGAATCTGGAGATATTCAAGACCGACTATTTCCACTTTTTGCATGCAAAACATGTGAACTGTGATCCTTCCTATCCTGTTCCCATAAAATTAAATTATAATTATAGTTTGATGTCTAGTCCGAACCTAACAGTGCAAAACAGACAAGCAGAATTCTATATTGCTCAGTGTCATATAGTTATATTTCTGTATATGTGTTATAGTATGTGTATACCAGTGGTGGGTTTCAAAATTTTTTAGAACCTCTTCTGTAGGTGTGGCCTGCTTTGTGGGAGTGGCTTGCTGGCCATGTGACTGGGTGGGAGTGGCTTGCTGGCAATGTGATTGGGTGGGAGTGGCTTGCCAGCCGTGTGATCAGGTAGGCATGGCCAACTTGTAAAATGTGGTGAAACTCACTTAACAACGCTCTTGCTTAGCAATCAAAATGTTGGCTCAGAAACTCTGGCATTTGAAGCACACAAGTCTTAAAGCTGTCAAGTTACAAGACCCTTGCACCCCTAACCCTTTAGAAAAAAAACTCCCAGGGGTGTTCAAACTTGACAGCTTTAAGACCTGTGGACTTCAACTCCCAGAAGTCTTCCTCTCGCTCTTCATCTTGATGATGTGCAGACGGGCGGGGGGAGGGAGCTGGAACCGGTTCTAAACAGCACTGTAGATTTGTGGAACCTCTTCTATAGAAGAAGTTAGAACTGGCAGGAACCCACCCCTGGTGTATACCCATTTATATCAAATGCTAATAGAAGGTTACCACTGAGGACTATAAACATCCAGGTTTATCTTGGATACTACAGGCAAGGATCACATTTATTGGCTGATTTAGAGGGCATGGCATCTTTCTGAAATAGCTAGTTCTCTCCTGAATGCAATCCTTGAATCTCTTTGCTTTGTAAGAGTCACAGATGCTGAGATATAGGATCTAAATTGTTGTTCCTATTTCTTTAAATTTATACCAAATGTATTAAGGTTAATGTTTCATTCAGTGTCATTAAAGGGGCAACTGTTACTTTTTGTTTGTTTGTTTCATATTTAACAGGTCAACATGGTGATTGGCATCCTTGTGTTTAATAAACTAGTTTCCAGAGATGGAATCCTAGATAAAAAACTCAAACACAGAGCTGGGTAAGCAAAAGTTGGAATGTATCAATGATGTATTACTAAATTCTGTCTATCGATTGTTAGAGTCACCACATGTATTTTTATTTAATTTCACTTTGAGCCTTTTTCTCTTAATTTAACTTCCAGTTCTATTCATCTTCAAATTGATGTTGATCTTATTTTTCCTGATGAAATGTGACTGAGCAACAGAAAAATAATAAAACACAAGTACAGTTGTATTAAGTTAAAAGGGGGGGGGGGAGTGAATAACCATGCATGTCCATGCTTTGAAATTTTCCTTGGTTTTGGTACAAGTTGAGTATTTAGAATTATATAATTTTGATTAGTGGGGAAAAATCCATTTTTAGAAATGCCAGAAGCATTCTAAGATTTAAAAAAAGTATTAGAACTGGGTCATTTGTGTGATTACTTATGGGTTATGAATCAAGAAGAATTAGACATACTATTTCTTATGAGCCGAGGTGATGCAGTGGTTAAATGCAGCACTGCAGGCTACTTCAGCTGACTGCAGTTCTGCAGTTCAGCTGTTCAAATCTCACCGGCTCAAGGTTGACTCAGCCTTCCATCCTTCCGAGGTGGGTGAAATGAGGACCCGGATTGTTGTTGGGGGCAATATGCTGACTCTGTAAACCGCTGAGAGAGAGCTGAAAGCCCTATGAAGCGGTATATAAGTCTAACTCTTATTGCTATTGCTACTAAGCAAGCAAGCTAAGCATTAGTGTCTCTTGTTTTCTCAAGTTATTGCATCTCCAAGGTGCAAGTGACGTTGGGATTCGAAAGTCTGTTAAATGAATATAAAAACTTATATTTATCCTCAGGGGTATTCTCTGAGCTTGGTTGTTTGCTTGCAAATGTTTCATTACTCAAACTGGTAGGTGTCATCATTGCTAGTTCTAGTCCCAATGTCAGTATTTTTTCTTAGAGAAATGGGGAAAAGATGATTACCGTAGTCTAAATTTGACTCATATCATTTCTACATGCCCTCATTCTGTTTCATTCTTCTTTTCCCACCTCGGTGGGATTCTGTGCTCTTAGCACTTAAGTGGAAGGATGAGTCTGTGCTTTTCAGAGATTTTCATTCACAGGAGATGATAGTGAGGAAATTTTGTCAATTTACTTTTCTCCTCCCATTCCTTTATTCTTCCAAAATAGACAGAAAGCTTCAGGGGCATGAAGAGGTCATGAAAAATGACTCCCCCACCTGCATTTACCAATTTCAGAATCTATGCATTTAAGCCAAGGCATTTCTTCACATACAAATCAAAAATTCCACCTATAATGCTTTATTTTGAGGCATTCAAAGGTTTTCTCAGAAGAATGTTATTGCAGCCTTCCTTTGCTATTAAGAAGAATGGATTGACCTATTTTTCCCCCCACTAGGCTGAGCTCAGATGTGATGAATTTGAATAGATGTGTGTGTGACTATGTGCATGTTGTTCTTTTCGATTTTTTTAAATTTTTCTCTGGTGTAATTGATAAAAATCTATAATGCTACATTTCACATTTCTGTGATTTCCTTTAAATTTTCTCTATCTGAAATGTTTTTGAGTATCACCGGTCCATTAATGCAATGCTGCATAACACAAGTTTTATCCAGTCAAAATTTAGCTCTGTTAATTC
Source organism: Thamnophis elegans (assembly GCF_009769535.1). NCBI lineage: Eukaryota > Metazoa > Chordata > Lepidosauria > Squamata > Natricidae > Thamnophis > Thamnophis elegans. The sequence goes on from NC_045544.1 coordinate 11,809,440, forward strand.
CAATTTAATTTGGGAGTATATGTTTGGCTATCTTGTACTTATCTTGTTGATACAAGAACTGATACAAGAACTGAATAGAGCAAGAAGCCAGATTTATGTCAATCACTTGTTCTGAAAGGAATAGGTACTAGCTTCATCATCTCTGCTCCTTTCTCTCTCAAAATACTTGATCAGCAATATTTCATCATCTTTATCACATCACTCCCCCCCCCCCAAAAAAAGAACTAACTTTGGTTGGATCCTACTATGAGATGTTTTGTTATTGGTTAGGAATGCTTCATTTGATATATATTTGCATTTTTTTAAAGAATATTTACTAATCTAATAAAATAGCTTTCTGAATCCAGCCGGTCTTTCACAGTCTCCTAGGGGTTTTCCCCTCATCAAATTGAGAAATGGTTAAACTTCCAAATATTCTGAAGTTGGCCAGCTGTACCCTCATGGACTTCCATAACAGTCACCTCCTCTTTTGCATCAGTTGATCAATGTTCCTGTAGAAAGCAGGGTTGTCTATAACAGTAAGAATGGGAACAACTGTTCACTTCAATTCTGCTCCCATTTTTATCTTCTCAGCTGTAAATTTCTTTTGAAAATTGTATATGAGTTTGAAAAGTTTGCAAACATTTCAAAAATTCTGGATAAATATATTTTGCTTTTTGAATCTATTTTTGTTTCCATTTTTTTGTTTGTAATGTACAATTTGTTATATTCACTAAGGGCACAGAGACACACACACACACACACACACACACATACACACATACATACATACACTCATTTTGTGCACATTTTTAAGCTGTGAACCACACTGAATGTTTTTGTAAAGAAGCAGAATTTGTATACAGACAGGTTTCATTCACTTGTAAGTTGAGAAGTATGAATTAGTGGATAGATATCAAATTATTAAAATTATCGAAGTTAACATCAATTTTCAACATATCACAGTGCAAGAATGTTTAGTCTACATCATCACGTTCCATAGACTGTACACAACATTTATTTATTTATTTTCTTTTATATATGCTTTTATGTAGCTTTGAACAAAACAAACCTGAAAATAAAAATTACCATTGTGTAAGAGTCTCATTTCCCACACCATGTTTATGTGTACAAAACAAATGAAAATCTGAATACTTTCCACTTTATTTGTGTGCTTTATTTGTATGATTTGTTCTAGAAATAAGTGATGCATTGTTTCTTTTTTAAAAAAAACCTGTACCTTCTGCTTCAGAAGAACCTTTTTATTTCATTCTATGGCTTTAAAATAAAACTATAAATTATTATAACTAAAGGGGTTGGAAAGTGCAATATTTTACAAGTCAGTTGAATATTTTTTTTAATGTTCTTCTTTTGTCTTCAGTATGTAATAATAACTACTTTAGCTGGTTTAAAAAAAAACTTCCATCATAGAAATAAATTAAGATGAATAGAAGGATAAAAATAGCCAGATAATGAATTTGTCATAAAAACAGTGAAAATAGACAGAAGCAGCTGCTAGGTGCTGCAATATAGAATCTCTACTAGTATCTGTATAAATATGTGTTAATCTTAATGCTTTTGTACTGTGTTTTATTAAATTTCTAGCCTGAATTAACACTTTCATTAAATTTCATTCATTTCAAACTCTATTCAGACCAGCATTAACTTAAATTCAGTGGAAACTTCAGAGGGAAAGCCATTTCATACATTCCCACGATAGATTGACAGAACCGTACTCATTCAGGGGGATGTTCCAATTTCAGTGGAAATGTGTGTAATGTATTTTTGCCCTCTCAATCTGCTCCATTACTCTATTAAGAGCAAATCCTTATTCTTCCCGAATGGTCTGATTAGAGGGGCCATTCTGTTGTTTGTCTTAACCTTCCACATGCATGTTTCCTTCAGTGTGATCAATAGAACATTTATCTATGACGATTGGGGCAGGACAGGCTTCAAACCTTACCGAATGGAAGAATTAGACCTTGGATAAAATGAAGCCTTTCCCCTCCCCCAATAGAATGAACATGTTTTCGATGTGTAATTTTTTTTTTAATGTATGGTTTTCTATATAGGCTTAAAATCAATCAGAGTGTTTCACCCTGAATAAGTCAACTTGCTATTTTTTTTTCTTGCATGACATCATATTTGAAAAGCTAAATTTCAGCAGTGACCAAAAATTCAATATTGTGTTCTTTTTTGTGGGTGTTCTGTTTGTTTGCAGTCAGATGAGTGAGCCTCATAGCGGTTTGACGCTCAAATGTGCCAAGTGTGGAGTAGTTTCAACAACAGCTTTGTCAGCCACCACCGCCAGTAATGCCATGTTAGTCCTAATCATTTACATCTTCTTGTTACAAATCTTATGCAGTGCATGTGAAAAAAAAATGCTACAGTGATGAAAGATTAAAACTGCTAATATTGAACATAATTAATTGTTTTAAAAAAGGGGAAATGGCAACCGCACCTTATAATTCAGCTGGGTAATATTTTACAATGTTAGTTTTTCTAATAACTATATAATGTCATGGGTTTTCACATTTAAAAAAAATGTTGCCATCCTTAAATTAGATTTATATATTTGGATATGCCTGTCTCTCTAAAGTTGGCTTTTTTGTTGTTGTTTCAATAGTCCTACAATCTTCTTGTCACTGTTTTTTTTCCCCCTCTCTGCCCCTGTTTAGGGCATCGCTGTGGAGTTCCTGTGTGGTTCTACCGCTCCTGGCTCTCACATGGATGTCGGCAGTTCTGGCAATGACTGACAAGCGATCCATTTTATTTCAGATACTCTTTGCTGTATTTGATTCATTGCAAGGGTTAGTCATTGTCATGGTTCACTGCATTCTCCGAAGGGAGGTAAGAAATCACTTCCTGCTCTTCCTTGTCTTCCAAAACTTCTATTGCGATGACATTTTACAACAACCCAGGATGCTTCCTGAGCTGTGGCACCACAGTGGTTAGAATGCAATATTGAAAGTTAACTCACTGCTCACTGCCAGGAGTTCGATTTTGACTCAGGCTCAAGGTTGACTCAGCCTTCCATCTTTCTAAGGTTGGTAAAATGAGGACCTAGATTGTTGGGGGGGGAATATGTAAACCGCTTAGAGAGGGCTGTAAAGCACTGTGTAGCGGTATATAAGTGCTATTCCTAAGCATCTGACTTCAATCAACCAATCTAACTATCCTTGAAATGATAGTTAGTCCCACATAAGAGGTTACACATAAGAGGTCAAGACTATAAGTCTTGTTGTACTCAGTGTTGAGTTGATCCACAATGAGCAATAGCAATAGCAATAGCAGTTAGACTTATATACCGCTTCATAGGGCTTTCAGCCCTCTCTAAGCGGTTTACAGAGTCAGCATATCACCCCCACAATCTGGGTCCTCATTTTACCCACCTCGGAAGGATGGAAGGCTGAGTCAGCCCTGAGCCGGTGAGATTTGAACCACTGAACTGCTGAACTAGCAGTCAGCTGAAGTGGCCTGCAGTACTGTAGGCTCTACCCACTGTGCCACTCTCGGCAATAGCAGAACTATGACAGCAAAAAGGCACCACCTCCTGTAGTTTATCTGCTAACACATGTCAGCCTCTTGTAGCCCAAAGTGTTGTTGTCCTCACTGAAAGCAGTGCAGGTTATTTGCAAACAGGGGTTGTTTTTCCCTCTTCCAAGCTTTTGTTAGGAACGGGCAGCTCCGTCTCCAGAGTCTTTGTTCATTTCCAGCTGACCCTACATACATTAGATCACATTTTCTGCATTCATGAGTACATCTTGAAGAGTGTACTGGGTTGTTGTTGTTTTTGCTTCTCAATTCAAGGAGTCACATATTCTATCGTGAATTCAGTGTGGCTTCTGCTAAAGTAGTTGGGGTTTTCCTGGTCCCCCTGAGAGACCATTCCATAAACAGAAAGGGAAAAAAAATACAAAGCCACAAGATAGCAATAGCAGTTAGACTTATATACCGCTTCATAGGGCTTTCAGCCCTCCCTAAGCGGTTTACCGAGTCAGCATATTGCCCCCAACAACAATCCGGGTCCTCATTTTACCCACCTCGGAAGGATGGAAGGCTGAGTCAACCCTGAGCCGGTGAGATTTGAACAGCCGAACTGCCGAACTGCAGTCAGCTGAAGTAGCCTGCAGTGCTGCACTCTAACCACTGTGCCATCTTGGCTCATCTCAAGATAGAATGGGAAGAAAATGGGGCCTGCCCCACCTCACCTCCAAGGCAGACAGAAGCCCTGTATTTATAGCCCAACAAGTAGCATTTCATTCTGGGAATTAAGGGACCAAACAAATAGTTGCAGATGGTTGAATGAAAAAAACAGTCTTCTACAACGTCAATAGTCTGTCATTGAGAGGTAGTGGTGGTAAAAAAGGAGGCATCAAGATACCTCTGGCAACCACACTGGTTTGGGTCATTACATTCATGCTCAAACCCAGCTTCAGCTTAACATGGCAGTCTTGTTAGATGGAGGCTACTTTGTCCTGAGGAAATAAATAGTAGGGCAATCTCAGGTTTCAATAAGCAGAATATAGATTGGTAGATAGTTGGCAATAGCAATAGCAATAGCAGTGGACTTATATACCGCTTCATAGGCCTTTCAGGCCTCTCTAAGCGGTTTACAGAGAGTCAGCATATTGCCCCCAACAATCTGGGTCCTCATTTTACCCACCTTGGAAGGATGGAAGGCTGAGTCAACCCTGAGCCGGTGAGATTTGAACCGCTGACCTGCTGATCTAGCAGTAGCCTGCAGTGTTGCATTTAACCACTGCGCCACCTTGGCAGATCTTCAGAAGACTGATAATAGAACTGTTGGTGGTGCAATACTGGAAGAAGGAAGATTTGCCTACTATTCAAGAATGGACATTGAAAGTAACAAACCTAGCTGAGATGGCTAAAATATCTGCATATCTTAAGCACCATTCAAACAAGAGATATAAACTGGAGTGGAAAAGATGGATTGATTATATTCAAAATAAATATGGGACCAAGAAATTTCAGTTAGCTTATAACTAAAGAAACCATGAATAATATAAATTGTTTAGAGCTGGCCTAGCAAGGAGGAGTTAAAGCTCAAGTGAAAGATGTTATTAACTTTTTTTTCTTTTTAAGCTTATTTTAGAATGTTTTTGTTAAAGATTGATACCTTGTATTGGTTCTGGGAAGTCGGGGGCGGAGGGAAGGTTGGGGGGGTTGGGGGGAGGGTGGGGGGAGGGAAGTAAATATTTGTAAAAGTTTGTTTTTTAAAATTTTCATTAAAAAAAAAGAAGACTGATAATAGAGACTCAAGTATTTCTAACTCCCAATAGGTTATCAATAAATATTTTCCATGCCAGTGTATTAGATCACTATAAGAAGAAAACTATGGGGTCCTATGCATGAATCAGGCTCCATCGGGTATAAGAAACTGCACCTGATGGAAACTAATTCTTAGGCTGAGCATATGATCAGGAGGTTCTGAATTTTAAATATATAAGAATCTCATTTGCTACCCTTCTAATTTTGAGTCTGATGAATAAATTTCTTGGTTTTTTTTTTAAAAAAAGGGGGAAATAGATTTGTCAGACCTATAATCCGTCTATTGGTCCTACCAAGATTATATTTTCAATCATATTGAACAAAAACTCTGAGTGGGCTCAAAATTTTGAATAGCATGATAAATAACTTCAATTTCTATGTATGGTTTCAAACCCAATCTCCATTGGTTGACTATAAGTTTAGAACTTTTGCTGCCCTATTTATAGTTCTGTCAGCCACAGCCTGCATGGGAGCCATCAGAGATTATGGGTGTTGGAGTCCAGAACAGCGGAAAAACATCTAGGTGTCAAAACCCGCTAACGTTGCCACTATTTAACACAAATACCCTGAAGCAGATGATAGTGAATGCTTCTCAATTTGCCTACCCACGTGGAAGGGTGTTATAAAAAAAATGTAAGATCCAACATATTTAATCTTATATTAACCATATTTAAAATGCACCATTTATATGCATGAATTAAAAAAGTCTACCACACCATCTGTTTTGGCACTAGGTAACTTTCTATCTGGAAAATAATGTGAGGAAGACTAAAGTGTTTTTGCTTTGAAGGTCTTCCCCAATGTACTGATTTCTGCTTTTATGCATTCAGGACTTTAATTAGGTGTCTTTCCCATCTAAAAAAGTACATGAGTTCCAAAGTGCTTTATTTAGATAGCATAGTTCATTTTTTTTAGTAAAATTTTAAAACATGCCTATATTGTTGGATTAAAGGATAATGAATTCCATATCTCATCCCTGTCATTTATCCATGTGAGATACGGAATCTGCCTTTAGCAGGCAAAACAATCAATCTGAATGTCAAATGACTTGTCATAGATAATGTCAAATCTTAGAGTAAAAATCACAGCAGTTTTGTTCTGTCACCGCAACAACATAACACATAGAAAGCATCAAAAACATCATCAATTCATCAATTTTCAGTCTAAATTCTAGCTCCAGCAAAGAATAGCCAAGGTCAAATTGATACTGCTCACCCTCTGCCTTGCCATCTCCAAACAATGTCGTTGCTTTGCTTCTGAAGCTATATATCTGGAGAAGAAATACGTCTGCTTCATTTGTGATAACCTGGCAAAAATCAGCTCAATCCTTTGGCTAAAGTTCACAAGAGAAATCACTCGCCTTTCTTGTCCCTGTCATATGACGGGATCTTCCCCGAGATCACTTTATAGCTTTCAAAACGTCTCTTGGTTGAGGTTCTTTGCGTGTTCTGTCTTCCTTCTGAAGCTCCATTCCAAAAACCGTATACCCTTATTTATTTCTTGCTCTTCAGAGCCCTCTCTAATTGGCTTAGCAGCCCTAACACCCAACTAAGAGAAAAAAATACATTTCATAAAGTTGCATGCCCATATAATTGTATTCCCTGTATTGCAATCCTCTAACGCCATCATTGCCTGTGCTAAGTGGGAGGGGTGCAATAAGATCTGGACATTCACACATCCGTTGTTGTTTTTTTAATATATCCCACAATCAGAAAAGTAGACTGGAAAGAGATTTGCCTTATTCTTCCATTTGCTATTATAAAATAAAATAAGAGACATTTCTTACAGGGTGGAATATATTGCTGGTGTTGTACAGTATTGATGTGATTTCTTTAGTGATAGTAATCTTTCATTTGAATAATATGTGGATGAGAAAAGGAAATCTAAAATAATTAAGGGCTTGCATTTAATCCATCCCAAGGTAGCTTGAATCAAGACCTAATCCAATATAGAGTGAACCCAGTATTGAAAATTGGGTACCTAGGCATTTATATTTAAATAAATGGGTATCTTGGTCACTAGTTCAATAATAAAATTATCCAGACTTAATAAATAATGAATGAAAGGTAGTGACAGGAAACGCAATAAAAAAATAGCTATCAATCTTTAATTTATATATCTCTATTCAATTTATCAAGGGACGTGGTGGCGCAGTGGCTAAGACACTGAGCTTGCTGATCAGAAGGTCAGCAGTTTGGTGGTTCGAATCCCTAATGCCACATAACGGAGTGAGCTCCCGTTACTTGTCCCAACTTCTGCCAACCTAGCAGTTTGAAAGCATGTAAAAATGCAAGTAGAAAAATAGGCACCACCCTTGGTGGGAAGGTAACAGCGTTCTGGGTGCCTTTGGCTTTCAGTCAAGCCGGTCACATGACCACAGAGACATCTTCAGACAGCGCTGGTTCTTCGGCTTTGAAACGGAGATGAGCATCACCTCCTAGAATCGGAAATAACCAGCACATATGTGCATGGGGAACCTCTATCTTTATTCAATTTATCATATTTCTTTATTGAGAAGGGGACCACATTCCTATGCAAAACTAAACCATAATATGCAAGTGAATGTTCATACCTGATAAACCAGCCATGATAGTTAAATGTGATGATTTCTTAAGTTCACAATGCAATTTACAATTTTGGCTGAATATTTGGAAATTAACGAGAATGTTCATAAAAAAAATCAGAATTCCTGATTTACCTGATGCGCTAAACAAAGAACGTGCCAGAATGTTCCCTCGTTAACCGGATACTAGAGGGAACGTAGACTTCCAAAATTCACACGTATTTTCTTTCAGTTATACATATAGTGTAAACTGCGACCATGTATGTTACATGTCTGCTAAAGAAAGAGAAAAATCAAATGCCTAACTATTCCATGCTCCAAACCTAATTTGACCTGGCGTATCCTAAAGTTTGGTGATAAAGGGAGATGCTGTTTATTGTCTGCCGTTTTTCTTTAAAAAAAATATATGCTTAGCATCCAACTGTGCCACCTCCTGAGCTGCCACATCGTTAAGTATTGTGGACTTTTTTTCCAAACGGACATGGGAAGAGAGAAGGCAACTTTTAAGAGGAGCTTTGAATGGTTACTGTTGCCAGGGAAACCACTACCCTAGTATCCGCACGTTCAATACATCTCTATCCCTCTCCCCCCCCTCTCTCTCTCCCCTCCCTCCCTCTCTCTCTTTCCCTGTTTGGCTTTGAAACAACCATGCAGCTTCATGTCATTGGGGCGGAGGGAGGGGGAGAAAGGGCCATATAGGACGGACTAGCCCATTTTCACTCAATGTGGGTGGGAGAAATTTCAAGACAGACTTGGTGATGCTCCATTCTTCTATAAACACCCAGAGTATGGCAGACGGTTTGATCTTGATATCTGGGGAAAGGCCAATAAAGAGACAGTCAAAATTATGTTCTCCCTCCATCCCCAGCATCATTTTAATTTCCAGTTTGGGGATTATGGGGCTGTTCATTGCAGTTAGAAGCTTACAATGCCTTTGACCAGCCTTAGTTAGCTCACCTCTCCAGAAAAAAAAAACTTGATTTGATTATTATTATTAATAATATTCATATGAGCCATTAATACACAGTCTAAAGACCACAAAAACCCCTCATCATTTTTTTTGTGTGTGTGCAGCTTTTATACAGGATTTTTGGAGCCCTTTCTGCTCTTCTTTTTCTTTCCACTTTCCAAAAGATTGGTCAAGCATGGAGATCAAAATCATCGTTTCCCTCCACTAGTAAGTGGATGGTGAGAAGGATAGAGATTGTCTATGAAGACAATGCTGCGGACAAAAGCCCTGATAATCGTTCTGTACATTCGACTAGTCAGAGATAGCACCTTCTTTTATCAGGCTGTAGCTGAATATATAGTTTTAGTTTTTTAGTTTATTTATTTGTATGCCGCCCTTTTTCCTGGGGGGACTCAGGGCAGCTCACAATCAAAAGGAAGGGGGAGACAGACTTTTACATATAAGACAGTACATGATTAAAACGCAACATTCATACCATTCGGGCGGGTTACAATCTTTAGCCCCAGGCCTGACGCGATAGCCAGATTCTAAGGGCTGTGCGGAAGGTCTGGAGGGTGGTGAGGGTACGAAGCTCCACGGGGAGATCGTTCCATTGGGTCGGGGCTACCACCGAGAAGGCTCTCCTCCGCGTGGTGGCCAGTCGGCATTGGCCAACGGATGGAACTCGGAGGAGGCCTAAACAATGAGATCTAATGGGTCGTGTGGAGGTGATCGGCAGTAGGCGGTCTCTCAAGTACCCAGATCCACTACCATGAAGGGCTTTATAGGTGGCAAGTTATATATTATTGTTATTCAGAAACAATCCCATTCCTGCAAGTGAGATGAAGCAAATTTGCTTTGCCATCTCAACTCATGCTGCTAGTCCATGACGTTTTATGGCTGAAATTTGCTGCCAAAATTCATGTGAGATGGAATTACATTGCTTACGTGTGTCACTAAAAGTGACAGGAAAGATTTGCACTGTAGCCATTTCAGCCATAGTCCAACCTAGAGAAGTAGAATATTTTCCCCGGAGTGTCAGTGGAACAGACATGAATCTGCATGTTTGAGCTTTCAAAGGATTACGTCCTGGTGAGTTTTCTTCAAACTGGTGCCGTTCCTCCAGAGATGTTGAGAATTCTAGAATTTGGGTGTAAACACAACTGGAGGGCTTGTAGTTCCATCTGTTACACGATTAGCAAAAATAAACCCCAATGAGAGAATAATTATGCATTGTTCTCCAGAACAAAGCCATGGAGTATGCAGATTAAATTTATGGAGTAAAAGAAAAATGAGGAAATTTGAAACTAAGTCATTTCAGTGGGCAAATAATACAATGCGAGGAAACCAAAATCCATCTATAATGACATTTTATTTGTTTTGCTTATTGTAGTTGCTTTTACACTGGTTCAATTATCTTAAGTGGCTCACAGCAGCAGCCTAAAACAAAATAAAGCCATAGCTTTACAAATGGAAATATTTAATAATTACTAATAAGTTAAATATTCATAATATTCTGATCACAAACCATCACACTATATATGCTCGGCGTGACCCGACAAATGCACGCATGACAAAAGCGTGCTGACAAAACCGCGGCACTAAAACCGCGATGTCATCAACGCGCCGACAACAGCGTGCCGACAACAGCGTGCCATCAGAAGCACGATTTAAGTTAAGGTAAGGGTTAGGGTTACAGCGCGCTTCTGTTGGCGCGCTGTTGTCGGCGCGCTTCAGCGCTCATTCGTCGGCGCGCTTTAGAACTCGCGGTTTTATCACCGCGGTTTAGTCAGGTGCGCTTTTGTCATTCGCCCTTTTGTGGGTGAACCATCCTCGGAACTTAAAAATCACCATCCACCAAGGTACCTCTGCCAATTTAGCCCTTGGTACCCGAATGGCGTTTGAAAAACATCAAATATGCCCAGAGTGAGGGTGCAGATCTTATGTCTGATAGGACAGTATAAAAAGAGGGTTTTTTGGCCAAGATTCCTCCTCATTGATTGCCTCTCATTGTAATTCATGAGGAGTAAAGACTCTCAGGAAACACTTTCTACAAGCATGCCTTAGGTGGACAACTTCTGCTTAGAGCTGGCAGACTCTCAGATAGCCAGGTCCAAAGCAATATAAAATGGAAAGGGAATTAGGAGCATCTCAACCACACCCAGAAAAACTTTTGGTCATAGTTTCAACTTGTTAGACTAGCAGAAGCTGTGAGTTCAAGAGCACCCTCAAATTCTACACCTGCTCTTTCTGGGGAATCACAACATTGTCTTCTGTTACAGATGGTGTTGTCTCAGAATTAGCCAGTTTCTGAACCCACTAGTTAGTTAGTTAGTTAGTTAGTTAGTTAGTTAGTTAGTTAGTTAGTTAGTTAGCAATTAGACTTATATACTGCTTCATAGGGCTTTCAGCCCTCTCTAAGTGGTTTACAGAGTCAGCATATTGCCCCCAACAGTCCGGGTTCTCATTTTACCCAGCTCGGAAGGATGGAAGGCTGAGTCAACCTTGAGCCGGTGAGATTTGAACAGCCGTACTGCAGAACTGCAGTCAGCTGAAGTAGCCTGCAGTGCTGCATTTAACCACTGCGCCACCTCGGCTCTACACATTATGCTAAGGTTTACTCCTAACCTGTTCCTCTCCATCCAGATCCTTACAGCCTCTAGGCACTGGGATTAGATTACTATCATAGCTCCCTGATAATCTGTGCTAAGGATTGACCAACACAAATTAACATGGCTCGGATATCTGTATCAGTAACCTAAGCACGATATATTGTTTAGAATTTATCTGAATAATATTTTTTTTTCCAGATAGAATCACTCGGATAGCTTTTTTTCCTCAAAAGACCATTATGGTGCTATATTATTTGTTTTTCTATATTGGTGCCAATTTTGGCAGTACTGTTAGTACTTAAGAGTTGTCAGGGAAAGGATGTGGATCCATATTTATGGAAAGAAACATGCTGGATTTCTTCCCATTAATTGTCTAAGTGGCCTTTACCATTATGCTCATTTAAGGTTGGATGCGTTTATTGTTCTAATCTAGGAAGTCAAATAGCTTTGGCATACTGAACAAAAGATCTGTGACTTTAGTCCAATTCCTACTTCCCTGGGAATAAGTCTCACTGGGACATTCTTCTGAAGAGCTATTCACAGGCCTGTGCTAGTCCAATTTTAATATTTGCTTTGATTTGCTTGCTGTGCTTGTACAATTATCATAATGTCACTACAAACATCGTTTGAAACCAAATGAGAAAATAATGATGAATCAAGAAGTTGTTTACTGTAGCTTTAATAATTTGTCTATGATTTTTAAGTATATTAAATAACTGTTATATCTCGCCAGGTTCAAGATGCATTTAGATGTCGTTTGAGAAACTGCCAAGATCCAATCAATGCAGATTCATCAAGTTCATTTCCTAATGGACATGCTCAAATCATGGTTAGTTTATATTTATCCTTGACTACTATTTGCAGACGTAGTGTGCATTGAGGGCTAACATGTCTGGCTGCAAAACTCTTGATGACCACTAGATGACAGTAAAAAGAATTTGATCTATCTCTTTGTTTCCATCTTGTGGTGGAAAATTTTCACACCTCGCCCTGTATTCAGAATCATAAAATGAATATATTCAGTAACTACAACATTGAGATAGAAAGTAAAACAGTATATAATATAATTACTTTTAATTTATTTCTTAATGCATAGATGTGTAATACAGAAATGTATAGGTTCCGGACATTCATTTTCTTGTCTTTTTAACTGCTTTAGTTTATTTTAATTACATAAGCCATCCAAAGCCATTGGAGAGTTTTGTGCCCTTCTAAATCTAATATAAAAAAATAAATATGATTCATTTTCTCATGCATTTCAGATCTACAGTATTTTCCTGCATGCAAAAAAGGCTATCAAAGGAAAAACTCTTCATTTGTAAGAATGAAGATGATGGCTATGAATGGTGATGATGATAATAATGCCATAACATATTCATAGTACATTCAAGGTGTTAAGTGTGTTTCATTTACATTATTATTATAAAATGGCTCCAAATTATAATCCTACATATTGCAAAATGACCTTTTATGTTTTATTAATTATTATGGCAGATGCTTTCTTAACAAGATTTCCTTAAGAGGGTGTCAACTGTTCAATGTTTTTGTTTTAGCTATGTTGAATATATTTGTGATGGGAAAAGTGGCATATAATTTGAAATGAAACATAATAAATAAATACAGGAGAGTGGGGGAAAAGATTTTATGGTTACTTTCTAGCCATCACATTACAATTACCATAGTGGTGGTGGTGGGGTTGTTTGTGAGTGTGTAAAATTACAAATAATTCCATTTACTTTCTAGTCTAACTTATTCTTACCACTGAATTGCCACATATTCCACCCTGACCCGACAAATGTGCGAACGTCAAAAGCGCGCCGACAAAACCGCGGTGCTAAAACCGCGATGTCAAAAGCCCGCCGACAACAGCGCGCCGACAAAAGCGCGCCGACAGAAGCGCGATTTAAGTTAAGGTAAGGGTTAGGGTTAGGGTTAGGGTTAGGGTTAGGTTTAGGGTTTGGTTTAGGGTTAGGGTTACAGCGCGCTTCTGTCGGCACGCTGTTGTCGGCGCGCTTCAGCGCTCATTCGTCGGTGCAGTTTTGTCGGCGCGGTTTTGTCACCGCGGTTTAGTCAGGCGCGCTTTTGTCGTTCGTGCATTTGTGGTGGAACCATATTCCACTATATTTAAGGTGTAGGTAGTCCTTGACTTACAACCACACTTGAGCACAAACTTTCTGTTGCTAAGCGAGACAGTTTTGCCCCATTTTAGAACCGTTCTTGCCCCAGTTGTTAAATGAATCTCTGCAGATGTTAAGTTAGCCACACGGTTATTAAGTGAATCAGGCTTTCCCATTGAATTTGCTTGTCAGAAGTTCTCACACGACCCCAGGAAACTGTAACCGTCATAAATATGAACCGATTGCTAATTTGCATCCAAATTTTGGTCACCTGGCCAATGGGGAGGTTACAACGGTTGTAAGTGTGAAAAACAGTGATAAATCACTTTTTTCAATGCTGTTGTAACTTTGAATGGTTGTGCCTGTAAAGAAACAACTCATGCACACCAAACTAATTCCCCACTTTAGCCAAATGTTCAATTGAACATTTCTCCCATACTTGTTTCCTACCTCCCAAAATGGTACAAGAGCTACATAATCAGTAGGGAGAGAGGACCATTTTCCTAAAATATAGATGTTTCTGTGGGCTAAAAACAAGGTGATTTTAAACTCAAGCTTTTCTGAAATATATATAGTGTGCAGTTCTCATAAAGTGCCTTTCAGAAATTGTATTGTAATCGTTGCAAGGGACAAGTTAACAAATTAGTCTTTCTATTATCTCCAGTACTCTTCTGCATTCCATATTGGGCAAATTGGTTTGACTAAGCTGTATGCAACACAAACTCACCAGGGGTGGGATTGAAAATTTTTAGCAACTGGTTCTCTGCCCAGTCGCTGGGTGGGCGTGGCCATGGGGTTGTGGCCTAGTCAGCTTCCTGCACCATGGTGGTGGCTGTGGGGGGGGTGTTGTTTTTACCATTCCCAGGCTCCAGAGGCTTTTCTTGAGCCTTCGGGAGGGCAAAAATGGCCTCCCCTGGGCTCCAGAACTGGTCCTTGATTAATTACTGGTTCAGCAAACCAGATTAAAATTAACATCCATTTCGCCTGAAGTGGTCCAGATGGGCTGAATCCCACCCCTCACTATTTCTACAGTACATGTTGAAAAGTTACTGTGAAAGGGAACTGAAAAAAGTAATTTCATTAAAAACAAAAACAAAAAACATCCATTGAAGAGGTTAATAAAACCATGATTTAAAAAATATTTGTGTATTTATGCCTGCAGTGCTATGTCGGTGAAATACAATGTGTGGATGAAATGTTATTATATGGAAAAGCTTAATTAGCCTATATCAGTATCAAATCTGAAAATTTAATAAAGGTGATTCTTCTGTGTGTGCAAATACAGAATGACAAAGGATCGTCACATGAAAGTCTTTTTTTCTAATGACGAATTTCTGTACTGGTGCTAAATGTTTATTTGCCATATCTCTTACATCTGAAATAAATGGGAATCATCTTTTCAATGGGTTGTAGAAGATAGGAAAATTAAGTACAATGAACACATTGGATAAATAATGAGTAAATTAGCATCCCAATACTATATTTGAATAAATACCATCATGTAAAATAGGGAATTGGTTAGCAGATTTCCCAAGCTTTCTGTCATCCTGTGCCAGATAGTGCATCCAATGGAGTTGTTATCACTTTAAGCTTTTTTCTTGTGTCAGTCCAGGAATGTGTGAACACCATCTCTTTGTGACTGAAGCTTCTTACTTGTTTCATGAATATATCCCAAATGCCCAAGCTTTAATTTAATCATCCACCCAAATCCAAGCATGCATGGAAGACTTCTGTTCTGCATTTTGCACTTGTAATTATATATGATATATTTAAGTATTTAAGTATAAGTATTTAATAAATTTATAGGACGCCCAATCCCGAAGGACTCCAGGCGGCTTACAAAAAATACATTTTAAAAAATAAAGAATTTTTAAAAACCCAGAGAAAACAGATTAAAAACCACATCATACACTCAATCTAGTCGGGGCTGGACCTCAGTCATGAGGTCAACAGCCCCAGGCCTGCCAGAATAGCCAGGTTTTGATAGCCTTTCGGAAGGCCATGAGAGTGGGTAGGGTCCGGATCTCTGGGGTAGTTCATTCCATAGGGTCGGAGCGGCTACAGAGAAGGCCCTCCCCCGGGGAGCCGCCAGCCGACATTGTCTGGTTGACGGCACCTGGAGAAGGCCCACCCTGTGCGATCTTATCGGCCATTGGGAGGTATGCCGCAGAAGACAGTCTCACAGATATCCGGGTCCTAGGCCATGTAGGGCTTTAAAGGTAATAACCAGCACCTTGAATCGCGTTCGGAGACCGATGGGAAGCCAGTGCAGCTCGCGGAGGATAGGTGTGACGTGGGTGTATCTTGGTACACCCAGTATCGCTCGCTCGGCTGCATTCTGGACATTCTGGATATAATAAACAAATGTTAGGTTTCTATGTTTTGCATGGCATTGAAGGTCTTTTAATGGTTTAAAGTAATTTATTGTAAAAAAAATCATAAATTAATTTAATTTGTTCTATTTCTGCTTTGGGTTTTAGTAATAAATAGGAGGTTAAAGTTTAACAAATAAAGAAATCATGATTGAATTAGGTTGTATCCAATACTGCCCACCTATGAGTGGAATAAACACTTCCGGCAATGAGAATTCTCTATCTGAGGAGCATGAAGAAATATTGAGAGTGGAAGAAGAATTCTCATTGCCAGAAGTGTTTATTCCACTCATAGATGGACGGTATTGGATACAATCTAATTCTAGATTGTAATCTCTAGATTTCTAGAGATTAGGGAAAACCTCTGGAGCATATTAAAGCAAGGGAAATGTCTACTACAAGACTAGAACTCTATCCACATGGCATCTGTTGCAGCCTGCAATTATGGTAATAGCAACAATAATACCCTTATTTTCAAACATCTACTTAGCACTACTTTTAAATTCCTGCACAATGGTTTCAGTAGTTTAAAAAAAGTTCTTTGACACTAATCTTCCTAAAGATCAGTCTTTTTTAATCTCGGATTTTCCTGGTAGCATTCAATCATTCTTAATTCTGACAATGGCTGAGAAGTTGAGCGACAGTTTTCAGATAGAGAAATATTGTTCTAAACTAAGTTAATGTTGTCTCATTTTAGCTGTGGTCATGCAGTAGGAATGTGCCGTTTAGCTTTAGTGAGGGAGATATTAGAAGGAAATTTGATAGCTGATGTCAGAACTGGATGCTATAGCATGTGAGAGGAATCTTGGAATCCTAGTGGACAACCATTTAAATATAAGCCAGCAGTTTGCAGCAGCTGCCAAAAAAGCCAACACAGTTCTAGGCTGCATAAACAGAGGGATAGAATCAAGATCACATGAAGTGTTAACATCACTTTATAATGCCTTGGTAAGGCTACACTTGGAATACTGCATTCAGTTTTGGTCACCACGATATAAAAAAGATGTGGAGACTCTAGAAAGATTGCAGAGAAGAGCAACAAAGATGATTAGGGGACTAAAACATATGAAGAATGGTTGCAGGAACTGGGTATGTCTAGTCTAATGAAAAGAAGGACTAGGGGAGACATGATAGCAGTGTTCCAATATCTCAGGGGTTGCCACAAAGAAGAGGGAGTCAAACTATTCTCCAAGGCACCTGAGGGTAGAACAAGAAGCAATGGGTGGAAACTAATCAAGGAGAGAAGCAACTTAGAACTGAGGAGAAATTTCCTGACAGTTAGAACAATTAATCAGTGGAACAGAAATTGCCTCCATAAGTTGTGAATGCCCAACACTGGAAGCTTTTAAGAAGAAGATGTTGGATAGCCATTTGTCTGAAACGGTATAGGGTTTCCTGCCTAGGCAGGGGGTGGGACTAGAAGACTTCCAAGGTCCCTTCCAACTCTGCTATTGTATTGTATTGTATCTTCTTGGTATTTGTCACAAAACCAGACACTTTTCTGTTCTTCTGTAATATTTAATTACCCAAGATGGTGTCGTAGCTCAGTAAATCATTGTGCTTGTTATTTCGTTTCATATCATTGGCTGAAAGAGTGAAAGTTCAATGCACTGTGTAATGATGATGTGATGCACACTGTGTTACATGCTATGGAGTCTGAGAGCTGGAAGGGGCACCTCTGGGTCGCAATCCACATTTAGCTTGACCTTCAGCTAATGATTGCTAACAGTTGTCTCATTTCACTTCTATTTCTTATTGTTACAGACAGATTTTGAAAAAGATGTGGACATAGCTTGTCGGTCAGGTAAGGTTTTCCAAGCACCAAATGAAATGAAAAGAAAATTAAAAATAGCTTTATCCTTCTGAATGATCTGATTCCTTTCTAACAACATGAGTGCCTAGAAAATCTTAAGAGGTGCTCAAAATTTGATAAACGTAATGTTAACTATATAAACTGAGTACGAGAAAATGTATATGTTTTTTTAAATGGGTTGGGAAAACTCAGGTGCTACAAGGTTTTAAAAACAACTTCTCTGAGAGATCATCTGAGCCTGTATACATCAAATCATCTGCATATGCAAGCATGAAATGATTAGGAAAGAGAGGTACTTATAATTGGAGCAGAAGTTCAATTGATAAACATAAACCCATATAACTCCCACATATACATATGTATATTTTTTTCCATATTCAATTAATGCTACGCTTGATTAAATATGACTATAGATCAACAAAATGCAAATTTTCATCAGTCACAAGGCACTGAGTATAAAAGAGTAGAAAGTTCCTTTTTCTATAAACTAGCAACTTGGCAACCGGGTTGTTCAGTAAAATCTACGGGAGTGAAGTTGATCCACCAGATCTGAGCTTCAGATTTTTATTTATTTTATTTGCATGTGTTTATTTATTTAACTTGTACAATGGCCCATCTCACATTTGTGGTTCTGTTTTCAACATAATTTAAAACAACCAAATGAATAAACAAAATCCAAAAATTGGTGAAGCACCATAAACCCTTTAAAACAGGGGTCATCAATCTTTCGGACCTCAGGGACCACTAAATCCATAATTTTAAATCCTATGGAACACTAATATGATCTACCTAATGGGTGGGCATGGCTAGGTGATCATGTGACTCAGTGGGCGTGGTCAACTTGATGTCACTCATGTCGAAGGATGCCTTGCCAGCCAATTCTCGCCCCTCCCCTCCCAGCCATTCCTCACCTGCCTGCTCGGGCTCCTTACGACCCCCAACAGGAAGCAGTTGTTGGAGCTAAGCAGCCACCATGAGAAAGAGTTGGCAAAACAGCTCAGTTCAGATTGGATCTGACCAAGAAGGAGGGTCAGCAGAAGCACTTCACTGATGACTTTCCAAGCAGAGAGAAGACCTACAGGACTGCAAGTACTGGTGCCTGGAGGCTCAGCGGGCTGAGATGGTCAGCCAGTTCCAGGCCATGATGCAGTCCCACTGGAACAAGGTCCTCTGGCTCTTCACCACCAGCAGCACTTCCCTCCAGCCTTCTCCATAAGCCCCACAGCAGGAGGCCAAAGCAGACCCCAAGTCGGAATTTCTGTCCCCCTCTGACCTACACAAAAAGACCAGGGGGGGGGAGAGACTCTGTAGCAACACAAGCATTGATTGCATGTAATTTTTCTGTGGACCACCAAAATTTTCTTCCAGACCACCAGTTGGTGACTGCTGCTTTAAAGCTAAGTTAAGAACCCAGGGAAAATCTTGAATATAGTCACTTGGCA
Source organism: Thamnophis elegans (assembly GCF_009769535.1). Lineage (NCBI taxonomy): Eukaryota > Metazoa > Chordata > Lepidosauria > Squamata > Natricidae > Thamnophis > Thamnophis elegans. The sequence goes on from NC_045544.1 coordinate 11,828,579, forward strand.
GGCTTCAAACCATAATAGGATCCCCAGGCATATTTTGGCAAAACCAGGTTGTACTGCCTTTTGGAAAAGAGAAGCAAAGTTGGAACTAATCTAAGCTAATGGGAGGAATGGCATTCAAAAGGGAGGAACTGCAGCAGAAAAGACTATCCTGGTTCCCATCAGATGGCATTTCTTTATAAGCAAGATGTGTAACATTCTGGAACTGATAAGATGGGCGGTAGATGTAACAAGAGAAGCAGTCCTGCAAATAACATGTCCCCATGTTGTTTAAGGCTTGATAGGTTATTACCAACACCTTGAATTATGCTTGAAAGCAAATGCAGCTTGGGGAGCAGAGATTTAACATGCACAGAACTTGGGACACATATAACCATCTGCACTGCAGCATTTTATCCCAGAGAAGCTTCTGGATACTCTTCAAGGGCAGTTCCATGTTGCAGTAAATCAATCGGGAAATATGTAACTTAGAGTAGACTTGCTTGTCCAGGAACAGACGCAATGGTCAACAAGAGGCTGTGCAGAGATTCTTGGTGGCCTTCCTAGCTCTAATTACTATCTTCTCTTTAAGCAAGAGTTTTCAGGTAATTGTGGCGTAGTTCAACTTCATGCAGCTCCACAGATGATAAGACCTTCAACAATTTAAGGCCCACCAAATCTAAAGCCACTCAGTCTTGCCAGGGTTGAGCTGAAAACCTGTTGTTCCCTATCCAGACCTACGCCCTATCCAAACACCAAGAAAGGACAGACACAGTTAGTCCACTTAAGGGCAGAGAGATACAACTGGGTATCATCAGCATACTGATGATACTTCATCCCATGATGATGAATTACTTCAACCAGAAGCTTCTTGTAGATGTCAACTATGAGCAGAGTTCTCAACTTTGTACCCACCCCAAACAGTAGGAGCTGAGCAGTGTTGGGTTGCAGGAAGTATAGAGCCGAGGTGGCGCAGTGGTTAAATGCAGCACTGCAGGCTACTTCAGTTCTGCAGTTCGGCTGTTCGAATCTCACCGGCTCAGGGTTGACTCAGCCTTCCATCCTTCTGAGGTGGGTAAAATGAGGACCTGGATTGTTGGGGACAATATGCTAACTCTGTAAACCGCTTAGAGAGGGCTGAAAGCCCTATGAAGCGTTATATAAGTCTAATTGCTATTGCTATTGCTAAGTACGCCCCGGTATGCACGGAGTGTACGTTGCGATACTCCGCCGAGCAGCTGGAGCGTCATGGAGGTAAGAATGCATGTGCGCGTGTGCTGCACATGCTCATGTGGTGGATGCCGGGCCCCATTGCATCATACCGATTGCACTAGGATCTGTAACCCACCACTGGAGCTGAGGGTGGGACTTCACACACCCTAACAACATCGACTGGAACCAGCACTAGAGAAAGACAAAGAACTAGCCCAAAACAGTTCCAAACAGCATCAACCCCTAGACACAGTCCAGAAGGAGACCATGATAAATGGTATCAAAGACTGTCAAGAGGTCAAGAAGACCAAGGACAAATGCACTACCCCTACCCCCCCCCCCTCACAACAGAGGTCATCCAGAAGCACAATCAGTTCTGTTTCCCTCCCATATCCACCCAGGTCTGAAACTTAACCGAAAGAGGTCCAGATCATCTGCTTCATCAAGAATTTTTTGAAGTTGTTGCACCACAACTTTGTCAACAACCTTTCCCTTTAAAAAGGGAGGTTAGAGATTGGATGCAGGTTACCCAAAATAATTAAATCTAGTGATGGTTTCTTGAAGAGTTTCCCTTGTGTCAGTGAATACATGGCAAACTGTAAATTGTTCCGATCAATGTGCTTATATATCACTACAAACAATACATTAATACTGTTTCATTAAGTTGAAATGGCTTTCCTAGTTTCATTTGAACATAAACACTTGTTAATTACATCTGCACTTCGTAATGATGCCTTTATCTCCCTTCCTTGGCAATTTAATGATACTGTGATTTTTAGCTAGATTTTTCGAAAGAGAATCATTCATTTCAATTCCTTAAAACCAAAGGAAATGCGATACTACTTCCCAAAACATTTCTGCTCAAAAAGTATAGAGAGAAGCACTCTCTTGAAAAAAGACAGTTTTATGGCAAATAGGGACCAGGCTTCATCATTAAAAATTAAAGATTTAAAATCTGACCCTCTAAATGAAAGATTTAATAAAAGGTGGCTGGCTGAAGTGATTTGATATCTGCACTTAGGAAAAATCTAATGACCATTTTCTCAAATGGATTTTTATCTATTTTCGTTAAGAATTACATTACAAGGAGACTTGAAATGGTCTAGTCCCTCTCATCTATATCCTTGCTTCAAGGCAAATAGTTTTTTATTTAATTGAAAATAGAAAAGCAATCACACATCTCCTAATAGAATAATTTGTCTCCACGTATAACTCTCAGTAACTATACATGTTATAATATTCAGCTACTGTAAAAGGAAAAGAAGGAGGGGTGGGGGGAAACAGAATAGATCCTAAAATAAATCATTTTCCTTTCTCTCACAATTTAATTCTAAATGATTGTCTTTTTTTAATATATATAATAATTGCTTTGTTTAAAACTTTTCAGCCTTCTTCAATTTGGCCCCCTCCTTTGAAAGTAGGTTGAAAATTCAGGAATTGTAGTTTCTACTCATCTATGGCCAAGTTAAAGAAGGTTGATCCAGCACCGATATGAGTTAAAGACATTCTTTCAGCTGGTGTCCAACTTCTAATTTGGGGGGCATTTTTCAATTTGTGCTCCTGCTCTTTAATTTACAGTTCTCCATAAGGACATTGGGCCGTGCCGAGCAGCTACGATAACAGGCACCCTATCTAGAATCTCCCTGAATGATGATGAAGACGAGAAGACAATCAACCCTGAAGGAATGAACTACTCCACATTGCCCGGGAATATGATTTCTAAAGTGATCATTCAACAATCGGGAGGCATGCATATGCCCATGAGCATGAGTGAATTAGCTAACCAGTGTCTTAAAAAGGACAACACTGAGCTACGGCGAACTGTCTATTTATGTACTGATGACAACCTGAGAGGTGCAGACATGGATGTAGTCCACCCTCAGGACCGCATGATGGATAGTGACTACATCGTCATGCCTAGAGGTTCAGTGAACACACAGGCATCTCTGAAGGATGACAGCAAGTTGAACATAGGCATGGAGACCTTGCCTCACGAAAGGCTTTTGCACTACAAAATTAATCCTGATTTTAGTATGAACCCAAATGTCATGGACCAGTTCAATATGAGTTTAGATCAACATCTCCCCACCCAGGAACACATGCAGAACTTGCCTTTTGAGCCTCGCACAGCTGTAAAGAATTTCATAGCTTCCGAGATGGACGATAGCACAGGACTAGCAAGAAGCGAAACTGGATCAACCATATCAATGAGTTCTTTGGAGGTTAGTAATGTGGAAACGGAATGCATGCACCCACTTTTCGTTATGTCAAATACAGATGGGGATGGCTTTCTCACCTGCACACACACACACACACAAACACACACAGACACTAATAACAAGCAGTATACAGCTGTTTTCTCATGCTGCTGGAATGTCAACCCTAAGCTCTACAAGGTAGAGCAATGAGGAAACCATTTTCACAAAAAGATTAGAACTATACTGTATTGAAATAGGCTATAAATATACAAAAGAAATGACTTCCTCCTTTATGATGATAAGTATGACAATTTTAGTAATGTATCATATTACATTTGTTATCTCAAATATAACAAATGATTTTCTTCCTATGACCTCTTTCCCATATAGAAAGAAATCCATAAAGCTATTGTTTCAGTTCTGGTGTCATCAAAAGGGTTATCAGAGATAACAATATCTATTTTAAGCTTGACCAAATAAACCAACTTTGTATTCTTTCCTTTTACCTCTAAGAGTTTGTATCTTTAGTCAATTCAAATCGTGTCATAGAATTTGATTTCTTTACATTTATTCTTTATTATTAAGATGGCCATACTATTAGCCAGTATGATAAGGCAAAATGTGGATTGTTTAATTAACTTTCATTTTTGCTTGAATGAAGGGAAGAGGCTGCTGTGATTCAGGGCCTGGGCCTTGCCTCTTGTACAACTTGACTGGCTTAGCATACTATGCATCTTGAGCATTTTGAAGGGACCTTGTTAAATAGAAATAGAACTGGTCAAGAGAGGTTCTAATGTATTGTCTATGTTTATCATAAATACACATTTCTGTGTATATGTTATCATCAAGGTGTGAAATTAGGCATTTTATATAATGCCTACGAAATCTGTAAAATGCCAAAAAAAGGGCTGAAGTATGAAATGCTTGCTAAGCATCTTATGCAATGCTTAAAGGCAAACAAACGAAGTGTAAAATACTCCCACTAAAATGTCATTCAAGTCTCCCTTGTTGCAACAAGTAGATCAATATGAGTCTTTTTCACGGCTTTTTTTTTTTCAGAAAAAAAGTCCTGTACTTTATTTTGCCTTTCTTGTTTTCATTTTCATATAAGTCTTTTTCAATAAAGGGTTAGAGCTAAGGTTAGGGTAATCCTTTTCACTATTCTCTTTTCAGACTTCGCCGAAATAGTTCTTGCCATTTTGCATAATGTTAGATATTATATACAATGCTTAGAGAAAGTATGTCACATATTAAAATAACACAGATATTTCACACTTGGCCTAAACCATCACACATTCTATAGATTTCCTAGGCACTCGATACAAAGTCAACTTTTCGCACGTTGCCGGTAACATATAAATGAAACTTATTTCATGCTCTACAAGAAAGCCTCTTACAAAAAAATGAATAACTGAAAAAAATTGGCCTGGGCTATTGGAATATCTTTGTAGCACTGAAATGATTTTCAGATACGTTTCTCCTGTTTCAGCAAATTGGGCTCAGCATTTAAAAGATTTAGCTAGATAATTGTCTATCAAGATAGCTCAGCTAACTTCAAGAGAGTGTTCAAACGAATACTAGATAGTTATCTTGAAATAGGACTTCAAGATTTAACTTATCTTTTTTTTTAAAAAAAAAAAGTATTGTTGTTATGGGCCTCGCAAGATAAAATTAAGTCAATCTGTTGAGGTCTGTACCAGTGGTGGGTTTCAAAAAATTTTTTGAACCTACTATGTGGGTGTGGCCTCCTTTGTGGGAGTGGCTTGCTGGCCATGTGACCTGGTGGGAGTGGCTTGCCGGCCATGTGTTCTCTCTCCCTCTCTCTCTCTTTCTCTCTCTTTCCTTCCTTTTGTCTCTCTGTCCTTTTTCCTTTTTTTCTTTCATCTCTCTCACTTTTTCTTTCTTTTTTTCTTTTTTTCTTTCTTCCTTTCTCTTTCTCTTTCTCTCTCTGTAAGAGTCTGTCTGTGTGTATGTGTGTGTCTCTAACCGGTTCGGTAGATTTGACAAACCGGTTCTACCGAACTGGTGCGAACTGGTAAGAACCCACCTCTGGTCTGTACCAATGAAGAGTGGAAGGGATTGGGAAACCTGACTACAAATGGAAAGCCCTGGTAGGGAGAGAAGCAAAGAGAAGCAAAGAGAAACAAGTCAGGGATGTAAAGGAAGCAGAAGAACGGAGGAGAGAGAGCACAAAGTGCCACCAGATCTAATGGGATGCCTAAAAGAAGGCGAAAAGAGTTAGAGCAGCAGTTAAAACCTAAGGCAGGGAAAACAGGTCCTTCCACAACTGTTGTGGCCCGCCAGTGGCCAGTGGAGCTAACAGACAGTGAGGAGGTTGGGCAGGAACATGGGTCAGTCCTGGAGTCTCGGGAAGGTTCTGACCAGTGCTCTGCATCGGAGGCAGAGATGGGGCCAGGGCCGTCTGACAGTTATCAGCTGCCTTCAGAGTCAGACATCAATGAGGCAGATGAATAGCTGGAGCCTGTTCCCAGTATGCGCATGCGCAGAGTTGCCAGACGAAGGGAACAGCTAAGGAACAAGGCTCAACTTGGGAGTAAAGCCACAGGTGGATGGTGAATGGCCCCTCCCATAGGGAATAAAAAGAGGAGCAAAAGGAGAGTGGAGTTTGCAGGAGACAATTAGTTCATTCCTGCATTCTTGCCAAGTATTGCAGCATCTGAAAGATATCAGCCTGGCCACTCTCCAAGCCTGATAAAGATTGGTAAATGTGAACTATCTTGAAAAGCTGTGGGCCGGGACTTTTCTGGAGAGGAATTCGCTGTAAATGAAATAATAGTGGGTTTATTGGGATAAGGACTTGGCTTCATGCTGCTGGGGCAGCCTAGGGCAGAACAAGAACATTGTAAGGTTTTCCTAGGCAGAGTTACAGGAAGCAGTAGTAGAATAAGAACCAGGTTTGGACTTTCCAGGATCAAGTCCAGCAGAACATCTGCCTTTAGGAATACTTTTCTTCCTTTACTATGTCTCTAAAATCACTGACAATATTGGAAATCACACATGTTTATTCATTTTGTTCGCAATGGTAGCAGTGAGGCATCTCCTCATGCAAGTCGGCAATAATTTCTTTGTTAATGTTGCTGCTTCTTGGATCCAGCAAATGTTAAGTGATGTTAAGCATTCGATGTCATTTACATATTGGCATTCAGAACAATAACTGGCACGACAGAACCATATCTGTGTCCCTCTTTTGTCTCTGCAATATCCCTTAAGTACGAATGCAAATCAATTAAAGCAAAGTTGATAACTAGAAACAGAGAATCCAGAGAGGAGAGCATGAGACTAGAAGCAACTCTTGTTTCTGAATTGCTTTTCATTTCAATTATCTTAGCATTCATTATTTTCTTTTCTTTTTTAAATATATTTTTATTTTCAAAACAAACATACAAATCCTCCTTCTTTACATACTGTAGAAAGTGTATCAGTTGGTTACCAAAGGCTTTTGTGCATCTCTTCCACCATCATCAAATATAATTCATATTAATTCTAATATCTTAACTCGGATATTTATTATATTACCATCAACATACCTCCACTTTTATTTGACTATGATTTTTTAAACGTCCTTCATCATAAAATATACCAAGATTTAATACATAAACACATACTGGAATTTCATTTACTTATTTATAAAATCCTCTTTTAACATTAAATCCTCATATCCTATTCTAGCTAAACATCCATAATTATTTTCTTATATCATTGGTTTGCTCCCCCTAAAGATATAATCCAACTAATATATGAGAAAAAAGAAAATATTCAGACTTTTTTTTTAAAAAAAACCAAATCAACCTATTCCATTTCATAACATATTAAGGATGTAAGTACAACCATGGCTTTTATATTGTAGATGGATATACCACTTCTGTGAAGGAATATAGTCTGGAGTTGCAGGAGGGAGGGGCTCTTCACAGAGAACAAAGAGACGGATGGAGCTTGGAATGTCTGGTGGCTGGGAAGAAAACAAGGCTGGATCCTCCCTAGAAATTCATAGAATATATTCTATTATCTTGCATCCTGTGCCAAATATGAGTATTTGGTAAAACCCTATTTAAGATCTTCCTTATAATAGAACACAATAGCAGAGCCAGAAGCAAACGTGGGTTGCTCCCAGTTCAGCCCGGATCGGGCCAACCAGTAGTGGTGGACTCCGCCCACCTGCCCCGATGCTTTTGTGCATGCGCAGAAGCATCATGCGAGTGAGCGAACTGGTAGCGCTGGGATTTGCAATCAACCTCTGATTGGAAGGGACCTTGGAGGTCTTCTAGTCCAAATCCCTGCTCAGGCAGGAAACCCTATACCATTTCAGACAAATGGTTGTCCAATCTCTTCTTAAAAACTTCCAGTGTTGGTGTATTCACAACTTTTGGAGGCAAGTTGTTCCATTGATTAATTGTTCTAACTGTCAGGAAATTTCTTCTTAGTTGTAGATTGCTTCTCTCCTTATCTATAGATAAATATCTATAGTTATTTTACTTAACTGCTTTTGTCTGGCAAGATTCTGTTTTTAGGCAGAAAGCAACTATTCGAAAGTAACTCCAAGTATCATTCTCAGTTGCTTGGACCTGACATCATCTGCAGAAATGTCTGGTTTTTTTTTGGCATGTTCCTCCTTAATTTTTTTTTAAAAAAGTACTCATTAGATGTTGCCACTGGGTGTGCATTTAGACAGATGACATGTTTCTCAATGTTCATTGTAATCATAACCCCAACTATCTTGATAGCTTTTTACATAATTTACATTGCCATGTTATCATTACTTCTGCGTAATTAATTAGTCGTGTTAGTAAAGGGCACTGGTGTGATTTGGGGGCTCTGCTCATGCGTTTTAAAATCTGAAAATGCAATACCAATGATTGTTAGATGCATAATAAAAGTGAGGGAAGAATGCCAAGCCAATCAAGGGAATTGTTTAACTAGGAAATTACTCACCAAACCATAATAAGGCAAACAGAAATTCCAGTTTCTGGTTTCAGCAGCAAATCCTGAACAAATTCTGAAGCATTCGGAGTATTTTCTACTTAAAGAACATAGAAAATGAACAATTTATTGTTTATTTGTTTACAAGTAAATAGTTCTTAGTGACTAATATTTGAATATTTATTTTTACTTCAAGTATCAAATGTACATTGATGAATTAACCATATAGTAATTGTAGAAAATGTAGGTTTAGCAGAAAAAACTACCATGTTTCCCTGAAAATAAAACCTATCCTGAAAATAAGCCCTAGCTGGATGTTTACATGGGCACCCAATATAGGCCCCACCCACCAAAATAAGCTCTACTTAAGACCCTGCCCACTCCAGGGTGCATGTAAGTGGGAAAGATCTGCAGGCAGAAATGGACTGCTAAGAAAACATTCCTGTTAATAAAATTTTATTTGGGAGGACTCCAATGTGTTATATTGATATGCGTACATATGATTTTTTTTCAATTTAAAAAATTAAAATTAAGTTTTAAAAAACTTTACATGCATACCATAACTAGAACAATTGATCTAATTAATTGATATTACTGTTAGTAAAACTATACCAATCTGTTACCACTGCCAAATGTTTCCCAAGAAAATTATACCAATAAACGATAAGGCCTATCATTAATCATGATACTATTGCAAATAATAATTTAAAAATTATGCTATTACAGACTCCTTCATGTGTCTAGGAACCAATATAAATATACGTAAGCATGAGGTAGCATATTGCAAAGCGTACACATTTACCCAAATAATAAATAGGATCTGAATCACAATTTAAAAAAAAAAAAAACGCCGCTGTTAACCTATATCTATTTATAACAGTGGCATAAGTACAGCAATACAATAACGATACAGCATAAATACTGCAATGCAAAACCATGAGTTATGGAGCAACACTCAACACTAAACAATAAATCTAAACAACATAGTGCACACTGCTAAAGTGACCTACTGTATATATAGCCACTTGAGGATCCAAAGGAAAAGATGAATATCAGCTGCAGGTTATAATTTGTCTATGACTTTATTGCTTTGCACAGCAATAATAATGCCAATAAATATTTAGGAAAGAGAGCTATTCCAGCCGATCATACGACCATCCTACCTACTAGTCAACTTCCGTTCATTCATCTTCTTGATCACTCCCTCAACACTGAGACCAACTGTATACCACAAGAAACCTTAGCCTATTTTTTTTTAAGTTTTATTTGTTTTATTTATATTATTTTCCATTTCCATCAAACAGTGTGTGGTCTAGTTACAGTTATTTGAACAATCATAATCCATATATCTGTTGTATTCCTCACAATAATATTAATAATATAACTATAGAGTAGTATAATAGCAATAATACATAACTTCATCATCTTTAAATTCTCTCCACATTAACATTTCCTATTTTTATATCACCTCCTTTCTGGTTCCACCACAAATCCGCGGTAGACTAAAGCGCACTCGACGAAAGCGCGTACGTGACGTCATCACAGCGCGACGAAAATGGCACGCTGTGAGCGGTAAATTTAAAATTAACGCGAAATCCTTACCCTAACCCTCCCAAACCTAACCCTAAACCTAACCCTAAGCCTAACCCTTAACCTAACCCTAAACCTAACCCTTAACCTAACACTAAACCTAACGCTAACCCTTAACCTAACCCTAAACCTAACCCTAACGCTTAACATAACCCTAACCCTAACCCTTAACCTAACCCTAACCCTAAACCTAAACCTAACCCTTACCTTTATGTGAATCGGCTTGCTTTAATTTAATTTTAATTTTAATTTAATTTATTTTTAATTTTATTTGTCGCGCTGCTGATGATGTCATGTACGCGCTTTGATCAGGCGCGCTTTAGTGGACCGCGGTTTTGATGGGTCACGCTCCTTTCTAACTTCTGTTTCTAATATCTAAACCATTGATCAAATGCATCCCGCGTCACAAAGTATTTTGTCTCTTCTTGTGACGCATCCCGCGTCACAAAGTATTTTGTCTCTTCTTTATCTTTAATAATAAGCGTTAGTCTATCCATTTCTGCGCATTCTAATATTTTCTTAATTACTTTCGGATCTCATCATTTTTCCATTGTTGTGCAAATACAATTCTGGCTGCAGTTAGTATATGTAAAACCAGATAAAGAGACCTTACGCTGTTTATTTTTTTTAAAAGATATCAGAATAAAAGTTGTCCAAAATCAGCTGGATGATTTTGTATAGTAATAGCAATAGCAGTTAGACTTATATACCGCTTCATAGGGCTTTCAGCTGTCTCTAAGCAGTTTACAGAGTCAGCATATTGCCCCCAACAGCAATCCGGGTCCCCATTTTACCCACCTCGGAAGGATGGAAGGCTGAGTCAACCTTGAGCCGGTGAGATTTGAACAGCCGAACTGCAGAACTGCAGTCAGCTGAAGTAGCCTGCAGTGCTGCACTCTAACCACTGCGCCACCTCGGCTCTTGTATATATTCCTCTAAGGTTTGGTTATCCACCCTTTTGGCTTGACTGGACAAGACTGAGTGAAGAAGAATTGTTGTGGGCCACAAATAAATATATAATATAGTCAATGCATATAAATCACATAATGATAAAACTTCGTGGTCTTGTAGGGCATCATTATTAGGTGTCCAGGGCCACAAGTCGCCCATGGGCCACAGCTGTCCTAAGATACTACTAGGGAAGACAAAACCACATTCATCTTCACTTCTTTTCTGAATTGTGAAGGTAATTCCTCCCCAAGGCCCCGTTAGATAATCAATGAAATGAATTGATAACTTGGACTGCTTGAGCTGGAGTACATCATTGGAATGAAGCAATTTCTCGCTGCTCCCTCATAGAAACTGCTGCAGTTTTGCATCTCAAATGTTTAACTGCGAGCATATGCACCAAAGACAAATTCCTTGTGTGTCCAATCACACTTGGCCAATAAAGAATTCTATTCATTCCATTCTATTAAGAGCTGGATCGTTGAAAGGATGCAAAAACTCGGACTCAACCAGTCCAAGCTAACTCCAACAGCCTGTGAGTTGTAACAGAAAGGTACGGTCTGAGAACTGAGGGAATCTCATTCCTTCCACACCATCCTGTTCTGATCCCAGCATATTCACATAATTCAAGAGTCTTTACAAAAAAAAAATGTAGAATGAATATGAAATTATTACATTAACATTTTCCCGTTGCTTGCGTTCTCTGCAGTGGTGACAAGCAACCTTTCTTTTAGCTTGATTTCTGCAGTTTTCAAAGGAAATCTCTTGAAGAACCATCTCTTCAGTCCAAATTTGCATGCTTTTAAACTGGAGAGTGCTTTGAATGAGTACAATTAGACAATTGGGCTTATTTAGCAAGCTCCAGCAGGAACTAGCTGATTTTGGCTGATTTAAAAAAAAACTAAGCAGGGTGGGCCTAGTGAATCCTTCGATAGGAGATCCTACAACTGTAGACTAGACAGAAAATTGAAATAAAGCAGCCTAGAAGAAGGCAGAGAGAAGCCACTTTCATATTTTTTTCCAGGGAAACATTATTTGGTCACCGCAGATATATTGACTTTATTTTTACCTGGAAGGAGAGCAGTAAATTCCAGATTCACAGCCAAAAGAAGAACGGAACTTAGGGAAGAAGAACTCCAAATTAAATATCCCTCCCTCCCTCTCTCTCCCTCTCCCCCCCTCTCCCTCTCCCCGCTCCCCTCTCTCTCTCTGAAGTGGAAAAACAAAATATAACATATGGTGGCAGTCATAGATCTGTCATACATACTTTTTCAGGAGAAGCATTTTTCAAGAGACATCCTGAGAGAGAAAAAAAATGCTCATCCTCTCAAAATGTGCAAAATAACTTTCCAGGAAAAATTGCACTTTTCTATAAGTCATTAATGCCTTGAGCAGGAACATTTACTTCAAATAATTTTCTATTTCAACAAGGCAACAGGGCTTATCAAATATGTTCAGTACTAAGATGAATGGGGTGGGGGTGGGGATCGTAGAACATTTGTTTAAAAGTAGGGTTAGGTTAGGGTTAGGTTAATCTTCTCTCTCTCTCCCTCTCCCTCTCTCTCTCTCTCTCCCTCCCTCCCTCCCTCCCTCCTCTCTCTCTCTTTCGCTCTCTCTCTCTCTCTCTCTCTCTCTCTCTCACACACACACACACACAGATGAACACTTCCCTCTACAGAGAGAATCCAATGTTTCTGAAGGAAGAATGTGTTCCACCACATAACTCATGCTGTCTTAGGATACTTCCTCACTAAAATTAGGAGCAAGTTATGTTCTTTATTTATTAAATTTCAAAAAAAGAATACAATGCATGTAATCCTTACAACAGTTCATTTAGTAACTGTCAGAAGTTACAACGGCACTGAAAAAAGTGACTTATGACCATTTTTCACACTTATGACCATTGCAGCATTCCCATGGTCTCGTGATCAAAATTCAAATGTTTGGCAACAGACTCATATGTATGATGGTTGCAATGCCTTGGGGGCCATAGTGATCAGCTTCTGCGATCTTCTGACAAGCAAAGTCACTTGGGAAACCAGATTCACTTAACAACCATGTTACTAGCTCAACAACTGCAGTGATTCATTTAACAACTGTGATAAGAAAGGTCATAAAATGGGGCAAAATTCACTTAACAAATGTTTCACTTAGCAACAGAAATTGTGGGTTTGATGGTGGTCATAAGTTGAGGACTACCTGTACAAAACAGCAGAGAGAGTTCCTATTTGCATGGAGTTCCTATTTTACCAAAATACTTTCTGTATTCTTCTTTAAAAGTAAGGCAGAATTATAAGAATCAAATCCATCAGCCTTAGGAATAATGCAGATACTTTTTTGATTTTTCTAAATTTGCATATCAGCAAGTGATGTCCAGTCCAAAGTAAGATTACAGTGTAGGGCCAAATGTTGTACTTCCCTCCAAATGCCTCCTTTGGAAACTTTATACAAACCAACATATAAGGTTTTAAATTTCCATTGCTGCCAAAGGTTGAGAAACTAAATGAAACTCCCTTATTGGTATTCAATACAATTTAGCATTGATTCCCTCCAATATATATTTCAAACATATAATAGACTGATCTAATGAAATACTTAGGAAGCAATCATTTTCACTACATGCATAGTATGTTTAATCATACCAGATAACTCCTCTACACCTACCTAAAATAGAGATTAATCACTTGCCGATCTTGCATTCAGCCCTCTTAACTAGGATTGCAAAAAAGAGGAAGACACATGTAAGGATATTTAAGGCAGAAGAAGAAGTTATGTACTCTTCTATCTCAAAAACACCAAAGGAGACCAAATGTTTCACCTCTGCTTTAACTTTGTAGAGGAAAAAGCAAATTCCCTTTTGACTCTGGATATGAAATTTAATCTCTCGCTGACTTAGAAAACATGGATGAAAGAGATTTATATTAATGAAAATGCAGGTGCAAACTTTGCCAAAAACATTTCACCAAAAATGTTGTATTTATTCTTTCCATTAAGGCCTCCACTGCCTTATTTTGAGCAATGCCTGGCGTAATGAATCAGGTTGCTGATTAGATGAAAGCACACAGGGGGCATTTATCCTCCATTTCACCCCAAAAGAAGTTTCATGAGTCATTGGGTAGGCACATATCTTCTTCCTGCCAACTGTGTAATCCAGGTCGGGGTATGAAAACAATCCTTCTCTCTGCTCTTCTATTTTTGTCCTTCAGTGAGCAGAGTTCAAAGTTGATCTAGAATTATACAGAGAAAGCTCTATGAATAGTTCCAAGCTGAACTGATGCAAAATTAACTGCGCTGAAGTCGCATTTTAGATTTCTCCTTCAGCCTGTTGCCTGAATGTAAATTTTATCATAGTTATACTATCTGGGTGACTAAAGAAATGAAAAAAGGGTCATCGTTTTCTCTTTTTCCAGCTGTTTTGGGTCTGGGAATACATTACTTTCGCTCTTAAGACTCTTATCCCAAATAGCCAGATATTAAATACATTCTCACATTCATCTGTTCCACAAACGCAATTTTTACTCTCTAGCATTCAACCTGTATCCCTTCGTCCTAATTTTTCATCCTATTGTTCTTAATAAGTAGCTTTTCGGACATCAAGGTTTCAAACAAGATCCTTTGAGTTAGCATCAGGCTTTTGCAATTCCATAAATGGTATTGATAGAACTCTATTTTTTTATAATACATTTTAATAACAAAGAAATCATAATTCACGAGCCTTGTGACAAAGGATGTGTATGTGTCCCACTTCAAGTGAAAAAGAGAAAGTAAATTGTCCTCCTCCTGTGGGGAGGACCCTGTGAGGTGGGTTGAGTTCAGAGGTGGGTTCCTACCAGTTCGCACCTATTCAGTAGAACCAGTTCGTCAAATCTACCAAACCAGTTAGAAGAGGTTCCACCAGTGGACCCGGAAAGCAGGCCACACCTACAGAAGAGGTTCCAAAATTTTTTGAAACACACCACTGCCACACACACAGAGAGAGACAAACAGACAGACTGACACAGAGAGCGAGAGAAAGAGAAAGAAAGGAAGAAAGAAAGAAAGAAAAAGAAAGAAAGAGTGAGAGAGAGATGAAAGAAAAAAATAAAAAAGGGACAGAGAGACAAAAGGAAGGAGAGAGAGTGAGAGAGAGAAAGAAAGAAAGAAAGAAAGAAAGAAAGAAAGAAAGAAAGAAAGAAAGAAAGAAAGAAAGAAAGAAAGAAAGGAAACACATGGCCGGCAAGCCACTCCCACCAGGTCACATGGCCAGCAAGCCACTCCCACAAAGGAGGCCACACCCACAGTGTAGGTTCCAAAAAATTTTGAAACCCACCACTGGTTGAGTTGAAAGAGAAGTGCCAACTCAATCCACCCAGCCAGCTTTCATACCTAAGGCAACACTAAAATTCAGTCTCCTGGTTTCTAGGTCAGCACCTTAACAGTTACGCCAAACTCATTTTCCCGTTGTCTGTTCAGCTATAACAATAAATTATAGTTTATTATATCTGGAACAAGCCTCATTTTGGTATACTTTCACTGCAGTTCCCTTTGATCCAGTTGCAAAGATGTTAGAAACTTTCATGTCTATTTTGTCAGTCAACCACGATTTAGCATTCCATCTCATGACTAATTTTAACAATGCATTGTTGAAAGAAGTCAACTTTATGAGTTGCAACTTCGTCCTTTTGACAGATGGAATATTTAAAGTTTGGTTCAATTCTGTTTACTTCCTGTGACATTAATCTGGTTGTAGTTAAAAACCAAGCAAATGCTGGTAATCCATGTAAGGGTAACATCTTTCTAGCAAAGGCCATTGAATTGTTTTCCCTCCCCAACATTTCTTATCAGTACCCTAACTTTTTATGTGTGAATCGCAACACACAAGAATGTTCTATGCTTTTAGGCAAGATTTATTTCTCTCCGTGTGTGAAAGAATGTGCATTTGATTCAGAAAAGGAGGACGGAAATAACAAACTATTATAGAAAAAAAAATGTGTCCTGGAAAAAATAGAAAGTGTTGACCTCAAAATCAGACCACTTTGATTTTGTTGGGCATAAACTAAAGGAAAGGAGAGAATTGACAGTATAATAGTCTACCTCATGAGTGTCAAACTCATGGCGTCACATGGCTATCACATGACATTTTGCTATGTTTTTCCTTCGTGGAGCTGGGGTGGGTGTAGCCTGCATGTGACACATCTGGCCCATGGGCCAGTGGTGGGATTCAGCCGGTTCGCACCAGTTTGGGAGTACCGGTTGTTAACTTTCTGAGCGGTTTGGTGAACTGGTTGTCGGAAGAAATCATTAGGGCAGAGAACCGGTTGTTAAATTATTTGAATCCCACCACTGCCATGGGCCACCAGTTTGACACTCCTCATCTAACTGCACTAACATGCCTTCCAAGACTCCTAGTTCAGTAATCTCTTTTTTTCTGACATGATGGGCCTCAAAGGGCTAACAACTTATTTGCAATACAAAACAAATGCCTTGGAAAAGCCCACCCAATTTGATTTTGCAAATAAAAGCCACATGATTCAATCAGGTGACTTTCAGATGTATTGGACTACTATTTGGTGGTGGAGAAGAATAGGAGTTGTAGCAATAACACTAACAATAGCACTTAGACTTACAGACCACTTCATAGTGCTTTTACAGCCCTCTCTAAGTGGTTTATAGAGCCAGACTATTGCCCCCAACAATCTGGGTCCTCATTTTACCCACCTCGGAAAGATGGAAGGCTGAGTCAACCTTAAGCCTGGTGAGATCTGAACTGCCAAACTGCAGCTAGCAGTCATTTGAAGTACCCTGCCCTGCACCACCTCGGCTCTTGTAGAAATAATTTGTCCACAGTAGGGAAGTCAGGATGGAGAGGAGAAAGGAGAGGAACAGGAAAGGCAGAAGAAGGGGGAAAGGATAAAGAGGAGGAAGAGAAAGAAGAGAAGGGAAAGAAGGTGGGAAGAAAGAAGGAGAGAAGAAAGAGAAGAAACTGGGGGAGGAAGGAGGGAGGGAAGAGGAGAGGGTAGTAAAGAGGGAAAGAGGGAGGGAAAGAAAGAGAGAAGGAGAGTTGAAAGGAAGGAAGGAAGGAAGGAGGGAGGAAAGGAGGGAGATTAAGAGAAAAGAAAGGAGGAGGGAAAGAGGAAGGGAAGGAGGGAAGGTATGTGAGAAGGAGGGGGGGTCGAGGGAGGGAAAGGAGGGGGAAGGAAAGGAGGAAAGGAGAAAAGAAAGGAGGGAAGGCAGGGGAGAAGGAAGTAAGGGGGGAGGGAAGAAAAGGGTATGGAAAAGAAGAAATGAGGGAAGAGAAGAGGGAGGGAAGGAATAAGATACCTAACCTTTGATGTCTATATGATTTGATAGTATGGGAATATCTCGAAATGTAGTTGTATTGTTTTTTACAAGTTATGGATGTTGTATTTTTGTTTTACCAATAAAATATTATTTAAATTAAAAAAATAACCAATTTAAATAAAAAAAGAAAAGAAATAATTTGTCCAGAATTTTGTAGCAAATGATGATTGAGAACTAATTTCAATTCTTCTTTTCCTTCCCAATCCTTTGGACAATAGTCTTGACTCAAAGTGTACAGCTTTGAAAAAGAAAAGTAAATGTGCACATCTTTGGTTTAAGGCAGAATTGAATGGATGGATGTCACGTTGTATTGGATTTCCATCTGAAATGCATTTACAGGCCATTTTTCTAAGTCACAATGCCAAAAACAATGGCATTCCCCATAGGCCCCTCTCACTTATGCCCTCTATCTAAATATATTGCCACTTGAATGAAGTGAGCACTGAATGTGTATTTTTACTCTTCAGAGCTTACACGGACGGCAATGAAATTTCATTGCCCCATTCTAGCCACATAAATGGAGTTTCTTTAGTTATTAAGCGGGGCTGCTGGCAAAATGCAAAATGGAATTGGACCACTTTGTACTCGATTGTCCAAAATGCAAAATTCAACAGATCACATCTTTCTATTTTTGATTCTGTAAAAGCTTATCAAGGCAACCATTACGGCTGCACAATGGTATAGATTTAAAAGACCAAATTCAATTAGCTGTTGGCCATCTTATTTCTTTTCTATAGCCAATCTTTCACCTCTTCTTTTGATATATGCTAAACCACAAAAATGAAAAATAGAAGGTTGAAAGTAATTTCTTGCATTCTCCTGAGGAAGCTTGAAAGGAAGGAAGGAAGTTTTGGTTTTATGAAACAATCTGGTCTGTTTTAGATTGTTCTCAAATATTCTATTTCTTTGAAAATGAGATGAAAGCAAGTTTCAGTATTTGAAAAACTCAAATTTATGAAGATCTTCATCTTAATGGCTAAAAGATGGTTGAGGGGGAAAAAATCTGTCAAGTAAACCTAGGCTATATTCCTTTGCATAAGTTCAAATAGTAATATTAAAGAAATAGGGGGATTTTGGGGTTAGCATAATGGGCAATTAGAGTTTTAGGAAATAATATGTTGAAGTAATATTAAAGTAATTCCACCAGATGCTGGATTAGATCGAGCTTTAATCGTATTTAGAGGTGACCCACTTGTAGGATTTGCAAATCATTGTTTCCTTGCCTAGTGGATCTATTTTAAATATGATAAAAATCTATATCCAGTTCAAATATTCCATCAAAAACTGGGCTGTGTCCTGCTCACGTAGAATAGCAATTAAGTAAGTCAATAAATATCCATTATCCAAAACAAATGCAGCATTGTTACTGTATTGATGCTCTGTTAAATTAATATGTGATTTTTGTTTGTTTTATTTTCAACCAACATTTAACAGAGGAGAAAATCACGTTATTCTGACCTCGACTTTGAAGTAAGTGTCTCTATACTACTTATATTCAGCCAGTGTGTATTTTGATTCAAAGCTTGATGAATGTGAGATATTTGTGAAAACGTATTTTAATTCAGCCTTTACAAACAATAACCAATGCTTTTAATTATATGGGAAAACATTCAGTTGTGTGGGTTTTTAAAAAATCTGTTCTTTTCTTTTCTTTTCAGGCTGTGTATTTTTTTAGATGATGAGCTTTAAAAAAAACTTCTGCTTGTTTTATTTTGTTTTGATATTATCACAACTTTACTTCCTTAGCCCATTTCATATCATTTTATTCCTATACAGATTGCCTCCTTGTATATATTAATTTGGGATTCCCATCTTACTGACAAAATTCCTGGGGGAGGCATTGGACCATGGCAGTGGTGGGATTTAAATTGTTTTACTACCAGTTCTGTGGGCGTGGCTTGGTGGGCGTGGTAGGGGAAGGATACTGTAAAATCGCCATTCCCTCCCTGCTCCAGGGGAAGGTTACTGCAAAATCCCAATTTCCTCCCAATCAGCTGGGACTCTTAGGATTGGACCTAAAGTCTTATTAATTAACCAACTATCCTCTATTAAACTCAAACAGTTGTAGGCCAATTAAATATTGAGTCGCTAAGTTATGGTGTTCTATATAGTCGCTTTTTTAGTATTTTTAAGTTTTGGACGTTTTCAATTTTCCAGGTCAGTTTTAATTATGTAGTTCTATAAGTTTCTAAGGAAGGCTGGCTCAGTGGCTAAGACTGAGCTGAGCTTGTTGGTCAGAAGATTGGCAGTTCAGCGGTTCAAATTCATAGTGCCGCATAACGGAGTGAGTTCCCATTACTTGTCCCAGCTTCTGCCAACCCAGCAGTTCGAAAGTACATTAAAAAATGCAAATAGAAAAATAATTTCCCACTTTGGTGGGAAAGTAACAGCGCTCCGTACACCTTCGGTGTTTAGTCATGCTAACCACATGTCCATAGACACATCTTCAGACAGCAGTGGCTCTTCATCTTAGAAATGGAGATGAGCACCTCTCCTAGAGCCGGAAATGACTAGCATACATGTGCGGGAGAACCTTTACCTTATAACAGAGGTGGGTTCCTACCAGTTCGCACCTATTCAGTAGAACCGGTTCGTCAAATCTACCGAACCGGTTAGAAGAGGTTCCACCAGTGGACCCGGAAAGCAGGCCACACCTACAGAAGAGGTTCCAAAATTTTTTGAAACCCACCACTGGTCCTTGGATATGATTATTCTGCACTATCATGCTCCTATTTATGAAACTCAGGGCCTCTGTGAAAGGTAAGAATGACTACTGCATTTGTGGTGCAATCAGAACATTGCGTGTGCTGAAGTTGTTTTAACGCAAACCAAAGATGCCTTTTAAAAAACAAGTTTACATCATATTCTTATGCATGCCAGTGCTGTGTGTGAGGTAATTTAAGGTGGTTCTGACAAGTGTTGTCAGCATCTTCATATCCGGTCACATGGGTGGCAGGTCACTCCTATCCGGTCACATGGGTGGCAAGCCACTCCCACAAAGGATGCCACACCCACAGAGTAGGTTCAAACAATTTTTGAAACCCACCACTGCCTTATAAGTTTCTAAATGTATATGTTTGGTTCTGCTTAGTTTATGCAGAATTGAAACTTAACTGGACAAATGAACACACTTTCTCATTGTGAAAGATCGATGTACCTGATCAGCAAAATGTAAAGAAGTTTTTAGCACCTAACAGCTTCATTCTGTCACTTAAAAATAATTGCCATTGGTTTCTTTAGATGATAGTCTTAAGATAAAGATTTAGGACTGGGAAGCATGTGTATTTATTCAGAACAGAGTATTCTTTTTTCAATTGATCTAAATATATAGAATGTGTGGAATCTTTTTTTATGCCTGACACTTCCTGTTCATGCTAACTGGAACAATCTGGTATAATTAATTATGTGAAACTGAAAGCTTGCATATTCAATGTACTCTTAGGATCACTTTATCATCATTTATACTCATTAAGACCAGAAGAATCATTCATATTAATGTGAATAAACAGACAGCAGTACCTAATAGAAGATAATACTACACACAAATATTCTTGCAGTTGAGAAAATAATGTAGTTGATCATTATCATTTATCTCGTAATGAACTGATTTTTTTTTAGAAAAACCTCTATTAAAAAGATATAGTATTTTAATAATTGCATTATTAGAAACTTGCATGAGAAGTAACTTAAGGGAAGACATTTTATTAGGTGTTTTTTAAAAATGCACTGTAAATCTATCAAACATTTTAACTAGCTTGGATCACCTTCCTGTGTGAACATCTTGTGGCATCAAAACCATAGTTCAGATGTGAAATGTTTAATTAGTTAATTAATGCTTAGATTATTTTATCCCACCTTTATTATTTTTAAAAGTAAATAAAGGCAGCAAATGTTCATAATATTCCTTCCTCCTCCAGTTTTCTCCATAACAACCCTGTGAGGTGAGGTAGGCTGAGAGAGAGTGATAGGCCCCAAGTCACCCAGCTATTTTTCATCCTAAGGAAGAACTAGAGTTCACTGTCTCCTGGTTTCTAGTCTGGTGCCTTAACCACTAGATCAAAATATTTAGCTATCCAGGCAATCTGTCCTCCTATAGTATTCTGCTCAGAACAATTCTAGAAGCAGAAATAAACAGAGGAATCTTCTCTCTAGTTTGTTATTGTTTAGTTGTTCAATCATGTCCAATTCTATGTGACTCCATGACCACAGCATACTAGTGGTGGACCACACACTCGGTCCACCACTGTCTCCTAGAGTTTGCCCAAATTCATGTTCACGCCGATGACGCTATCTAACCATCTCATCCTCTGCCATCCCCTTCTCCTTTTGCCTTCCATCTTTCCCAACATCAGGGTCTTTTCCAATGAGTCTTCTCACTTGGTGGTCAAAGTATTTGAGCCTCAGCTTCAGTTTCTGCCCTTCCAAAGAACAGTCAGGGTTGATTTCTTTTAGGATTGACTCACTTGATCCCCTTGCAGCCCAAAGGACTCTCAAGAGTTTGAGTTTGAGTTTGAGTTCGAAGTTTATTTATATGCCGCCCTTTTCCCTGGGGGGACACAGGGCGGCTTACAACTCGAAAAGGGAGGGGGGAAAACAAACATTTAACACGTAAGACAATACATCATTAAAAACACAACATTCATACCATTCGGGCGGGCTACAATCTTTAGCCCCAGGCCTGACGGGATAGCCAGGTTTTGAGGGCTGTGCGGAAGGTCTGGAGGGTGGTGAGGGTACGAATCTCCACGGGGAGATCGTTCCATAGGGTCGGAGCAGCCACCGAGAAGGCTCTCCTCCGCGTAGTTGCCAGTTGACATTGACCGGCAGACGGGACTCGGAGGAGGCCTAATCGATGGGATCTAATAGGTCGAGTGGAGGTAATTGGCAGTAAGCGGTCTCTCAAGTACCCAAGAGTCTTCTCCAACACCACAACTTGAAAGCATCAATCCTTTGGGGCTCAGTCTTTGTTATGGTCCAGTTCTCGCAGCCATACATTACTGAGGAAACAATCAGAGTCACTTTATTGAAGAGCATATAAATTTAATAAATAAATAGAAATAAATGAATTACTCCATTCGTCCAAAGGTTTGTTTTTTAGGAAATAGAGATGTGAGGATTGCCTCTTGGCCTTTACCACAGAAGAAAGTGAAATATTTTGAGACTGCATTTAAAAGACTAGCCTCCCCAAGGAGCTTTCATAACTGAGGAATGCTAGTTCAGTATAAACCATTCTGGGGATGTAAGTGGAGAAGAAAAGCAGGGAAATGAAAGTGTTATTGCACCTGCTGGTCCCATTTTTGTATTTCCAGTACTGAGGTGTTCTTACACAATGGCAATCAGTCACATCCAACAGCTCTCTCCTTCTTCTCACTCGTACTTCAATACCCATGCACATATTTTTCTTTTTTAAAAAAGGGGGGGGGGGAGTTTTATCTGAAAGATTTAAAAATTACAAACCCATTTTTACATATATATTTCCCTGTGCCAAAAGAAAAACAAAGTAGAAGGCATCCACTTAACAAGCTTCACAAGATGATATGCTAAGTAGAAAGACAATGGGACATTAAGTACCAAATCAAGAACCAAAAAGCAAATATAACTTTTCCCCCCTGAGTATATCAGGAAAAAATTACCTAATCAAGTAAATCTTGTGAGTCAGACGGTGCCATTGAAAAGGTCAGATATTCCGTGTGGTTTCTCTTTCTTAGCATTTTTCTCTATGGCAACTGATTTGAAAACATTCTTCTAAGAGAGCAGATTTCACCACTGCTCCTCAGAACGTGTAAAAACATTCTATTCACCTTTATCTTTCACCTTTATTCTACTTTTCAGCCAAAGTATGGATATTACACCCAAGTTTTACCGGTTTCTGCTGCTGTAGAATTTGGTTTTTAAATATAGAGCATACATGTATCGCATGTATTTCACATACAGTATCTTTCAAAATCCCTCCTCTGTCCTGTGCTCAGCATGGAGGCAGCTATGTCTGTCAAGCAGAAAAGCCAGTTGGCTGAATAACCAAGTTTGTCAAACAAGAAACTCCCTGTATATTAGTTTGTAATTTGGGAAAGAGGGAGGGAGAGAGAGAGATGTCTTCTCTATCTCAGCATATGCCCTTTGCAGGGATGGGCTGCTACAGGTTTGCTCTGGTTCGAGAGAACCCATAGCTAATGTTATGGCCGGTTCAGAGAGCATCCAAATTCCACCCCTGGATGACCTCACCCACTCCATCCCACCCACACCCCAGGAGTCTCCACGTGGCCCATTTTGGATGCGAGGTAAGTCCAGGGCCCACTTGGAGGCTCAGAGAGGAGGGAAAACAGGCCTCCTAGAAGTTCTGGAAGGCCAGAAACATGCCTCCAGAGCCCAGGGGAGGAAGTTTTCACCTTCCCAGAGTCTCGAAGAAAGCCTCTGGAGCTTGGGGGTGGTGAACCCCCCCCCCCGTGGTACAGGAGGCCAACTATGGCCACACCCACCCAGCAACCAGGCATTGAACCCATTGCTGAAAATTCTGAAGCCCACATCTGTCCCTTTGGAATGCCATTCGCTCTGAAATACATCTGGTCATGCTTGGAACAGCCTTAAAATGTGGCCTTTTCTAAAGGCCTTGGGTAAGAGTGGGTTATACATATACATACAGACAGTATATAGTAGGCATATGTATGTATGCATGCATGTACAGGCGAAACTTGAAAAATTAGAATATCGTGCAAAAGTTCATTTATTTCAGTGATGCAACTTAAAAGGTGAAACTAATATGTGAGATAAGACTCATTACATGCAAAGCAAGATAGTTCAAGCTGTGATTTGTCATAATTGTGATGATTATGGCGTACAGCTCATGAAAACCCCAAATCCACCATCTCAGAAAATTAGAATATTGCACGCAATCAATAAAACAAGGATTGTACATAGAACAATATTGGACCTCTGAAAAGTATAAGTATGCAATTACTGCCTCAATGCGGCGTGGCATGGAAGGTATCAGCCTGTGGCACTGCTGAGATGTTATGGAAGAGCAGTATGCTTCAATAGCGGCCTTCAGCTCTTCTGCATTGTTCGGTCTCATGTCTCTCATCTTTCTCTTGGCAATGCCCCATAGATTCTCTATGGGGTTCAAGTCAGGCGGGTTTGCTGGCCAATCAAGCACAGTAATCCAACAGTCATTGAATCAGGTTTTGGTGCTTTTGGCGGTGTGGGCAGCTGGAAAATGAAGTCAGCATCCCCATAAAGCTCATCTGCGGAAGGAAGCATGAAGTGCTCCAAAAACTCCTGGTAGATGGCTGTGTTGACCCTGGTCTTAATGAAGCACAGTGGTCCAAAGTCCTGTTACTCTGTTGTCCAAAGTCCTCTTTTCTGATGAGAACAACTTTTGCATCTCATTTGGAAACCAAGGACCCAGAGCATGGAGAAAGAATGGAGAGGCCAATCAAGCACAGTAACCCCACGGTCATTGAACCAGTTTTTGGTGCTTTTGCCAAAAGTTGCTTTTCTAATTCTAATATTCTAATTTTTCGAGTTTTCGAGTGTGATAATCTTATACTGAATTCTGGGAGACTCCCAATCAACCATTTCTTTTATTAAATTGATACGAGGCCCATTTCACAATTCAAAGTGACCTTAGGCAGCTTACAATGTAATAAAACATGGAGATATTTAAACATATATAAATATAACAACAGGTTAAGTCAATGAAGGCAAAAGCAGTAAAAACTGCCAAACATAAATCTATTAAAACCCTAAATGTTAAAAACCTGGCGCTGAAGTTAAATTTACAAATCCTTGTTAAGCCCCCCCCCCCAATGAGCCTCATCCCAGCACATGAGGGGAAAGCCGCATCTTCAAAGCTTTGCAGAAAGCTAGAAGGGTAGAAGGCCTGCTAGACCTTCAGGGGACAGAATGATACATAGGACAAAGTTTCCCACAGAAAAGGCGTACTCCCGAGTTCAAATATTGTCAGGTGACGGTCCTCACCGTCTCTGATCTGATAGTATTGCATATTTTGGATTTGTAGATTGAGTTCACATAGAGTGCTAAACAACAACATAACATGCCTAATTTGGCTTAGCATTATGGGAATCCCACCCTTATAATTTACAAGCGACATACAGTCGCTGAAAAAGAGTTAGACAGTTGTGCAAAAATGCTATACAGGAAGAAATACAGGAAGATGCTTGTCCATCATGCCATACCATCAGGGAGGTGTGTGATTGGCCTTAAGTTTATTATGCAGCAGGACAACGGCCCCAACATACAGCCAACGTCATTAAGAAGTATCTTCAGCATAAAGTACAGCATTCAAGTGCAAGTTCAGCCCCCACAGAGCCCTGATCTCAACATCATTGCTTGGGATGACATGAAGAAACAGGATTTGAGGCAGCCTATATCCACAGAAAATCTGTGGATATTTCTCCAAAACTGTGTGCAAGTGTACTTAGAAGACTTGCTGCTGTTTTGAAGTCAAAGGGTCATGACACCAAATATTGATTTGATTTTGATTTCTCTTCTGTTCCCTTCTTTCCCCTTTTGATAAAAGGGAAAAGAAGGGAACAGATTGATGAAATAAACTATTAACACTTCTATTTCTGAAAGTATTCTTTATAGTATTTTTTTTTTGCACAACTCCCCAACACTTTTGCACAGTACTTATATACTCAAGGTAGACAAATCAAGAAGCAGGACCTGAGGCAGTGGTGGGTTTCAAATAATTTAACAACCGGTTCTCTGCCCTAATAACCAGCTGGGTAGGTGGGGCTCTGTGGTCATGTGACTGGATGGGCATGGCCAACTCAACAACACTCAAGTCAATGGGCGCTTCGCCTTGGCTGTTACAATATAATAAGAATTAACCGGAGAGGCAATTTCTGTAAGCAAGGTAATAAAGATTAGGCTAGAAACAGCACCAGAATGTTTCCTTCCTGCCTTCCTTACAGGATTAGCCCTGTAAAGTGAGATAAACCAAAATGAGATTTCTTCCAACAACCGGTTCTCCCAACTGCTTAAAAAGTTAACAGCCAGTTCTCCCGAATAGGTGCGAACTGACTGAATCCCACCACTGATCTGAGGCATTTTTTGTAACTTTGGTAACAAATGAGGGCTCAGCTTCTTACCATTTTGATGTGAAAATACTCAGAAATAGTGGTTTGTAATCTTAAAATATATTTAATACAATTAAAAATTTTCAATTCCCTTCACAATCTGAAAACATAAGCTACTCATTTATTTTAACCCTTGGTTTAACCAATAAAAAATTATGAAATGCAATTGATTAAGTAGCTAACCAATTGTTTTTCAGTATAATTAAGTGTAGATTTAAAATTGTCTTAGAGATACAGTACTAAGAACTGAATATTCAGTAGTAAATTGGTTCTGAATCACAAATTGTAAACTCATCCGACCAAATAACCCTTTTCAGACTTCTGTGCTAAAGGTAGCCAGGAATGCAGAGATCTTAAGGATAGACACTCCTTGTATACTGTTATATTTTGATTCAAAACTCTTTCCCTTGTGGGTCTCCTTTAAATAGACCAAAAGCTTATAAGGATCACCACATAAGCCAGAGATTGCCAACATGATGCCTTTAGGCCCCATTGCACGCATGATGCCCTGAATGATGCCCATTGTATCCCAAACTAAACAAAATTTAATTCTAAAAAAAGTGACTGTTGTCATATGGAATCACCACATCTTCTATGACTTTAAGCTTGAAGCCACCTTATATGTCATAATTTTAATCCTCTTTATAGTTGCTGTAAGTGACATTTCTATTCTAAGAAGCATGTATAAAATGTCCCACATGTTATGCTCCTTTCTAAGTTCCTTTCAATGCTATTTCTTATCATGAGGCTTATTTAACAATCATTTTGAAAGTGCAATTTGAAAAAAATGCACAACATATATCTGCATACATATCTGTAGAGCTGAGTATGCTCAGCTTTAAATTTTTTAAAATGGCTATTTTTGCAAATCTCCAGAAGGTCATTTGGGTGAGATGTCCATAAATTTAGGTCAGATTTCTCCACTGAAGATTCTGCTCTTCAAGAAGCATCTCACAATCCTTCCATTTAAAAAGAATAAAAATATATCTTTAAAAAAAAGAAGCATCTCACAATCCTAGTGAGGTTAATTGGTTTGTAAACACTTCCTGGTCCTCGTGCCCACATAATATGACACTTCCTTCAGCATGTAAAATTAAGGCTATAACGCTGAAATGTATTGTTCTGATAACCCTCCTCCTCCGCTATTTGAATCAGAAGCATTGCTCATAATTTAATTGTGGTCTTACCAAAATGGAGATGTGTGGCCTTACCCTATACCAGGGGTGAAAGTCAGCAGGTTTTGACAGGTTCTGGAGAAGCGGTAGTGGAAATTTTGAGTCGTTTGGAGAACTGGCAAATAACACCTCTGGCTGGCCCCAGAGTGGGGTAGGAATAGAGATTTTGCAGTATCCTTCCCTTGGAGTGGGGAGGGAATGGGGATTTTGCAATATCCTTCCCCTGCCACAATCACCAAGCCACGCCCACAGAACTGGTAGTAAAAAAAATTTGAATTTCAGCACTGCCCTATACAGGTATTATAGGTATGCATCCCACTTCTAAATAATGAGAATTATAGCAGTTAGCAATAGCAGTTAGACTTATATACCGCTTCTAAGCGGTTTACAGAGTCAGCATATCGCCCCCAACAATCCGTGTCCTCATTTTACCCACCTCGGAAGGATGGAAGGCTGAGTCAACCTTTGAGCCGGTGAGATTTGAACCTCTGAACTGCAGATAACAGTCAGATGAAGTGGCCTGCAGTACTGCACCCTAACCACTGTGCCACCTCGGCTCTTATTGAGTGGGGTGTGTGTTGCAGTGATTATTGAGAAAGAGGTTGCTGGAGAATAATCCCATTGTTGTTCTGCCTGTCTAACTTAACAACTGTAGTGATTTTTGGAGCCCAAAATGAAGATTTACTGCTACCCCTCTCTCTTTCAAAGCAGAACCTCTAGTGCTGTAGATGAGCCAGGCGAAACTGTCTCCTTGCCTTGTTTCTAGGAAGCCAAGGCCAGGAATGGGAGGATTCCATTCGTAAGACGAGTGGTTTCCTTTGTGGTCTCCCTGTTGTTAGAATTGTGATAACAGAAGGAGCGTTCTTTCCTTGCTGTTAGCTAAAAAATAACCCCGATCAATAGACAGGTAGCCCTCGACTTACGACCACAATTGCGCTCAAAAATTTCCATTGCTAAGTGAGACAGTTGTTCAGTGCGTTTTGCCCCATTTGATGGCCTCTCTTGACATCCATCGTTGTTAAGTGGATCACTACAGTTGTTAAGTTAGACATACAGTTGTGGAGTGAATCTGGCTTCTTCGTTGACTTTGCTTGTCAGAAGGTCTCAAGAGGGAATCAGGTGACCCTGCCAAGCCTCTGATTTTTGTTCAGGTGACCATGGAGATGCTGCAAATGGTCATACATGTGAAAAAAGGGTCAGGTGTCACTTTTTTTCAGAGCTGTTGTAACTTTGAATGGCCACTAAATGAACTATTGTAAGTTGAGAGCGACCCATGGTCCTCCTTGTCACCGGTCTCACAATAGTGGCTGTCTTTCTTACTCTGCAAAACCTCAGATGGATATTTACAATGCAATACAATAGCAGAATTAGAAGGGACCTTGGAGGTCTTCTAGTCCAACCCCCTGCCTAGGCAGGAAACCCTATACCGTTCCAGACAAATGGCTATCCAACATCTTCTTAAAGACTTCCAGTGTTGGGGCATTCACAACTTCTGGAGGCAAGCTCTTCCACTGATTAATTGTTCTAACTGTCAGGAAATTTCTCCTCAGTTCTAAGTTGCTTCTCTCCTTGATTAGTTTCCACCCATTGCTTCTTGTTCTACCCTCAGGTGCCATGGAGAATAGTTTGACTTCCTCTTCTTTGTGGCAACCCCTGAGATATTGGAACACTGCTATCATGTTTCCCCTAGTCCTCCTTTCTATTAAACTAGACATACCCAGTTCCTGCAACCGTTCTTTTGCTGCTCAGAAACATGTATAACTATTGGATCTTCCAAGTTCTCAACATGGACCTTCTTCCAGAAAAAGCTCATTTCTTTAAAACTAATTTTAACTGTCAAGCAAAGAAGATCATTCGTAGTGGCACTTAGATTTTTGTGATGATGCACCTTCAGAAACACAAAATAAACCAGCCCTGTTTTTCAGGAGTTCCAGAATATGCAATTCCGATTCCAACAGCAGATCAAATAGATGACATGGCCTGTTTCATTTCCACGTCTTGGCCAAATCCAATTTGCTTCGTTATGTTGGAGGAAATAACGGTTGTTTGAAAAAAAATATGCTCATTATAAATACTAAGCAATTATATTCCATTTTGCAGAAGGTCATGCATACGAGGAAGAGACACATGGAGCTGTTTCAAGAATTAAATCAGAAATTTCAGACACTAGACAGATTTAGAGATGTACCAAAATCAGGAAGTATGGTAAGTATGGAATATATAATTTTAACTTCCACTTATGAAAGAATGCTTTATTTTTTTTAGAACTGTTGAGGGTAGGGACACCATAAATTTAAGATAATGTATTCAAAAAAGTGTATATTAGTTAATATAAAACTAATATAAAAATATTCAAGAAGTGGAATATTATTAAAGTGATTAGTGATAAAGTGATTATGGCAGATTTAGAAAACATTGTTGAAATCCATTGCTTATCCATTGCTTAGAAAACATTGTTGAAATCCATTGCTCATATAAATACTTTTTATGCAAGGAGATGTACCAACTATCCACTTTCCACAATTCTTCTAATATTCATAGTTATTGTATAACACTATGAATGTTAGGTCAGAATTGTTCTAATGTTCATAGTTCGGCTTTGGTGGCATCTAGCATTAATTATGACATCTGGCATTATGAACATATAATGGTGTTTGAAAACTGTTCGGAAATTTTAGGTAGCTTAAAATTTAACTCTTAAATTGTTGCTTTAAAATGTTATCTACCTCTACCAAAAGTAAACAGTTTTTGTTGGCTTCCAGTCGAGTTCCAAGCAGAACTCAAAAGAATTGGTAGTTACCTCCAAAAGCCATAATTATTTGAAATAGAAGTGTTCTTCCATAAAGAAACAACCATCCTCTGCATTATCATCTTTAGAAACATTCTTTGTGTCCCTCTTTTAGAGATGCATTGATAGAATCTTCTCAGAGACGCATTCTAAGTTCTTTTAAATATTTCAGGTTTTTAAAAACCCTTATTCGTTTTTTAGTGGTATGTTGCTTTTTGTCATTTAATGTGGTATAGATGATAGATGAATAGATTGTGTGTTTGTGTGTGTGAGGGGGGAGGGAGAGATGATAGGTTTTGGCATAGTGGCATGTGGCACTGCTTGTCACAGGATTCCTAGTTCCAGAGGTGGGTTCCTACCAGTTCGCACCTATTCGGTAGAACCGGTTCATCAAATCTACCAAACCAGTTAGAAGAGGTTCCACCAGTGGACCCGGAAAGCAGGCCACACCTACAGAAGAGGTTCCAAAAAAATTTGAAACCCACCACTCACACACACACACAGACAGACTGACACAGACAGAGAGAGAGAGAGAGAGAGAGAAAGAAAGGAAGAAAGAAAGAAAGAAAGAAAGAAAGAAAAAGAAAGAAAGAAAGAAAAAGAGTGAGAGAGAGATGAAAGAAAAAAAAGAAAAAAGGGACAGAGAGACAAAAGGAAGGAAAGAGAGAGGGAGGGAGAGAGAGAGAGAGAGAGAGAGAGAGAGAGAGAGAGAGAGAGAGAGAGAGAAAACACATGGCCGGCAAGCCACTCCCACCAGGTCACATGGCCAGCAAGCCACTCCCACAAAGGAGGCCACACCCACAGAGTAGGTTCGAAATTTTTTGAAACCCACCACTGTCTAGTTCCCACAATATAGCATGCCAAGACACCAATATATCCTAATATAGCATAGCAACACAGGGTGCACAGTGGGGATGCTGAGTACTTAGTGCCACTGCCATTTTCATGAACAACCTACAGGCATAAATGGCCACAAACCATGCCAGGGACCTGTGGGATTCCCTGCGTAGAAAATTGGCGGGCCATGTTACCTTAATGCAGATAGCTTCCCATCATCCCAATATATAACTAATCTACGTGTTTTACTAATCTAAATGAAATGTTAATGTATATATTGCAGTGGTGGGTTTCAAAAAAAATTGGAACCTACTCTGTGGGTGTGGCCTCCTTTGTGGGAGTGGCTTGCTGGCCATGTTGTGACCTGGTGGGAGTGGCTTGCCGGCCATGTGTTTCCTTCCTTCCTTCCTTCCTTTCTTTCTTTCTCTCTCTCTCTCTCTCTCTCTCTCTCTCTCTCTTTCCTTCCTTTTGTCTCTCTGTCCCTTTTTTCATTTTTTCTTTCATCTCTCACTCTTTTACTTTCTTTTTTCTTTTTTTATTTATTTATTTCTTCCTTTCTTTCTCTTTCTCTCTCTCTCTCTGTCAGTCTGTGTGTGTGTGTGTGTGTGTGTGTGTGTGTGTGTGTGTGTGGCAGTGGTGGGTTTCAAAAATTTTTGGAACCTCTTCTGTAGGTGCGGCCTCCTTTCCGGGTCCACTGGTGGAACCTCTTCTAACCGGTTCGGTAGATTTGACGAACCGGTTCTACCGAATAGGTGCGAACTGGTAGGAACCCACCTCTGATATATTGCTAGTCCATGTATGAGATATTCCATACATTAAATCAATAAATCAACAAATATCTATCGTGCCGTGGAAGTGACACAAAGCATGGGTATGGATCTCCCAGTGAAACCTCCTCTGGTTGACTGGGACTCCTCCAGATCAGATCAAGTTCTGGCCTATGACTAAGCTCCCCATTCTTCTCCCAGCACTGTCTCAGCCCCCTAAGATTAGGAGGAGCAATTGATGGATGCTTTGCTCACCAACAAGGAGACCCATTTAGCACCTTAACTATCTTCACAGTCATTTACTAGGACAGCCCCAGACACCAGCTTCCCTAATGAGGCAGGCCTAGGATCAACTATGGGGGCAGAGCAAATGTATGTTAACACAGCTCGATCCCTCTGGAAGACAGCAGATGAAACTGGTTTCTTTGTATACGTCCTAAGGATCCGTCCCTCTTACTTTGGCAAATTCAAATATAAAGACAACCTAAAACTTTGACAATCAAATGCAAAAAACAAAATTACCCACCACCAATATAAGTTATTGCATACATTAAATAGTTAGGAAAGGTATTACTGTTTATATAATATTAGCAAAAACAATTAAAAAAATTTTTGGGATAATTTTCATTTATTTGCTGTTATGAGGTACAATTGAAATAAACAATTTTTAAAGTAAATCTATGGTTTTTCTTATTCTGTACAGAATGCTGCAAATTTAAGAGCAGCTAGGATGCCTTCAGCACCGTGTTAAAATGAAACTCCAGTGGCTTAAGATTGAGCCTCTCTTAAAAGATTATTAGCAAGTGATTTATTAGCTTTGGTGTAAATTAGAAACAGATTCCATGTTAATAGAAAATCCTTAGGATTTTAGAGGCCTGTTTCTGCTTTTATCTGACATAAGACCTTCTCCACATTAAAAGCTCTCCTGCTTTGCATCACTGTTCCTTCATTAAAGAAGGTTATCAATGTTTTCTTATATCTGGCAGTTTATCTAGTAATACACAGTGTGAGCACATAAAAAGCTGAACAGAAAACAATCTAGGATATTTTTTTTATTTCACGACTAGCTCTTTTTCTATGTATGTATGTATGTATGTATGTATGTATGTATGTATGTATGTATGTATGTATGTATGTATGTATTTTAGAGTCACAACCCCTGGTATGCCCAAATATGGGAGGAAGTTTTACTGCTTCCATTCTCTATCGGCTTGTCACAAGAGACCATCCAGAGAGAAACCCAATATTTTTACTGTTGCCTTTATCAGCACAAATACAACACATGCACACACACACAAACATATTTGTGTGTGTGTGTGTGTGTGTGTGTATTTAGAGTCACAACCCCTGGTATGCCCAAATATGGGAGGAAGTTTACTGCTTCCATTCTCTGTCTATCGGCTTGTCACAAGATACATACCTATTTCCCTGGCTCAGCTGATAAGAAGGAGAACCTTGTGGCTTAATGGTTAACACATCTGCCTAAGATAAAATACACTTACCAGTTTTGAAGATAAATTATGGGGGCAAACTCATTTCCTGGTGTAATTTTTTTTTAAAGGATTACTCATCAGCCTGATCTTCCAGTTTCTATAGTAGGCCAATCCAGGCAGTGAGAAGCAGCATAAATCAAGCAGGAGAAGTACTTTAATAAACCTCAGAAAGAATTTTATAACTCTGGGGCAACCAGCAAGAATGTCTAGCATCATCATGCAACATTGATACACTTGTACAATAAACAAAGCAAGCATTTTTGCTTCGTGTCCAAAACTGAAAAAGGAAAATAGGAGTCTCCAATATCTGCAAAACTATCGTGACTGAGGGGTTTATATGTTTTAAAAAAGGAAATGATTAAATCAGATTGCGTTGCAACATTCTTTAGTCAAACTGGGTGGTAATTTCATCTATATTGGAACCATAGTTCATGCAATGGGAATCTTTGCTGCCTTACTATTCACTGCCACTGGTGTCCTGTTTGGGAAAATGTCCTTTTCCATATGTGAACAAGAGATTTAAAAGAAATGTCCCCTTGGCACAAAGGATTAAGACAAAATAAAATCCCATGGTGCAAAAGGAATAGGAGAATTTAAGCTTCTCTCTCTCTTTATATATATGCTCCTGAATGAGAATCTATGCATAGTGGGATTTTCCTAAAGGGATAATTTGTAAGTGATGAAAATATAGATATTATTTGCATCCCATCAGCTTAGGGTCCAAAGCAGGGGTGGGTTTCTCGCCCCGGTTTGGTTGGAATGGGGCCAGCGGTGTCCTCGTGCACGCGTGCGGTGCACGCATGCGTACTAGCGTCTGTGCGATGCTCCAGCTGCTCCTGGAGGATCGCGCAGGCGCTGTATGCATCCTGCGCATGCGTGGAAGCGCAGAACTCATCAAAACCGGGTAAGGAGCGCGGGCAGGCGGGTGCGCCCTTCGCCGTTCCCGGAAGTTATTTACTTCCGGGTTCGCCGACCAACCGGTTCGCAGGGACCGCCGTGAACCAGTTGAAACCCACCCCTGGTCCAAAGCCACATATAGTCACATATAAGGGAAGCTATGCTACTTTTTCCTGTCGGGACTTCCAAACCACTTTCAAGTTTGGTTTACAGCAAGGCATAAAATCTGTGACTTTATAACATTTGGTTAGAAGTGTTTAATCTTGTCCGTTAGGACTGCCTCCTTTTCCAAGAAATGTCAATTGAACATACAGCTGCCAGGGATGGTTGGTGAACTCTTAATTTGCTCAGTTTTCAGCTCAGTGCTGGGAATTTGTTTGACAGCTTTCTTGGCAAACCTTCCAGTGTATCAATGACCTCCCCTTGGAAAGGGATGAGAGAATGGACACTGAATATAGGCCAGGCTGACTCCCTTCAATGATGGTAGCTTCTCTTATGCCAACCAGAGATAAATCGGCTTATCTTCTGATGACTGGTTTCCCCTTGTGATTTCTTAAATAAGCTAAAACAGAAAAGGGAAATTTATTTTTACATCCTTTTTAACCTTGTTCTCTCTCCTTTTCTCTTTGTTGCCACCCTAAAACTCCCAATTTTCACAGGAAAATCCAGCAGGAAGCAGCAAGAGTCCCTGGGACAGTTTCAAAGCCCCAAGCGATTACCAACATTATACCACCATCAACGTATTAGATTCAGAGGCAAAAGATGCTTTAGAACTAAGACCATCAGAATGGGAAAAGTGTCTGAACTTGCCTTTAGACGTACAAGAAGGTGATTTTCAAACCGAGGTTTAATGAAAAGTAAAACAAACTGAGGCGCAAAGCTTATCCTAGAATCATTTTGTTTGCACTGACGCTCCAGAGACGTTGGGAAGCCTGACCCAGCCTGTTCGGACACCATGGCTAAGGCATATCAGCACCTTCCTAGGCCAGAAGTCAGTGGTTTTCTTGTCACACACAATCGATTTCCACTAGCCAACCTAGTGGAGGCCCCAGGTGTACAATTCTTACCATCGTGTCTTGTAAGTACCCGTGGAATGGATTTGTAAGGTCAATCTTTATAGATAAACCTCAGACAACGGTTCATGTTGTAACAGCTTCATTTGGTTTAGTTTTCAAAAAACTTCACCATGAAGCACAATGTATATATTTATGCAGTTTTTAAAGTTTATAACAGTCTGTTTGGCCATTACTACACTTTTTACTTTATAATATAAAAAAAAAAAGAAGAGGAGGCGGTGGAAGAAGCAGAAGAAGCAGAAGAAGAGGAAGCAGAGAAAAGCAAAGTTTTGTTGTCATTAAATGAATGTCTGTTGAGCTACATTCTTCATTGCTTTAAATGCAATAAAGTAATAATCTCACTTTTATATGAATAATATATTTCACATCTTTATTATTGCAGTTTTCTCTGGGAAGCTCGGAATAGCTTTTCCTGCTGCAGCTGTGTATAAAATATTTAAAATGTTGTATGGTGTAAATAAACTTTTGTCTACATATCAGTATTTTCAGTGCATTTTATTTTGGATTTGTTGATCTGAAATTTGCTTATTTATAATGTTTTTTTAACAACACTGAAGCCGAAAAATGTACTCAGAATGTTAATAGTGCACTGTTATTACTCCTTGGGGACTAATGATTTCTCAAATGTAATAATAGGTTTGCCAAGCTGTTCTTTTTTTCCCCTAATCTATGAAGGTAACATACAATGTAAATTGGACATGTGAGAGCATTGCTACATTCATTCTATTATATGTAATTCGTAGTCCTTTTCCATCTTGCAACAGGAAGAAAATTTCTACATAAA
Organism: Thamnophis elegans; assembly: GCF_009769535.1. Taxonomy (NCBI): domain Eukaryota; kingdom Metazoa; phylum Chordata; class Lepidosauria; order Squamata; family Natricidae; genus Thamnophis; species Thamnophis elegans. Next base: position 11,864,677 of record NC_045544.1, read on the forward strand.
CATTGTGCGAGTTTCAAAACACAGAGACTGAGAAAAAAAATTTTTTTTTAATTTACTGCCATCTTACTATCATGACATTTTATGATACTTTCTCCTTTTTTTCTGTAGCCAACAAAGATGTATTATCTCCTTCAGGACTGGGGTAGCATGAGACTTATGCTAGAAGAAGAATTATTAGAGACTATAGCAATCCACGTGTGATTGACCACTACCTAAATACAGTAGGCAATGGGTGGGATTCCTGATTTTCTTAACTTCACTCCCAGCAGCCCTAACCCTGTGAGCATTGATGAGGAATTATGGTAACTGGAGTCCGGGAACATCTGAAGGACCAGCCATTGTCTATCTTCTAAGATAGTAGCAAATCACCTCTTAACCTCAAGCAGAATGAATATATTTTTACCCAATATTTTGTATGCTGAATTAAATTTTATAGTATGTAAAGAAGGCAGTATTAAATAAATATATGAAATCCAACTGGCCTGCGTGATACAATAAAGACATTTTGAAATGCAAATGTTAGTTAAATGCAGAATCTTCCACCTAGTTGTATCATTTAAGCATTTGTCATTGCGATGGTTGTCGACACACTTTTAAAACATCCCTGGATTGGGGCGGGGGGGGGGGAATCTATTGACTTACCTAATGACAAGGAAGGTTTGGATTTTTCCCTCATGACTGCCTTTGACTTTGAGAACCACAAATCACACTTTTTCAAATTCTGGAAGTGACTCCTGTAATTTTATCAATGTATTTGTTCATTCCAGAAAATTTATTTGGCTGCCCAACTCACTTTCAGTGAGTACTTGAGCATTACAAGAGTCCAAGCAAAATTTGATGCAACAGATACTTTCCTGTTTTTTTAAAAAAGGTAGTGAAGCTGGATGGAGGCACTAGTTCAAGGAATTATCTTTGTCCTTGTTGAACTCTCACTCAGAGTCAGCTATCTTGGGCGTATTGCAAGAAATTTCCTCCCAGTGAGCTCTGGCAGGGAGCTCATTCTTCATTTGGCCTCTGGTAGACAAGGTCTCAAACTCTTCTCTTCTACCTGGGTACCAATAAAGCTAAACCTCTCATATACGGGGGTGGGTTTCGGCTTCTGCTACTACAGATTCACTCAGGGACATGGTTTGGGAGGGGGCATGCTTTGCACGCATTGACAGTAGTAAAAAAATGTTCTGTGCATGTGCAGAAGCAAAAAACAAAGTGGTGGCGCCCATGGCGCTGCTGATAGAACTGGTTCGGGGGTGTGGCAGGCCAAGTTACTACCTACTCAGCCAAACCAAGCCAAACCAGTAGGAACCCACCTCTGCTCTTATACCTACCTTGCAGTGGTGGGTTTCAATTTTTTTTAGAACCTGTTCTGTAGGTGTGGCCTGCTTTGTGGGAGTGGCTTGCCGGCCATGTGACCAAGTTGGAATTGCTTGGCAGTCATGTGACTGGGTGGGCATGGCCAACTTGTAAAATGTGGTGAAACTCACTTAACAACACTCTTGCTTAGCAACCAAAATGTTAGCTCAGAAACTCTGGCATTTGAAGCACGCAAGTCTTAAAGCTGTCAAGTTACAAGACCCTTGAACCCCTTAACCCTTTAGGAAAAAAATCCCCAGGGGTGTTCAAACTTGACAGCTTTAAGACTTGTGGACTTCAACTCCCAGAATTCCTCCTCTCGCTCTTCATCTTAATGCTGTGCGGACGGATGGGCGGGGGGAGGGAGCTGGAACCGGTTCTAAACAGCACTTTAGATTTGTGGAACCTCTCCTATAGAAGAGGTTAGAACTGGCAAGAACCCACCCCTGCTACCTTGGCCATTGAGTGTCAAAACAACTATAAACAAAGAGTTCCAAATGTATGATTTTGAAACCATCGAGTTTGTGCTCCTCCAAATATGGTTTGGTTTGCAATCACTATCTCCTCACAGGAAAATAAGCCCTAGCATGATTTTTCCATTTGCACGTAATATAAGCCCTACTCCCAAAATAAGACCCAGTTAAGACAAATGCATTTAGTATAACTGCATTGCATTGGCGTAACTAATGCCATTTTCAAAAACTAGATGTTTCCACCATCCCTACAGGGCTATGAAGTTGAGCCAGCCTGGCATTTTCCCACCAAGTTTCTACCCATTCTTTCTCCAGAGCTTGTGCTGTTCAGCTTATGCTGTCAACTCTCATTTGTTAAATGTATGGCATTGCAACTTCTTTATTGTAAGATTAGATTGTGGCAGCCTTCCAGGGGGAAAACAACCCACACAAACTTTGTGCTGTAGTTGCTGCCTTGAGAACAAATCAAGCTACACTTTGTTTCCAATAATCTTTAGGCCTAATCTTTCCCCTTGAAAAATAATTAAAATATATCAATGCACTTATAATATAGTCAGTATTATTATTACTTTTAAATAATTATTTTTTAGACTTTTTGTAAAAAAAGGCATGTCATAGATTATAAAATTCAACTATTTGTTTAGCTGAATTAATAAATTGACTGCGTTCAAGGACACGGTCAGGTTCATGAAAATGATTCTTTTTTAAATTATTAGTATAAATCAGGACTGTGTTGAGGGGTCGCTTCCTTGCTGTATGTATATAATGGCAAAGTTAATGTTCTGATTTTTATTTGTTTATTGCTTTATGATTCAAGCAAAGGTCGCATGCACTAAAGCACACATGGCAATTAAAATGCAGGCAAAACCTTAACATAAAATCAAAACTGCGAGAGGCACCAGTCAGTTTCTATAGGCTAATGCTACAAATGGAAATAATTTCTCCACTGACCTTCCGAAACATTTTTCATTTAAAAGGAAATCAGTGGTGGGATTCAAAAATTTGTATTACTGGTTCTGTGGGCATGGCTTGGTGGGTGTGGCTTGGTGGGCATGGGGCAGGGAAAGAATACTGTAAAATCTCCACTCTCTCCCCACTCCAGAGGAAAATTACTGCAAAAAACCGTGTTCGACTAAAGCGTGCTCGACGAAACCGTGTAGCTGACGTCATCACAGCACGACGAAAAAAGCACGCTGTAAACGCTAAAGCTAAAATTAACCCCTAAACCTAACCCCCCTAAACCTAATCCTAAACCTAACCCTAATCCTAACCCTTAACCTAACCCTAACCCTTAACCTAACCCTTAACCTAACCCTAAACCTAAACCTAAACCTAACCTTTACCTTAACTTGAATCAGCTTGCTTTCAAAGCGCTATTTAAAGCGCGCTTTTTTTCCGCGGTTGCTGTTGTCGCCCTGCTGATGACATCAGCGACGCGGTTTAATCGGGCACGCTTTAGTGGAGCGCGGTTTTGACGTGCCACGCCTGATCAGCTGGGACTTGGGAGGCAGAAAATAGATGGGGGCTGGGGCAGTCAGAGGTGGCATTTATTGGTTCTCTAAACTACCCAAAATTCCCGCTACTGGTTCTCCAGAACTGGTCAGGACATGCTGAATACCATCTCTGATCTTTTCATCTTGGGGAAATTTTAAATTTAAATAGGCTTATACATTCTGATCTCTAATTGAATATAGTGGGGCATAAGAATTGAGATGCAGACTTAACTTCCATGCATATGCAGGTATGATTTTCATATAGGAGATTGTTGCCTTGGAGAGTAACAGGTTGGCTCAAATCAGAGAGATTTTTTTTTTCCTGTACATGATCTTGAACAACTAGTTAGGAAGAATGTAAGGAGAAGGGAAAATTCTACCATAATAAATATGGGAAATGTTAGCCCTATCCCCCAGAATAGCTAAGTCCCAAATCTCAAAAAAAAAAAAAACTGCTAAAGTTTCATCAAGCCTTAGGATAAATATGGTTTTGACCAACCACAATGTATCAATCAATATTCTAAGACAGCTAGGTGGGCTAAGAGGCATACAAATTTGGAAGCAGGTTTTTCCATGTTGACCCCAAACTATAGTGATGAGAAGTAGCCAGAAGTAGTTAGCACTCCTCTAAAGCTAGAAACAGAAGCTTCAGTTGGTGGAAGTGGTTAGGACAGCTTTACCAGTAATTGCTGATTATCAGTAATACGTAGAGAGTTCGTTGTCTAAGTGGGATAGTAGGAGTCCCTTTCATTTCTCCTCCATAACTCTCCTATTCATGTGAGAGGCCTGTCTCATGATCTGTCTGCAGTTCGGCTGTTCAAATCTCACCGGCTCAGGGTTGACTCAGCCTTCCATCCTTTTGAGGTAGGTAAAATGAGGACCCGGATTATTGTTGGGGGCAATATGCTGACTCTGTAAACCGCTTAGAGAGGGCTGAAAGCCCTATGAAGCGGTATATAAGTCTAACTGCTATTGCTATTGCTATCTAACTGTTTGATCACATTTGTCTGTGATGGCATTTGGGGAAAATTGTTCACTCTCAGTCTCTCAGGTCTCCCTTCCCTTCCTCAAGAGGGGAAAAAGAATCTTAAAATAATTAATTCTCTTGAATATTCAAAATTATACCACTCAGATTATTATTATTTTTTAAAAATCTAATCAACCTTTGCAAACATTTTTTAAAAATGTTTTGAAGTTTCAACTGCTAACCAACATTTATAGTCTCCTCTGAAACAATACTGGGTTGGACACCTGGCCCTCCAAGTGGGCTTAAGCATAGGCATTGTCACAGTGTTAGTTATCATTGTTCATAAACCAGGCAATTATGGAGAACAAATCTATTATTCTTGCTTAGTCTGGAAGACATCTTGAGTATGTCTATGCAGACTACAGATTACAGTCTTTCTCTGCTCCACTCACTATTAATTCTATACAATTAGCTGTGTAGAATGCCTTATTCTAAAAATACATCGCTAGGATCTACCCAAATATAGGTACTTTTAACGTGCAAGAATTAATAATTTAAAGGTTGTAGTCTTAGCTGGGAATGGAAATAAACTCCATTAAGGTCAAGTCTACTTTTGGGCTATAAAGTCATGTGGTTTAAAATGCTGGTATGAAATGAACTGTCTTCGGTCTTCTAAAATGGTTGTTCGTCAATTATGTTGAAATCAAATAAAGCCAACTATGAAGGGGTCATTGTGGAAACATTGTGGAAAGAGCTGAGGTGGTGCAGTGGTTAAATGCAGCACTGCAGGCTACTGCTAGATCAGCAGTTCAGCGGTTCAAATCCCACCGGCTCAGGGTTGACTCAGCCTTCCATCCTTCCGAGGTGGGTAAAATGAGGACCCAGATTGTTGGGGGCAATATGCTGACTCTCTGTAAACCGCTTAGAGAGGGCTGAAAGCCCTATGAAGCGGTATATAAGTCTACTGCTATTGCTATTGCTATCAAAGTTATGTATGTCATTATAAACAATAATGCTGACAAAAGAATACTTTCCCTCAGGCATTTTCTCCAGTTAAAAGCAAGTATTTGTTTCTTTATTGAAACTTTCCTCTACTACTGCAGTCTTCATGGACATCAACAATAGCAGTAGCATTGTCTCTTTCTGTAAATGCATATGTCTGCCTACTTTCAACAGAGAGTCTTTTGCATAGATCATAAAGTTGTTGGATTTCAATCTGCGCTGGAAGCAACACTTTGGGTATATTTTCTGTGGACAATTCAATCCCTCTTTCCATTTTCCAAGAAGAAAATGCATTTTCCTTCCCACTGTGTCTCAAAAAGGCATCAGCAGTTATCCAAATCAAGTTCAGTCTTTGATAAGAAAGATCCAAGTGACAATTCAGCATGATGCTTCATTATTTTTTGGGCTTTTGAAACTTTGCCTGTGAATATCATAAATATTGTTATAGCTAAAACCGGGTGCTGCAAACAGTCGAGCAAGTTGAAGGAGCTTTATAAATAAATGCTGGTGCAAGTTTATAAATAAATGTTGATTTCTTCATGCTTAAACATGATCAAAGGTATTTCAGCATCCTCGTCAAGGTAGCCCTGCAAGCTATAACTCCTTCTTTTCTATTTTTATGTGAGTATAAATATCTTTCCAAGGTCTGATTTCAGCTGACACTGGACTAAGTGCTCTTTCAGAACATGCATATCAATAATTAAACAAATTAGACATTTCTGTTTCACATCTTGCATTTGGGGAAGAACAAAGATATTTGACTTCACAGCCTACTTTTTCCATCACAGCAGATTTGCAAGAGCACTGTGTTCATTCTCGTGTCCAAGCCTGGTCTGGAAATACAATTTGTCATGAAGTTAGGATTCTCTGGTGTGTTTTTCCACAGGTTGATTCTGTTGGGCAGATGGAGGAAAGTAAGAATTTCAAGAACCTCTTTCTGTGTTTTTGAACTGCTCTGCTAGAGCAGAATATAGGAGCTACAGTAATTGCTTCTGTTTGATATTGGTTTGCAACATAGGGTACCTTCCATGCAGAATAGGGAAGGTTTTGCTGCATCTTTCAGTAAAAACTAAATATTTGGTAATCCTAATGGGGGAGGAAGATTAATTTATAAAAATCAGTAGTGAGGCTGTTTTCATCTGTTATATTAGCACATTCCCCCTTCTATTAATCAAGGGATCTAAACATTTATGAATAATACATTTTAAAAAAAATAATCCAATGCATATTTAATGTTTGTTGCAGAAAAATCAAATCCAGAAAGCACACACACAGATAACTGATTCAGCTGGATTCATTAACTTCTTTATATACATAATAATAGGTGAATAAATGTGCAATACCAATAGTATATTCTTTCAATGTGGCAGAAGTTACAAGCAGAACATATGCAGGAGAGAACAGTTTCAGTTCAGAGTTCAGAGCAGACAGAGTAGTTTCAGTTTCAATTCTCAGCACAGACTCAGATCTGATTAAGCTCTCATTGGTTGACTTAGTTGCTATGCCTATTCATTGGCTGACCTTGTTACCATGTCTCTCCCAGTCATGAATATTCTAACAGTTTTAACTGGGAAACTAGGATTATTTTTTTAAGTGAATGAAATATGTAGATAATCAGAGAGTCCAAAGGAGCTGCTTAGTCCACCCATCCACAACAGGGTTGTTTCCTTGAACATACCCAACAAAGGACAACACTCTGGGTAAATGATTCCACCACCAAATTGTTCTTATTGTTAGAAAGGGTAGGTCTTTTTTCTCCTAATGTCCAAAGAAGAATCTGCCATCCATTAACCTAAATCCATCATTCCATGCCTTGCATTCTAGATTAAGGACTACATTTTTCTTCAACAAGGCTTCCCTTTAGGTAGATTTGAAGTGTTATTCTAACTAGTTTTCTTTTCTCAAACTCAGTTTATAGACCCTCTTTGAATGTCTCCCTGTTTCTCAAAAGCACAATGCCTGGAACTGGATGCAATACCCAAAATAACCATCTCAAAATAAAAAGGAAGCATCACTTTCCATGATTTGGCAGCTACTTGGTTTTTATTTGACTTGATGGTCAATACTGTACAGGACCATTGTAAAAAAAAACCTAAATAAAAGATGTACATTTGCAATTGGTTTCTAATAGGATTTTCTCATGCATTTAGTCACTTCCCTCAAAAGAAGGAAAGACATTTATCAAGGAAAACGATAAGAACAGTGACTAACTCCACAATTTAGATCCTTCTCTGTCTCAAGAAGAAATTAAAGATTTCTCGTTCGTTTGGTTTTAAAGGAGCATAAATGGTCAGGTTAATGTCAGATCACCTCCTCTTCACAGTAGCCATACTGTCCCTTCTAAAACACTGAAACATTGGTGAAGAAATTACCAAGACTGCTGTCAAAATCTAGTCCTTCAATCTCTTCCCTACCAGGATCAGCGGGTTACCAGATTTTAACCAATAGCATAAAGGATATACAGGTTACAATTCAAGAGCAGAGAGATAAAACAGATAGCAGGCTAATTTGACTTCATCTGGGGGGTGTTTTGAATGTATGTTCCCATTAAAATATATTTATCAAACCATTCCCAGTCCAGGACATAGAAGTGAAGCTTCCCAGTTATATTTCGTTATTTTCTCCTTTTTTAAAAACAAAGTTTTTATTTTATTTTTTTGTTACATATTTTAACTTCTTTTATAAACAAAATGTTGTCCGGTTTTTCCCCTTCACATTTTCATTTTACATCATATTTTCATTTTACATTTCAGTCATCTTATTTTCATTCCACATTTTTCTGCTTAGTTTTAATTTCTTCTTAATATATAAACAATATCATTATTTGCCTCTCTAAATTAATCAAATTTAACATATCATTTCCATCTATCATTCTGTTTTACAGTTAATAATATATATCCTCAAATTTAATGTTATGTAGTAAACATTTCATTTTATTAATTATTCGCAAGTAATCATATTAATCTATTTCCCAATCATATTGAATATATACCATTGTCTATATTTACCAAATTTCATTCTATTCCACTAGTAAATCCTTTTCTTTCTTTCCTCCTTTAAACCATTTTTCTCTTAGTCTCTCAGGGACTTCACTTCTCTCGAATTCTCTTCTCTCCACCCATTTACCTAGTGTTTTTTTTTTTGTCTTAAAATTTCTATGTTTTTTCTTTCCAATCATTACTCTTTAGACCGAGAGGAAATGGAAAGAAGCACACAGAATCTGACACCATTTGCCAATCTTTAAAACCCGATAATGAAGAATAACACTTTCATACTGTCAGGGATACCCGACATATCCTGGAGACAGAAATATGTTTCATTAATAACTGTGCTAATTTGGAGGCCACATATGAACTGTTAATTGAACTTTATTGTAGGAAAACTGGTTAATTAGGTTACTGATCAGATTTTGCAGTTTGCAGAGCCTCATCTTGTTAAAAATCTTTAATTTATCTTAACTATCCTTTATCCTAGCTAGCATTCAAAGTGGAAAAATTACAGGGGCCACCATTTTATCCACTGTGGTTCTTCCATTTCTTTCTGGAAGAAACATTTATCCAGGCTAAACATCTGCAATGCTACCTAAATGGAAAGGAGTTCAGAAATGTCAGCAGCAAAAGGGTCAGACACCAGCATATTTATGAGGTTAAAGAGTTTGCTCCTATTAGTCAAATTTAACATCAACTGGACTGTTTGTCCAGGATGCCTATTAAAAATAAAATTAAATGGTGTGGGTGAAATTATGTGGTTCGTTGCACAGTTAGCCAGAGCTATTTAGACTAGATTTGACATTTTATCCACTTATCAAGTCCTTCCCAAGCGAAGGATTTGGGACATAAGTTTATGTTTGATGGTGTTAGTATTGTTGCACGATGTAAGCTGTTCTGAGTAAAGCTGTCTTTTGAAATTGACTGATGGTCAATTTGTCAATGCCACTGTGTTGAGGTGGTGCTCCAGATGTTTTGGGATTACACCAAAGGTGCCTATTACAATTGGTACTACCTTTGCAGGATTAGGATCAGTACTATTATTATTATAGTTCATCATACAGTCAGCCAGATGTTTAGATTAGATTTGGCATTTTTATCAACCTATTGAATCTTTCCCAAGGACCCTGGGCAGATGCTGTTGTTTCCTTGGTATTGTTTTAAAATGTAAGCTGTTCTAAGTAAAGCTTATTATTAATTGTTAATCTTATTATTAAGATAAAAAACCTCATCCCTCAAGAAACACCTGGCCCAATTTAGATATAATCTTAGCATTTAAGTTGTAATTAGATCCCTAATAGCCTCAATGATTCAAAGCCCCTTTTCTGAATTGGGTTTGCTTCATCCCTTGTGATCTTTCCCAAACAGGATTGGGCCAGCTGCAGTGGCCTCTGTTGAGTATTGAAAAGTCCTCAACTTCCGACCTAGTGGCTAGCCACAAGCCAAGCCGCGTCCTTATTGGCTAGGATGCGTCTTGGCTAAGCGCGGGCCTCTAGGGGCGTACCTATTGGTTTTCCCTGCTTAACAGCCACCTGCTGGCAACCGTTCCCGATGTCGCCTCAAACCATTCCGACGCCCCCTCCGGGGTTTCAAAGCATTCCTTGTTCAACCCAGTCTGGCCTTGGTAACCCGGACGCCGCCTACTGGCAGTTGGGTTATACTCCTCCCGCTAGTGTCACGCCCCCTCAGGCAGGCCTACCTGATTCGTTGTGCCTGCCTTCTGGGCCTGTCCAAGATGGAGTCACTCAGAGCTCCACTCCCTTCCTGATTGGCTAGGACGCGGCTTGGCTAAGCGTGGGCCACTAGGGTCGCGCCTATTGGTTTTCCCTGCTTGACAGCTCCGTATAAATAGCTGTCAAGCAGGGAAAGGTGCTGAATCGCTATTTGTTCATAGTTTATTGTTCTACAATAAAAGAAGGTGTTCTCACCACAGACTGCCTCCTGCCTCGTCCTTCGTCCAGACTCACAATAGCCTCTTTATAATAACATGATACATTATATAGTAATACAACATAAAGGAGAATTTTTGTAGCTCAGCATTGAAATGAACAAATCTTGGTGCTCTCTGAGTTTGGTTGTTTTCTTCTAGACATTTCAGTGCCCAAACTAAGTAACCTCATCAGTGCATCTAGTATTGTATGATGTCTAGTATCTAGTATTGATGATGTTACCTACGGTAATTTGGGTAATGAAACGTCTGCAAGAAAACAACTCAGCGCAGGGAGCACCAAGGCCCCCTCTGTCATACAACAATCCAACAACATTTTGGGTTTAAGAGGCCATATTAGTCATTGAGTCGTGGGCCTGTTAGTCATTAAATTGTGTGCCAGCAAAAAAAAAGCAAGTTTAAATTCCTATTAGCTTTCATTTAAATTAATATGGTTAATATAATCGTTCTTAATATTTAATATTTCCCCCCAGAGGTTGCATATCAGAAGTTACAGTTCAATAACAAGAGGAGTGTTGCTGTTGACACTGCGGGCCTTGGGAGAGTATTTTAGCTCCAGGACTTCAAGTTATATATCATGTCTTTGGCATAAATTTATCTCTTGAAATTCTGGCACATTTCATCCATCTCTAGTGCTAGGATATTGGAAGCCCCGAGAATCCACATGTTTTCACCCCTAATTTATTTATAATTACGATTACATCAGAACTAAAGAAAGTACATTGGTTCTCTGTTCATTCCTGAATCCCATCCAAGATGTCAGTATTTAAAGAGCCGAGGTGGCGCAGTGGTTAAATGCAGCACTGCAGGCTGCTTCAGCTGACTGCAGTTCTGCAGTTCGGCTGTTCAAATTTCACCGGCTCAAGGTTGACTCAGCCTTCCATCCTTCCGAGGTGGGTAAAATGAGGACCCGGATTGTTGGGGGCAATATGCTGACTCTGTAAACCGCTTAGAGAGGGCTGAAAGATAGATGATAGATAGATAGATAGATAGATGATAGATAGATAGATAGATAGATAGATAGATAGATAGATAGATAGATAGATAGACAGACAGACAGACAGACAGACAGACAGACAGACAGACAGATGTAAATATATAGATAGATAAATAAATAGATGAGATGGATGGATGATAGATAGGCAGGCAGGCAGGCAGGCAGACAGATAGATAGACAGATATAAATAGATAATGATGTTTTACAGAAAGCAAAGTAGGCTATTTTTGGCTACTTCAGAAAATTATCTTCTCTCTTCCCCCTCCTACCCACCTACCTGCCCACATGTCCATGATTCATTTCTGCATCTTTCTCCATATTTAAAAAAAAATTCAAGAGACTATCCTCCCTGCCTTCCAATTCACACTTTACACTAGCTCAGCTAATAAAAGTAAACTCCTGAAAGTGTTTGCAATCTGATGATGATGAGCATACAGAAGAACAGGGTTGGAAAGGATCTTGGAGGTCTTCTAATCCAATCCCCTGCAGGAAACCCTACACCATTCTGGACAAATACAGTAGCTGTCCAATCTCTCCTGAAAAACCTCCAGTGATGAAGCACCCCACAACTTCTAGAGGCAAACTGTTCCACTGATTAATTGTTCTCAGTGTCAGGGAATTTCTCCTTAGTTCTAGGTAGGATCAGTCTTTGATAAGCTTTCATCCATTACATTTTGTCCTGCCCTCAGATGGTTGGAATGGCCTTTAAATTGAAAATATTGGTGTGTTGTGGTCCAGCAGGAGCCGTTGGAGCTGCCACCAGACTCTGACAGCGAGGGGCCCGATGAGTCAGCTCTGGAGGATGTGGAGGATCCTGGACAGGGTTCTGACTCCGAGCAGGGCGCAGAGAGGCTGGTTGGCCACCAGGAGGCACCTGAGCCTTGGACCAGTGGGGAGGAGACAAGGGAGAGTGACCCGGATGCCAGTAGTTCTTGGATGCACGGCACCGAAGAGCTAATAGGTATCAGGAACAGTTGCAGTTACAGGAGGTAATTGCACTCAGCTGGTGGTCATTAGGTTCCTCTCCAGACTATAAAAAGACTACTTGTGCACACTCCCCTCTTGCAGAAGTCAATGCAGGAACGAATGTCGGAGAACATTGTTATGAGCTTGGCAGGCTGGATTGCTGCCAAGCCTTATCTGTGTTTATTGCTGCCCAAGCTTGTCTGTGCCGGTTTGCTGCCAAGGACCTGTCTGTCTGTTAATTAAATGCCGTAACTTATCTTTGGCTCGGAGTGTGCTTTGGTGTGGAACGAGGGGGGTCAGAACAGATATCCCCCCTGTTCTTTGTGAATTTAAGCAGGTGGCTCAGTTCAAACTAGTAATTTATCAGTACAATCTCTGCTCACCTGGGAAAGTCACTAGTCCTCAGCTGCAAAGGACAAGTCATACTGAGGACAAAGTGGATTAGAACTCATGGCTCGCCCGAAGTTCTGGGATAACTTTCAGCTGCTTCAGCCAACAGGGATCCTTTTAATTTGGAAGCAGGCTGCAATGTTCTTAAATATACTATATGAAGCAAAACAAAAAATGCAATTCCAGAACATCTGGAAGAATCCCAGATTCCACAACCTGTCTAGTTAGAATATGATTTTTTCTAATTCTCCCTACAGTGTCCCAAACGTGCTTTTTCAGGAGGACTTCCTTGTTTTTTCTCCTTGAAGACTTCTCGCTTCTCATCCAAGAAGCTTCTTCAGCTCTGACAGGATAGTCAGGAATGGAAGGAATTTGTATTCCTTGCAGACAGATGGTCATTTCGCATCGTTTTAGAGGGTCGTTGAAACACCCGGAAGTTTATCTGTGTCCTCAGGGTCACCTGAGTAGTGCAAATGGTTCCTGTAGCCTGCAAATTTTTCCCCCTCTGGAAATCCATTCCTATTCCCACGCCATTCCAAGGCTGTTCTTTGCGATAATCATGACTTGGGTGACTGAGAATCTTTACAATCTCCCTACAGTCTTCACACTATCCAAAATGATCAGGATGGTCTAAAGCCGTGATGGCGGACCTCTGTCATGCATGCCACAGGTGGCACATAGAGCCCTCTTTGCAGGCAGGCGAGCCGTCAGCCTAGCTCAGCTCCCCAGCACAAGCGCTTGCGCCTCCCGCTGGCCAGCTGATTTTTGGGTCTCTGCCAGGCATGTGTGGGGGGGTTGTGGGAGGTATCACACATGCATGCAGGTGGCGGGGAGAGTGCGAGGGGAGTGCCAGGGGTGTGCGGCGCACGCCCCTGCCGCTCATTTTTGGTCCCAGGAGGCTTCAGGGAGGCCTGCTAGACCCAAAACAGGGCGCTGGGCTCCCAGCACATGCGTGCATATGTTCGGCACACAACAACAAAAAGGTTAGCCATCACTAGTCTAAAGTGTTCTACCTTGAGCTGGGGGTTGGACTGAAAGACCTCCGAGGTCCCTTCCGGCCCTGTGATTCTATGTTCTAATATCTAACCGTAATTACTTACATGACAGAAGGCTCACTGAAGGGACAGTGAGACAGTTCTGCAGCTGAATGCCTCTTCTCCACTTAGAAAGCCTCTCCATGGCTCAGCTAATATGCTTAAGCACAGCCGTCTTGAACTGGTTCCGCTTAGCTTGAAAGCAGAGATGAGACGAAAGGGAATATAACTCATCCTGTAATTACTCATCCCAGCTTAGAGGAGACAAGGTCTCCTGCTCCACTCCCCTCGGTTTCGAAAGGGCAGTCATCCCTTGAAGTAGCAATCTAACATTTCGACTTGTGTGCAGTCCTGGTTTTTATTAATGCTCTTAAAAACACGCAGTGCTTCCTCTTACTATTCCTTAGGCAGACAGAGATAAAAGCACATTCTCCCCAATCCACACAGCGGACAGCGGACAATGATTGAGTACGCAGAGAGTTAAAAGATGAGGAATGTGACTGAGGGCCGGCTGGTTCATGTGTGCAGGAGCTAGATTTTGGGGAGAGGGTGTTGAAAGTTTTCTTGGTGTTTTTTTTTTAATTGCAGGATAGGTAATCCTCAACCTACGACCACAATGAACCCAACATTTCTGTTGCTAAGTGAGAAATTTGTGAAGCCAGTTTTGCCCCATCTTACGACTTTTCTTGCCACATTTGTTAAGTGAATCAGTGCAGTCGTTGAATTGGTAACACGGTTGTTACCAACCATGGTAACCGAGGTGGCGGTTAGAGCCGAGGTGGCGCAGTGGTTAGGGTGCAGTACTGCAGGCCACTTCAGCTGACTGTTATCTGCAGTTCAGCGGTTCTAATCTCACCGGCTCACGGTTGACTCAACCTTCCATCCTTCCGAGGTGGGTGAAATGAGGACCCGGATTGTTGGGGGCGATATGCGGACTCTGTAAACCGCTTAGAGAGGGCTGAAAGCCCTATGAAGCAGTATATAAGTCTAACTGCTATTGCTATTGTTAAGTGAATCTGGTTCCCCCATTGACTTTGCTTGTCAGAAGGTTGCAAAAGGTGATTGACATGACCCCGGGGCACTGCAACCGTCTTAAATGTGAGTCGGTTGCCAAGCATCCAAATGTAAAATCACATAGCCCGCCAAGGTCATAAATGTGAAAAGTGGTCATAAGTCCACTTTTTTTTCGGGGCCACTGCACCTTCTAAGGCTCGCGAAGGGAACTGTTGTAAGTTGAGGACTATCTGTGTTTAAAAGCCGATAGTACTTTCTTTTTTTCTATTTCCCCATCTCAAAATGCTATACAACTTTGTTTCCGCAATCTTGCAGCACGCAGTAATCTGATCCAAAGGAGGACTCCAAGCAGTGTTGTCAAAACAACATTTTGTTACGCATACAAAAGAGAGAGGAAGAATTATTATTTGGCCATTCAAATGATGATTGAATAATTATGACATGATTTAGTAGCCTCTACTGGGGATGGGAGCAGTGTTTTTATTCTGTTTCCCCCCCTCCCCACAATGTGGGTGGCTTGAATGCCATTCAAAACATTGAAACAACTTGTGGTTTTCTTGACCACTTATTTGCCAGCTGATTATTTTCCCAATTAAAAGCATTATTATGAGCTGCTGCTAAATAACATGCTTACAAAAGGCAACACACGCATAGCAGGCAGATGACAAGGACCAGTCAGGATTTTTTTTCCTACAACTTCAGTCTGTGGATGTTCTAGAAGACGAGGCAGAGTTGTGCAACAATTGTGTGTTGTCCGCACAATTTGTGTATTAAACGTGATTCCCCCGAAGTTTATAGCTATGAAGTCTATCGTTAGGCTGCACTTGTTTTCCAAATGTAGACACGCAAACTAATATAGGATAGGATCACTGTCAGAGAAGGGCATATACATACAGAAAAGAAGATTGATCTGGAGCTGTGTAGGATGATGGTTTTGACTGTGTTAAATCAAGATGATTGGTGGGAGGGCCAGAGTGCTCCACAAATTACATTTCCTGTGACTTCTGTCTGTGTTCTGGGAAGCGCTGGGGAAATGGCCAAGACCATCTTATTAAGTTCTGCCAGATCTGGCAATGAATCAGTGGGCTGCATGTGAAAATCTATTCCACATCCTTCTGCTGACTATTAAACACTACAAACAGGTAAACTGATCATAGACATTATTATTTTGTCGAGTAAGAAACAAATGATGGTTTCTTCAACCATAAAGCAGTGATATTTTATAACATGCTAGGGTATAGGTTAAGCATGGGTTAATATGCACGCACCTATGTCTTATGAGGAGAGCAGGTGCTCCAGGGATAACACATGCATATATAAAGGTGAAGGTTCCCTTCGCGCATATGTGCTAGTCGTTCCTGACTCTAGGGGGCGGTGTTCATCTCCGTTTCAAAGCCGAAGAGCCAGCGCTCTCTGAAAATGCCTCCGTGGTCATGTGGCTGGCCTGACTAAACAGCGAAGGTGCACAGAATGCTGTTACCTTCCCACTAAAGATAGTCCTTATTGTTCTACTTGCATTTTTAGATGCTTTCAAGCTGCTAGGTTGGCAGAAGCTGGGACAAGTAATAGGAGCTCACTCCATTATGTGGCACTAGGGATTTGAACAGCCAAACTGTCTACCTTTCTGATTGACAAGCTCAGCGTCTTAACCACTGAGCCACCACGTCCCACTACATGCATATATACTTCACCCCAAAGGAACACGACAGCTTTTCTTAAAGGAGAGTCAGACTAATTATGCTTCAGTCACCAGACCTCTGTATAAACGGGCAGAACAGAGCTCACATCTACAAAATGGCTTGTATAGGATCAGAAAATACGCAGTTTTTTTTACTGACACATTCAAAGTTGCTACTTTTTTCAGGATCCCCCAAATTACTGAAAGGCTGAGCATTAACTTTAGCTACCGTATTTTTCGGAGTATAAGACGCACCCTTTTCCCTCAAAAAAGTGGGTGAAAATCTGGGTGCATCTTATACACTGAATACAGCATTTTTGGCCTCCCAAAACCCCGCCCCCTTTGCAAAAATGGATCTGCATAACCTTTAGGAGGCTTCCAGAGTGCTTCTGGGGGCTAGGGAGGGCAAAAATGAGTGAAAATGGGCCATTTTTGCTCATTTTTGCCCCCCCCCCCCGCCCCTAGAAGCATGCTATAAGCCTCCTAAAGGCTATGCATGCCCTTTTTTTGACAAAAAATGGGCCTGTTTTCATGAAAAATGGGGCATTTGGGGGAGGTCAAAAACTTTTTTTTATTGCCTCTTCAAAATCTTGGTGCATCTTATGCATCTTATATTCCAGTGCGTCTTATACTCAGAAAAATACAGTAGTTTGGTGCACTTATTGTATACTGCTTTCACTTTGGATGCCTAAACTTTCATCACTTTTTCAATTATATTGCATAGTTTACCCAATCCCCCCTTCGCTCTGTGAGTGTGCATGTTGGTGTTATAATAGCAATAGCGTTTAGACTTATATACTGCTTCACAGTACTCGCTAAGCGATTGACAGCATCAGCATATTCTCCCCAAAATAAGTAGATATATAATCAAAGCCAACATACGTTGCCATGTGTATGTTGAAAAGAACAATAGTTGAGTGCAGTGACAGAGAATTATCTATTCTCTGTGCTCATGTTGGTCTTTCTATAACAGTTTCCCACAATTTTATATGCTGAAAGCATTTTCACTTCATCATCAACCATGGGGTGGACATTATGGAAAAGCCCATCATTAACTGCCTTAATTACAAGTGCGACAGAATGTTAAAATGGCATTATACATTAATCAATCCTTGTTTAATTATCTAACTTCAGCATACTTTCTTGACCCAAAATTCTTAAATGGAGGGTTTCGTTCCACTCCTCCAGTGCTCTCTGTGACAAGAGCAGTGCCAATTTCCACAAGAAATGATTTTAGCTAAACACCCATCTTTCCTATATGTGTAAATATGATCTCTGCAAGTGTCCATTCCACAAAGTTTTGAGAATGTAATTGCCCAATGTATTCAGCTGTAATGGGCAGTAGGAATAAACCTGAGGAACAGCTGTTGCCTTAACAGATAAGAGAAATCTGAATCTAGGGCAGAAATGTAATTTGAGAAAGCATCCCAGACTCTTCCTATTACTCACAATGAGGAAGGAAGCATGTTCGGACTTGCAAGGGCTGTTATCAGCTCTTCACGATAGACCAGATCAGTAAACCAAAGTTACGGATGCAAATGTTTTTAGAGTAGCAGAATCATGCAAATCTGAATGGGTTTCCTCCCTCCCTTTATTTATCTGACAACTTTCTCAAATTACATATCTGACCTGGTTTAAATTTCCTTTACTTCATCAATGTCTTGGTTGTGGTTCTCTCCCCCATCCCCTCAAGTTTATTTCTTCTGCCCATTACACCAGAATAGAAGAAACTGTTACAGTTATCAATATATTGGTCCAACTTCATAGATGTAGGTTAAAAAAAAAGCAATCCCAGGCCAGTTATTCAATATTGGTAGAATTAATTAAAAATAGGGGAAGAAACTTTCAAGCTATCCAGAATCCAACAAACACAATGTTGTGAGCAAACAAACACCAGGGAATAGGGAAAGAAAGAGAAACTCACAAATTAAACTACGTGTTTAAAACTGTGGTGTCTGTGATAAAGGCAATCAAACGAAGACAAGAAATTACAATAATAAGAGCATCAGATGCATTAGTGGCAAAAGGATGTGCAGCTTTCCCAATCCTGAAAACATAAATGTTTACGTATGTTTATTATACTTGTATGCCGCCCTATTCCTGAGGGACTCAGGGCGGCTAACAAACAAGTGGGGAAGAGGGAGATACAAAAAAACAACAAGACAAAAACAAGATACAAAAACAGCTTAAAAGCTACACAACAATCACAACAATTCAAGTGGGGCTGGGAACTCATCAGCCCCAGGCCTGCCGGAACAGCCAGGTCTTGACGGCTTTGCGGAAAGCCTGAAGGGTGGTGAGGGTCCGAATCTCCATGGAGAGATCGTTCCAGAGGGCCGGAGCAGCCACAGAGAAGCCCTCCCCCGAGGGGTCGACAGTCGACATTGGCTAGCTGATGGTATTCGGAGGAGGCCTAATCTGTGGGATCTAATTGGTCGTAGGGAGGTAAATGGCAGGAGGCGGTCTCTCAAGTACCCAGGTCCGATACCATGTAGGGCTTTAAAAGTAACGACTAGCACCTTGAAGCTCATCCGGAGTCCAACAGGCAGCCAGTGCAGCTCGCGGAGGATAGGTGTAACGTGGGTGTACCGAGGCGCACCCACAATCGCTTGCGCGGCTGCATTCTGGATAAGCTGAAGTCTCCGAATGCTCTTCAAGGGCTGCCCCATGTAGAGCGCATTACAGTAGTCCAGTCAGCATTGGATCCCATTATGTCTCTCACCAATGGCAGTAAACATATTGCTACTTTAGGATGTCTATGTATAAACAGAGAAGCATCATCGTTCTTACATAAAGTAGAAAGGTTGCTCAGATTGCGTTTAATTCATAGCACAAAATTCAGATTCGTAACATGAAAAGTTTGTTCAACCTTACTCATACTTTACTCTAAAACAACCTGTCAATGTCACTTCGTGGATGTAAAGTGTGGTACATATTCAAAAGTTTGCGTGTTTTCCGGTCCAAATTTTTCAGTTCAGCCAGAGTCCAGTTGATGATTCCAGCTGAGTAGCGTATAACACTGGAACTGCCCATGTATTAATGGCTTTAATTATGCTTCCAGCATTCAGCTTTGATTTTAATATTTTGCGGACCCTCCTGATGTATTCCTTTTACATTGACTCTTTGACTTTTCCATTCAAGATGTTATCTGTTTCCAATATGCCTAGGTACTTGTAACCATCATCCTTTGTTAATGCTTTCACTATATTTCCATTTCCCAGTTCTATTCCTTCTGGTTTTTGTTCTTTTTTTTAATTTTTCCCTGCTGCATGGATAATATAGCATATTTTTCAAGTCCAAAGTTCATTTTGATGTCACTGCTGAACATTTGAATTGTGTTGAGTATTGATTTAAGTTCAGTGGGGCTTTTTGCATACATTTTTAAGTTATCCATGTATAGTAGATGGTTTATCTTGCCATGTTGGCTTGATATTATTATTGTTGTTGTTGTTATTATTATTATTATTCAGAGTAAATTAGGTGCTGCACCAACTATGACCTGGTCATAATGACGATTTGTAATGTTATCTGCTGTGAATTTATAATGAGCAGCTAATAGATCAAGAGTCCACCTCCACCCTGTTTATGCATTGATCCTTTTTATATAGTTTGCAGTTAATTTTAATATTTTATTTTTAATGTCCAATTTTTAATATTTTTAATCTTCAAATTGTCTATATTGTTATTTATGATGCTGTATGCCATTAAGAGTCTCTTGATCATGAGATGGGTAGCATATAGATTTAATAAATAAATAAACTGCATTATGCATATAAGATTCTGGATAAAATTTAGGGTCCCAGTCATTCAAATAACAAATCACCATCAAAATACAACACTGAATGTTAAGTATGAGTAACAGCAAGAAAGGTTACAGAATATGGATGCCATTGTAGCCATGTGACCAAAGAATGACAGTATTTGCAGAATTGGGACCTTTAATAAAAGCTGCTAATCATTGCCAGAAAGATTTGTAAGCCATCCTTTTGATTCTATTATTGTAGTACCCGAAATTCAAAATGCCAAATTGTACCAAATAGTTCTGCTACTCGCTCTGGGCCTCTCCATTAAAACTTTGCTCATGCTAATTAAAATTGGCCCTCTTTGATTAATCAATAAAAACCACAGTTAATTAACTGACCAATTAAGCTTGCAGCCTTAATTATAAAGAGGTATATTATGGGTGGTTATGAGATCGCAGTGCTGTATGAGTCAGACTTCCAGATATAAAACAGAAGGCTACAAAGGGCTTGGGGCAAAGATTTTATCATTACTAAATGCACATGTTCAAACATCTAAGGCATTTTCATGTATGCAATTGTCATATAACCGGGAAGTCTTTGGTCGAAGTTTTATGTAAGTTGGGAAGCACCTAGTAAGTCCCTTGATTCTGATTTTAGGGATTAGCATCAGGAATGAAAGTTCCTATTTTCAACATAGCAACAGTAAACAAGGAGCTAGTAACTCTTCCCTTTTTCCAATTCCACTGAAACCACATTTGCTGAATCTGCTGTTTACCTCCAACCCAGGGGTGGGTTCTGGCCAGCTTTACTGCCGGTTCGCTTATGCGCGTGCTTCATGCACATGCACAACGCAATTAAAATTGTTCTGCGCAGGCGCAGAACCCAAAAACAAGACAGTGAGCGTGGCGACTGGAGGTTCCAGCAACCCAGGCCTCCATACCTCTACCAGTTCAGCCGAACTGGGCTGAACCAGTAGGAACCCACCTCTGCTCCAATCACTGAGACTTCTTTTCTCAGTAAAGACTACCATCAACTAGCTTCCAGAAGTATTTTCACAGAGGAACTAAATTGAAGACCCTGAGTGAATGCAGTTTTACTGCTACCCTTAGCATGGTCACAACTACTTCTAAGCTTTAAAAAAGGGGAGCACTGGAAATACAGCAATAAGAAAGCAAGGATGACATATAAACTCAACCCTGGCGCTTCCAGATGCTTCTGATGGGCTTCATATTGGTCCATCCTGGTCAAAGAGCCGAGGTGGCGCAGTGGTTAAATGCAGCACTGCAGGCAACTTCAGCTGACTGCAGTTCTGCAGTTCGGCTGTTCAAATCTCACCGGCTCAGGGTTGACTCAGCCTTCCATCCTTCCGAGGTGGGTAAAATGAGGACCCGGATTGTTGGGGGCAATATGCTGACTCTGTAAACTGCTTAGAGAGGGCTGAAAGCCCTATGAAGCGGTATATAAGTCTAACTGCTATTGCTATTGCTATCCTTGATCTCTGGGCATGGTGGGTTTCCTGATTGCATAAGATCTCAAGAGTGATTATTTTTTCCTAGTTCTTTTCTATGGCCATATGTCTACCCCCAACTATACAATTGCTACCTTCATAATTTTCCTCCCCCTTCTCTTCTGCCCTCCCAAATCTTTTGTTTCATTGAACAACTGAACTGTTTCCTCCCACGTAGCTTCATTTCTTCAACCTACAAGGTGGAAAGAAGAAAGTGGAGATGAATGTGTTACTTCTGGGAAAACATTTCATTTTTTTAAAAAAGTGTAACACACACACACACACACACACACACAAATCCAAAGTGACAGAATGTGATTTGGTTATTACCTACCATCTTACACTGATAGTACATATATTTGAAGGTGAAACTGAAATCTTTATGCTTGATATTCAGAAGGGAGAGAAGTAATTTATTCTATAATAGATCCTTTGATCAACCTTCATAATGCTAATGAAAATAGTCTATTTCCAATTAAGGAGTCTAATTCAGCATGAGCCTCAAATTTCACCTCCCGAGGAGATATAGTATAAGCAATTCCTTGTGGCCCAAAGTAATGTTGCAGTAACCAGACTCGGGTGATTGATGATACATAGCTTTTTCTATCTTTTCATGTCCTTGCAGTAATTTATTTTTAAAGCTCTTGTGCTTTAAATTTGCATCACTCCATCTGAGCTCCATTCAGACAGAAGAGAAAATAAATAGATACGGTGCATGCATTCCATCCTGCTCTCTGAAAATCTTTGCCATTTCTCAACTTTCCATCTCTTCTTGGAAGTTGTCTACTTAGCTTGTTTTTAACCCAAAGGGCTGTTTTTACAAAGTTGTTACCTGCCAACTTTAGGCTGCCAAGGACCTAGATGTTTGGTCTGCAATCCTACCTTTTTACTCTCCGATATTGATGAAGGAGGCCCGAGGTAGTATTAGATGACCTCCCAGGGATCCTATTTCTCAAGAAAATAAATAACTTAGAATTGAGTGCATGATGTGTTTCTTTTAATCTGTTCCCTCTTCCCTATTTTCAATTTTTATCTTTTTTTTAGAATTTTATTCTGTAAGCCGCCCGGAGTCCTTCGGCATTGGGTGGCATATAAATTTCAAATTTCAATTTCAATTATTTTTTCTGATTCCAGTTGGACAAGTGGAAAGCATCATGAAATGAAACTGAATTTGGTACAGCCTTTTATTAGTTTATCAGATCTACTGTTAGTTATTGTTGGGTTTTAACCACAAAAGCTTCACTCCACTCAAGTCTTATTACTATGGTTTCTAGGAGTCAAAACAACTTGATGACACATAATCAATCCATCCATTCATTCAAGTAAAAACCCACCATTTCATTTTCCTGGAGGTCCCACTTGCATACCCAAGGGAAAACAAGATATTGACTATCGTACAGCATATCTGGCTATTGGTGAAGACTTTAACGAATGAAAGACTTGGTGGCCACTACCTTTGAAGAGCCTCAGGGCTACAAAGCCTTCATTCCTCTATGTAGTAGGAGGCAATCTTTGCCTCTGCAGGTCTAACAAAGAGGCTGTAGTTTGAGCCAAAAGCACACTAAGAGAAGGGGGAGTGCAGGATAACAAACAGTTTTGAACACCGGGAGGCTAAAGACATCTCGACAGCCAAGATGGGTTTGCTACAGAGAAGAGCATTATTGTTATTTATTACTTCTCTTCTCCAGTGACAACTCTTACCAGCAGACCAAGCTAACTGCTCCCCTGGAAGTTCCCACCAGAAGGAAGTGAACAATGTAGAGCAGTGTACGTACAAGGAAGGAATTCACAAATGCCAGAGTTGAGTGTAGAAACAAACATTGGGCTTTCCCTAGTGTACAAAGGTTGTTTCCTACATGCAAGATGCTGAGGCAAGGGCTCCCTGAAGCCAGCTTTTGCTGACTAGGGCTGAAACTTTTTAAATCAGGGAGAATAATGCATATTTGCTGTGAGGGATGGCATCCCAATGCTTCATACCACCAGCATTAATCTTGCATTGCTATGACACAAGCAGAGGGGAAAATATCCTAGAAACCAACTATTTAAACATCTCCCAGTTCTTTTCTTCAAGCCAGATGTATCTTCCTTCTTTGTAATCTCTATTTTCTGTTTTAAAATTTCGCTAGTCCAAGATTTACCTGAGTTTAAGTTGAGTATTAAATCCAATGTAGATAAAGCCAAGATCCAACCCATGGATAGAATTGGTAGGAAATTGCTATGGCAAACATTAATGAGGAGTAAGTCAATGTCTTATTAGGGCATGCAAAAGCTTATACAGTGATTGCAGAAGTATAGTTAGAACAAACCAAGAAACATTGGAAACCTTCACAGGCCTGTCAAAGTGGAGGAGGAGGAGGAGGAGGAGCAGAAGCAGAAGAAGCAGAAGAAGCAGAAGAAGCAGATGCAGAAGCAGAAGCAGAAGCAGGAGGAGGAGGAGGAGGAGGAGGTGGTGGTGGTGGTGGTGGTGGTGGTGGTGGTGGTGGTGGTGGTGGTGGTGTTGGACGACGACGATGAAGGGAAGAAGAAGAAGGAGGAGGAGGAGGAGGAGGTGGTGGTGGTGGTGGTGGACGACGACGATGAAGGGAGGAAGAAGAAGAAGAAGAAGAAGAAGGAGGAGGAGGAGGAGGAGGAGGAGGAGGAGGAGGTGGTGGTGGTGGTTGTGGTGGTGGTGGTGGTGGACGACGACGAAGAAGGGAGGAAGAAGAAGAAGAAGAAGAAGAAGAAGAAGAAGAAGAAGAAGAAGAAGAAGAAGAAGTGTTTTCCACTTTCCTAGAATGTGATCTCCAGGCTGGAATACTGTAATGTGCTCTACATGGGGCTGCCCTTGAAGAGCATCCGAAGACTTCAGCTAGTCCAGAATGCGGCCGCGCGAGTGATCGTGGGCGCACCACGGTTCGCCCACATAACGCCGATCCTCCGTGAGCTGCACTGGCTACCTGTTGATCTCCGGGTGCACTTCAAGGTCCTTCTCACCACCTATAAAGCGCTCCATGGTAGTGGATCTGGCTATTTGAGAGACCGCCTTCTGCCAATTACCTCCCTGCGTCCCATCAGATCGCATAGAGTTGGCCTCCTCCGTATTCCATCCGCCAGTCAGTGCCGACTGGCGACTACTCGGAGGAGAGCCTTCTCTGTTGCGGCTCCGACACTATGGAACAATCTCCCCGTGGAGATTCGTACCCTCACCACCGTCCAGGCCTTCCGCACAGCCCTCAAGAACTGGCTAGCCCGTCAGGCCTGGGGATAATCTTATTTTTGCCCCTCCCGAATGCTGAGTGAATGTTGAGTTTTACTGTCTAATTTATTTTTGTGCACATTTCCTTTGTATTGTCCTACACTCCCCTTCCTTTTTGATTGTAAGCCGCCCTGAGTCCCCTCAGGGAAAAGGGCGGCCTATAAATGTCTAATAAATCCAAATCTAAAATCCTTTCAAATCTGCACTCTTAAACTTCGTAGAGTAGATGGTCACCAGCACTTCTTTCTGGCCTAGTGAAAGACCCAGCTCTGATTGGCTGCAGTCAGTGGTGGGATTCAAATAATTTAACAACTGGTTCTCTGCCCTAATGACCAGCTGAGTAGACAGGGCTCAGTGGTCATGTGACTGAGCGCACGTGGCCAACTCAATGTCACTCACATTGTTAGCCACTTCACCTTAGCTGCTACAATGTAGTAAGGGTTAACCAGAGAGACCGTTTCTGTAAGCAAGGCAATAAAGATTCAGTTAGAAACAACAATAGAATGTTTCCTTCCTGCTTTCCTTTCAGGATTAACCCTATAAAGTGGGAAAAAACAAAAGGAGATTTCTTCCAACAATTGGTTCTCTGAACTACTTAGAAAGTTATCAACTGGTTCTCCCGAATAGGTGCAAACTGACTGAATTCCACCACTGACTGCAGTGCCTGAGATACCTTGGTGTACACATCCAAGAGCTAGTAGCTGCACTTTGCAGCCATGGTGTCCTAAGATGCTAGGCTTTTAGATTCTCCACATTTTAAAAATAATAATCTTGCCGTTAATACCCATTTAGTCTGTGAACCAAGCTCAGTGGTTAAATGCAGCACTGCAGGCTATTTCAGCTGACTGCAGTTCAGCAGTTCGGCTGTTCAAATCTCACCGACTCAGGGTTGACTCAGCCTTCCATCCTTCCGAGGTGGGTGAAATGAGGACCCGGATTGTTGGGGGCGATATGCTGACTCTGTAAACTGCTTAGAGAGGGCTGAAAGCCCTATGAAGCGGTATATAAGTCTAACTGCTATTGCTATTGCTAATTTGGCTCATGGTATTTTCCCATCCCCTTTAAATTGTATTGGGAATTCTGAATTGCCCCATTCAAACTTTGCATCATCCAGTGGATATCCTTAGGTTTCAACCCAGCTGGGGGACACTACCTTGGCTTCCCCTGTTTTATTTTCCCTGCCTATTTTATAGGAAGGTCCGTTTCTTTCAAAACTGCCTGGAGGCAACGCTACATATCCTGATTAGCAGGTCCTTGAATCAATGAAGTCCAAAAAGACCGAGAGAGAATGACAAGCGTCATTCTCCATTGCAATACTAAGAATGACCTTTGAAAATGTTATCATCCCTTCTCCTCCCAGATTATTTAAATAACTTCAATTTGTTCGGTGTGGAATAAGAATGCATTCAATCATGCGTCCTAGACCTTTGTGGGGCTTTTGCAAAGATTTGCAGGTATAATGTAAGTGGAGATGGAGGAAGGAGGAAGGAACTGTCCAGTCAAAAGCTGTTTTAAATCTACTTGGAGAAGGACCTTCCACCTCAATTTGCACTTTTTAAACAAATGCAAATGAGAGCAGTTCGCGAAGTCCTTCTGGTGAGACATCCAAAGACTGTAATGTTCTTCTAGGCATTGAAATGAATTGAGAGCAGATGAATGTTGCCTTTGTATCCAACCCATCTTTCCCACAGACAATTAAAGAGATGGGTTGTTATCTATGCAAAAAAAAAAGGGTTCAGTTCAACTTTGGTCCCTGAAAGACTTTAACTCAGCTCATCAAGTTCTGCTGTGTTTAAAGCACTGGGATCTGAGAAGCTTCAGGTGTGTCAGTACCTGCCATTTTCCTACCACATCATTGCCTCTCTTGTCCTTCAGCTCCTTTTGCTGAACGGTATGTCTGAAACAACATTTTGAGCATTATAATTTCAGATTCAGTAATGATTAGATAAAGGTAAACATGTATGCTAGTCATTTCCAGCTCTAGGGCGGTGCTCATCTCTGTTTCTAAGCCAAGGAGCCAGTGCTGTCTGAAGACAGCTCCATGGTCATGTGGCTGGCATGACTAAATGCTGAAGGCACATGGAGCACTGTTATCTTCACATCAAAGTGATCCCTATTTTTCTACTTGCATTTTTTACATGCTGTCAAACTGCTAGGTTGGCAGAAGCTGAGACAACTAACGGGAGCTCACTCCATTACACAGTGCTAGGATTTGAACCACTGAACTGCCGACCTTCTGATTGACAAGCTCAGCATCTTAGCCACTGAGCCACCACATCCCACAGTAATGATTACTGGCTCAGAATAAGAGGGAAGCAATGGGGTAGTTTCCAGAGATTTTGGGCTACATCCTTAAACAGTAGCTGGTCCCTGACCATTCTGACTTCAACTGATGGGGAAATCCTGATCATTTAAGAGCCGAGGTGGCGCAGTGGTTAGAGTGCTGTACTGCAGGCTACTTCAGCTGACTGTTATCTGCAGTTCGGCGGTTCAAATCTCACCGGCTCAGGGTTGACTCAGCCTTCCATCCTTCCGAGGTGGGTAAAATGAGAACCCAGATTGTTGTTGGGGGCAATATGCTGACTCTGTAAACCGCTTAGAGAGGGCTGAAAGCCTTATCTGTGTTTATTGCTGCCCAAGCTTGTCTGTGCCAGTTTGCTGCCAAGGACCTGTCTGTCTGTTAATTAAATGCCGTAACTTATCTTTGGCTCGGAGTGTGTGTTGGTGTGGAACAAGGGGGGTTCAGAACATAGGACCATGCTGGAAGTTCACTTTAGTAACAACAGCAAAGGCATCATTTCATACTACTCAGATGTTCTCCCAAGAAAACCACATAAATAGACAAAAAAAATTAAATGACAATACAGTTAAGGGTGACGGGACCCTCCAAATTTCATGGACAAAGAACTTAACAAAACAAAGTTTAGAAGCCTGTTAGAAGACACTCTAAGGAGTATTACAACATCTGTAAAGACATTAAAGGAGGAAAACAGAAAAGAAATTTTATACAATATAGTTTCCTCCAAGATATCCTAGAATATATTGTCTACTAAGAACCTCTAGTACTAGAAGATGAAGTTAGGTCAGCACTCTGGACAATACCAAGCCAGAAGGCTACAGGAATCAATAGTACTGTATATCTATAGGAATATGTCAAGCAGCAGAAAAAGAATCAGTAAAGGTTCTAACAAGATGGATAGACTAAATTGTAGTGATGATTGATGCACCATTAGAGGATCCAAAGGACACACACACACACATGCACACACACGCACTACCACTGCTATAAAGTTTGAACACCCCTGGGGTTTTTTTCTAAAGGGTTAGGGGTACAAGGGTCTTGTAGCTTGACAGCTTTAAGACTTGTGTGCTTCAAATGCCAGAGTTTCTGAGCCAACAAGCAAGAGCGTTGTTAAGTGAGTTTCACCACATTTTACAAGTTGGCCATGCGCATCCAGTCACATGGCTGGCAAGCCACTCCCACCCAGTCACATGGCCAGCAAGCCACTCCCACAAAGTAGGCCACACCTACAGAAGAGGTTCTAAAAATTTTTGAAACCCACCACTGCTATTTAGGGACATTTTCAAACCAAAGCGCATGTGCAGAAGGCGGAGAGCAGGCATGGACGGAGCACATGTATTCATATTTGCGAAATGGTAGGGAAAGTAAGTGAATATCACCCTTGGTAGACAGGCTTGTTCAGAAGTCCAAGGACAGCATGTGGACGCTACTTTAATAACAAATATCTGAGTCTTTCCTAATGTTAATCGACGTTAACTCCAGCGACCAAGAGCATTCATCTCCTTTCAAGGCTGCATACATTAAATCCAAACGGAGGCCCCGTTTA
The DNA here is from genome assembly GCF_009769535.1 of Thamnophis elegans. Classification (NCBI taxonomy): domain Eukaryota; kingdom Metazoa; phylum Chordata; class Lepidosauria; order Squamata; family Natricidae; genus Thamnophis; species Thamnophis elegans. The sequence continues at coordinate 11,893,309 of NC_045544.1, forward strand.
CCGAAGCAGAATTTATCAACACAACATATTTTGCAAGCTAGACAGGGATGAGAATTATCACTCCAAAGAGCCATTAATAAAGAAGTGAATTATCTCTAGCACACATTCATAGTTTCGTATTAGCTCTTGGCACTGTAAGTAAATATAACCCACTGCACGGTTTGAGAAAGGATGTCTCCGAGAGGTGCTGTGTTGCACTATTTATAACCACTCCTTCCTGTAGTGCATTCTTGAAATGGCCCTCAACAAGTTGCTGAAAAGTCTGACTTATTTATGGCCGTGGCATTTTTCACGAGAACATGGCATGGCTTTTTTTTTTGAGTCTTCCCTGTTTCCCTTTCTCCTTCTTCTGCAGATAGAACAGGGGTGGCATTCACTTACCTTCCCTAGGGGTTCACAAATGTGAGCATGCACACATGCACTTGCTTTGCTCGCGCATGGGCCGCCTCCGTGCATGTGCTCAGCTTTCTGCGCATGTGCTTCCGTGCCTAAATGGGATGCCATAGAGCCAGGGTGGCTGGGTGGGGCCACACACAATTTCCACTACTGGTTCGGCTGGACCGTTCTGAATCGACAGAATACTACCTCTGATGCCAAATCTGCCTTGCGCTTCTCTTCTCCCTCCTCTTCATCCAGCCCTTTCTTCCCATGGTCCAAATTGGGTGGCTGATCCTTGTCCACAACAGCAATAAATTAGTACACCTTTTCAAATGGATTTTTAGTCTCAGGTGCAGAAATAACATTCAAAATTTCATCCTCCTACAGCTTCCCGGGAGACATAAAGGAACAAACTGCCGGCTGAAATTGTCAAAGGGGGCATAAATACGACTTGAATCATTCCTGGTTTTGACAGGGCATCAGGTGCAATGACACGAGATTGAACAGAAATTGAGCTTCTGACAATCTCTTGGAATATAAAAACGTCAAGGCAGCTCCTTACACTAATGATTGTAGGCGGAGAGCTGTGTTAGTTTATGGTAACGAAAAAAGAAAATCGGGAGTCTTGTAGCACCTTTTCCAGCGACAAATTTTATTAAAGGGCCTAAACTTTTTGTGAGTTGCAGCTCACTTCATCAGATTCACTGAGTGGCTCGACTGATGGTGGAGAGGAGAGGGATAAGGAGGGGGAAATAGGTTGGTTTGGCAGATGGAGGTTACAATAGCAATAGCAATAGCAGTTAGACTTATATACCGCTTCATAGGGCTTTCAGCCCTCTCTAAGTGGTTTACAGAGTCAGCGTATCGCCCCCACAGTCTGGGTCCTCATTTCACCCACCTCGGAAGGATGGAAGGCTGAGTCAACCTTGAGCCGGTGAGATTTGAACCGCCGAACTGCAGATAACAGTCAGCTGAAGTGGCCTGCAGTACGGCACCCTAACCACTGCGCCACCTCAGCTCTTCGGCTGATCCATCTCTTCTGATCCACAGAAGAGATGGATCAGCATCTCGTCAATTAACAATTGTACAGGTAGTCCTTGAGTTACGTCCATTCATTGAGTGACTGTTCAACGTGGGGATGCTGCTGAAAAAACTGGACTTATTCTAGCCCTTGAAGTTCCAGCTGTTGCAGAATTCCAATCCTCATGCGATCAAAATTCAGGCCACCCTGCATTCATGACCACCTAAAATGGTATATAGTATTCTGCTTGACTAGGAAGACTTCCAACTCTGTTATTCTGGTTTTCTGTTAAAAGCAAGGCCATGGGTCTTTCAATCAGGCATTCATGGGGGAATGGTGCATGCTTTCACATGCAAAAATTTCCACAGCATTTAGTAAGTAGCAATAGCAATATAGCAATCGCAGTTAGACTTATATACCACTTCATAGGGCTTTCAGCCCTCTCTAAGCGGTTTACAGAGTCAGCATATCGCCCCCAACAACAATCCGGGTCCTCATTTTACCCACCTCGGAAGGATGGAAGGCTGAGTCAACCCTGAGCCGGTGAGATTTGAACAGCCGAACTGCAGAACTGCAGTCAGCTGAAGTAGCCTGCAGTGCTACATTTAACCACTGCACCACCTCGGCTCTTGTAGCCAGTGGTGGGTTCCAGATCCCGTTGCAACCGGTACAGTGCAATGGGGCTGGGTGTCCACCACATGTACGCGCACAGCATGTGCATGCATACTTACCGCCTGTGACGCTCCAGCTGCTTGGCGGAGCTTCATGCAGACCGCCGTACGCTCTCTGCACATGTGCAGAAGCCCCAATCTGCTCTAATACTGGTAAGGAGGATGGGTGGGTGGGCCCTCTGGAGCACTGTACCAGAACGGTACCTGGTGCTCCCAGCAGGCACCCGTACGCCCGTATTGGGGCTTACTGGTCGTATCCCACCACTGTAAGTAGCCTACGTCATCATGGCCTCAGTATTTTGTGCTAAAACACATGGCAGAAAAAAAATATGGCTCTGTGTTTGTAGAGGCAGAAATATCTGCAAAACTGAATGGATTCCTGAGAGTTTGGCAAATCTCTGTCTCTCTGTGTCTCTTGCTATCTCCCTCCCACCCTCCTTCTCTCTCTTTTGCTCACCAGTATGGTAAAGCACTTTGTAATAGCATCACTCCTGTAGAAGTGACCCAGAGTTGTTTTGTTATAGTTCCCCCCCCCTCACCCACACACAAACTGTAGGAGGCATGCATGGTTAGCTGCCTATGATTGCTGTGCATATGGATTTACATGTAAAAAATATTGTTCATTATTGATGAGTCAACCAATTCAGAGCCCACCAATTCATTTAAATGCAAATCTTCAGTTGGAATAATATGACAGCACAACTAAGGGCAGGTAGGAGGACATTTCTAAGTGCCAAAGTGTTGGTTTTACCAAGCCCATCCTTCCTATAATGGAGTGAGGTGGTTCGGCATAGTGTAGGAGCAGAGCTATTGTCTCAGTCTGTTGGGTGATACAACATTTATGCAGCAGCAGTCATTATGTATAATAACAATTTTCCCAAATATTACATGGTCTTTAGTACTTAGGAGAATGAAGGAAAATAGCAAAGCCAAATAACAAGAGAGAGAACATTTTCAGATGCTAATCAAGAGCACGAAAACATATTGTGTAGGAACTTTAAAAAAACAAATATTTTCTTTCCTTGAAAACCTTGATTTTGCACCAATTTTCTTTCGCAAACATCATTTTCCCCACTCAATTCCTTATAAGGAAAATGTAGTTTATAATTGAACTTTCCTCTGCTGATCACCATGAAAGGTTCACCCTGCTGGCATTCATCAATTTAACCTTTCCATAGACTCAACCTTCTAATTCTAAGAGTTTCTGAAGTACTCCAAATCTATTAAGATAGATAGATAGATAGATAGATAGATAGATGGATGGATGGATGGATGGATGGATGGATGGATGGATGGATGGGAGAAGGAGGTGATAGGAGTTAGAAATAGAGAGAGGAGGAGAGAGAGAAAGATGATAGATAGATAGATAGATAGATAGATAGATAGATAGATAGATAGATAGATAGATAGATAGATAGATAGATATAGATGGATGTGAGATGGAGATGATAGGAGTTAGAAATAGAGAGAGAGAAGGAGAGAGAGAGATATGATATATGTATGTATGTATGTATGTATGTATGTATAGATCGATAGATCGATCGATCGATAGATGATAGATAGATAGATAGATAGATAGATAGATAGATAGATAGATAATAGATAGGCAGGCAGGCAGACAGACAGACAGCTGATAGATAGATACATAATAGATGGATGGATGGATGGATGGATGGATGGATGGATGGATGGATGGATGGATGGGTAGGTAGATAGGTAGATAGGTAGATAGGTAGATAGGTAGAAATAGGTAAAGATGATAGAGGTGTGTGTGAGAGAGATAAATATAGATAGAGAAATAGGCAGACCACTTTTGGACTTTATGTTATTTGAATAGAGCTTGGTTATAGAGAGATAAACTTTATTCTTCTCCCTCTGGTAAAAAAAATAAACTGTTTTCACCCTGCAGCTGTGCATCCCAAGCGTTAAATCTTTTCCTTAACAATAGCCTTCAGAACAAGATGTCCACAACTGAAAACCCAAAACAAAGTTTCTGAATGACTAACTTAGTTCAAAAGCGAGAGGAGGTGTAATTATGCAGCTGTACTCTTGAAATTTCTGTAGGATAAATTCTGAAGAGGTAATTGTGTTATTGCAACAGACCAAGAAAGAATCTATTATCACCTTAAAAGTGAGCATAATTTCACGGATACAGTTTTTATGGTCAGATATATCATGTGTTTTTAACAAATCCACTTGTGTTCGCATAGCACAGTTAAAAGATGGTGAAGGGGATGAAAACTGAGGCCAGAAGACACTTAACGAAAATGTATGTTTTATGTAGATCCCAAATAGGAATAAATGATCAAATCAGAATGAATCTGATTTATTATCAACAGATAAAGGAACTGGTAAAATAATAATAATATATATATTGGTTTTAAATGTCAATATGACTCAGGTATACTACCAGCCAGGAGCTGTTTATAACTTTTGGATAGAATAATATTCCTTCCCTGCTGATGTTCTAACGCAAGGCTCCCAATTCACAAACCACACAGCCAGGCTAGAAAGATTAAACTAGAATGGTACCAAATCAGTGGTGAAAGTCAATTTTTTTACTACTTTTTTACTCTGTGGGCGTGGCTTGGCGGGCATGGCAGGGGAAGAATACTGAAACATCTCCATTCACTCCCTACTCCTGGGGGAAGGATATTGCAAAATCTCCATTCCCGCCCCATTCTGGGGCCAGCCAGAGGTGGCATTTGCCAGTTCTCCGAACCACTCAAAATTTCCACTACCGGTTCTCTAGAACCTGTCAGAACCTGCTGGATTTGACTCCTGTATCAAATCCTGCTAAGTGGACCAGTAGGGCCAAAATAACTGTTTTCTCTCCACCCAGGTCACCACTTCAAGATCCAGGTCCCATTCTCCATCTACAAGAGGTGATCCCTTGCCAAATAATCTGCTTCATCCAAGATTCTCTTCATCTTATATCCAGAATGTTGTCCCCAAAAGATATTTACAAAGTCTGGTAGGAGATTTTTCAACCTGGCTGGATGTAAGGTGGCTTTTTAAGGTGTGGGCATACCCCTGCTTCCCAATAATGTACCATTACTTAAACTCATCCTCCACCCCCAAAAAGCCAAGACGGGGAAGGATCTAGCTCACACATAGCAGCAAATACGTTGTTACTTCTTGTTAGCTGAGGAACGAAAAGGCCCCTTGATGACCACAGCAGCCAAGCTACTCCAAACAATTTCCTAAGACAGTGGCATAACATATGGATTACTGCTGTAAAGAAAAGAGCACATATAAATGTTTTATTTTGCACTTTCTCCTTTCCAGCTCTGAAAGAGGATTGTAATTAAAACATCAAGCTCACAAACTTGATTCTGCACCTAATAACAGCAGCAAGACTGTTGGTGGCGCAATACTGGAAGAAGGAAGACTTGCCTACAACTCAAGAATGGACATTGAAAGTTACAAACTTAGCCGAGATGGCTAAAATATCAGCATATCTTAAAGATCACTCAAATGAGAGATATAAACGAGACTGGAAAAAATGGATTGACTATATACAAAATAAATACGGGACCAAGAAATTCCAGTTAGCCTATGCTTAAGATCAGAAATGATTTAAATTGTTTAAAGTTAGCTCAGCAAGAAGAAGCTAAGATCAATGTAGAGATGTTATTAATTTCTTTATTTCTTTTTTCTCAATAGATTTTAGACTGTGCTTGTTAAAAATCCATACTGTGTACGGGTTCTGGGAAGTCGGGGGGGAGGAGGGGGGTTGGGGGGGAGGGTGGAGGGAGGGAGGGGTATACATTAGGCTAGACAAGAATTTGGTGGTAAACTAGAACTATTTTGACACACAAAAAAATTGTACTCCGATGTCTCACTGATTGAGGAATGATGAAATGTTTGTTTTAAAAGAAAATAAAACTTTTGAAAACAAAACAAAAAAAAACGTCAAGCTCCTAAAACAAGGAGCTGAATTAGTTACATGTGGACAGATTTTCTTGCATAATTTTTCCTCTCATTCCTGTGTTTCTTTCAAAGGAGTTTTTCGGATGACCTAGTGGATTAGATATGGTGATCTTTTTACTTAGTTATGAGAATGTATATTTATATAGGCTTTTGTTGTGCGATGACTGTGCCTGTAGTTTTCCTGGTTTCCCGAACTCCCGAGTGAAATCCCAAGGGAAGATCAGCCACTCAGTCTTTTTGGGAGGATTAGAAGAGAAAAAGATACACCCATATCAATAAATGGAAGTTCTTCAGGTTAGAAACTTTAGGCAGTCACAAGGTCTTCCCGGAAATAGAAAGTGTGTAGAAGAAAACAACAACTCAGTCATTTCCAATGATCAAGCAAGCTCAATAATACAAGAGATGTCAATTGATTAGAAGCAGGGAGAAAAATCTGCTGAGCAATTCCAAAATAGACTTTGGTCCTGTCTTCACTGAAAATGATAATCCAGCTGTCCTGAAACAATGCACCTTTGTAGCATTTCAAGACGGATGATTGTGCAATCCACTCATTACAGTATACAATGGTTGGCAGTAGTAGTTCCCCAGGGAGAACCACGCTGGGAACTCTGCTAGCGGTACCTCTGAGACAGTGGTGGGTTTCAAAAATTGTTCGAACCTACTCTGTGGGTGTGGCCTCCTTAGTGGGAGTGGCTGGCCGCCCATGTGACTGGATGGGAGTGGCTTGCCGCCCATGTGACCGGATATGAAGATGCCGACGACACTTGTCAGAACCACCTTAAATTACCTCACACACAGCACTGGTATGCAGAAGAATATGATGTAAACTTGTTTTTTAAAAGGCATCTTTGGTTTGTGTTAAAACAACATCAACACACGCAATGTTCTGATTTCACCACAAACGCAGTAGTCCTCCTTCCCTTTCACAGAGGCACTGAGTTTTATAAATATGAGCATGATAGTGTAGAATAATCGTATCCAAGGACCAGTGGTGGGTTTCAAAAAGTTTTGGAACCTCTTCTGTAGGTGTGGCCTACTTTCCGGGTCCACTGGTGGAACCTCTTCTAATCGGTTCGGTAGATTTGACGAACTGCTTCTCCTGAATAGGTGTGAACTGGTAGGAACCCACCTCTGCTCTGAGAACAGTGAAGTCCTAAACTAAGGCAAGAAAAACTGAATGCACGAGTATAGAAGACGGGAGAGATGGCTCCATAGTAGTAACTATGAGAGGAATCTAGGTGTCCACATAGGCCACCACTTACATAGGAGCCAGCAGGATGCTGCGAGCTGCACTGGCTGCCTATTGGTCTTCAGATACGCTTCAAGGTGCTAGTCGTCACTTATAAAGCCCTTCATGGTATTGGACCTGGGTACTTGAGAGACCGCCTGCTGCCAATTACCTCCAACAGACCTATTAGATCCCACAGATTAGGCCTCCTCCGAATTCCATCTACTGGCCAATGCCAATTGGCTACCACCCAGAGGAGGGCCTTCTCTGTGGCTGCTCTGGCCCTCTGGAACGAGCTCCCCATGGAGATTCGGACCCTCACCACCCTTCAGGCTTTCCGCAAAGCCCTTAAAACCTGGTTGTTCCGACAGGCCTGGCGCTGATGAGTTCCCCGCCCCCGCTCGAATTGTGTGGTTGTTGAGTGTTTTTTAAATTGTTGTAGTTATTTGTCTGTTGTTTTTCCTCCTGTTTGTATCCCCCCCCCCCTTACTTGGTTTGTGAGCCGCCCTGAGTCCCTCTGGGAATAGGGCGGCATAGAAATGCAATAAATCAAATCAAATCAAATCAAAATAAAAGCCGATGCAATCCTAGGCTGCATCAACAGAAGGCTAGTATCAAGATCACACAAAGTGATAGTACTACTCTATATTGCACTGATGAGGTTACACTTGGACTACTACATCCAATCCAGGTCACCATGATACAGAAGAAAATGCTGAGACCTTAGAAAGAATATAGAGAAAAGCAACAAATGTGCTAAAAGGTCTTCAAGCTAAACCACATGATGAATGGTTTAGAAAACTAGTCTAATGAAGAGAAGGACTAGAAATGGCACGATGGTGGTCTTCAAATACTTTAGAGGCTGTCCCAGAGAAAAGGAGGTCAACCTATTCTTCAAAAAGCACCTGAAGGCAGAACGAGAAGTAACAAATGGAAGGTTATCAGAGAAGGATGCAATCTAGAGCCAAGGAGAAATTTCCTGACAGGTTGAACAATTAATCAGTGGAACGACTTGCACCGAGAAGTTGTGGGGTGCTCCAGCATTGGAGGTGTTTAAGAAGAGATTGGACAACCTTTGTCTGAAATAGTATTCGGTTTCCTGCTTGAGCAGGAGGTTGGACTAGAGCAGGGCCTCCAACCCCACGCCACAAAATGGCCCCGTCCCGTGGCCTGCCAGTAACCAGGCTGTGCAAGCAAGTGATGACCCATCCATACACATGCAGAATTCCGTCTGCTTTTCAGAAGATATTGGATAGTCATTTGTCCAGAATGCTATAGAGTCCTCTGTTTGAGCAGAGGGTTGAACTAAAAGACTTCCAAACTCCCTTCCAATCTTGTTATTCTATGTTCTTTAGTTCTGATTTCAGAGATCAAACATGGAGTCCTTTGCAAGAGAAGCAGAAGCCCAAGTGAAATCCCACTGACCTCTAGTGGCTATAGATTTTATCCTTGTAACTTGTATATTTTCATTGTCCCACCCACCCCCCACAACCCACCCACCCCGTTTGATCCAAAAATGGAGCAATAACACTAAAGAATTTCCCTGCGTCAAGATTTAAAAAGCAGAAATATACGGGGTTTCTTTTTTTAAAGGAAAGGTCTACATTTTTCAAAAAGCTTGGCCGAGGCCCAAGTTATGTGCGATACAGACACCTCCTGTCAGAAAAAAAAGGGGTTTAGAAAGATAAAGATACAAACAAAACACTTGAAGTGTCCTTTGCTGCCGAAAGCTGATCAAAGGACTCGCCATAAAAGGATTCCAACAGAATTCTTCTACTTCAGAAAGGTAGCTGAGCTTTTAAGAAGAAGAAGGGGGGGGGAAACCATGCGCAAATGTAATAAAATTAAAGATAGCGAAAGGAGACTGGAGAGTAATTAATTAAATTACAAACCATTGCTCAGGTAACTGACTGTGAGAAATTCAATAGAGCTAAAAGCCTGCATCAGTGTTTTAGCAACTGACAATTTGAATAAGCTTCTGGGTTGATCTCCGGGTCCCTCCTAATGGTTGTTTGAAGGTTAAAATCAGAAAGTAACATGTAATATGAATCATGCACCCAAGCTAGCATAAAGTTGTTACAGAAGGCGCAGCCTGGGCTTAGCCACCTGAGTAGGCAGAATCCATTAGCCTTGTTTGAACTGAGAGCAGCAACTTTTTGTGTGTGGGGGGGGAGTTGTTTCTACCAGTTGCTAGAAATGAATTATATACAAGAGGTTCTCTCCAATCCAAGAGTTCTAAATACTGAGAGCTTCACATAGGCTGTTCCCCCACCCCCCAATATACTAACTGATAGCAAACCAAAATGTGGTTTACTATTTTAGCTCAATTGCTTCCATTTACACACACACACACACACACACACACACACACTGAAACATAAGCTGATCGTGCTGGTTGGGTTAATACTATAGCAATAGCAATAGCAGTAGACTTATATACCGCTTCATAGGGCTTTCAGCCCTCTCTAAGCGGTTTACAGAGAGTCAGCATATTGCCCCCAACAATCTGGGTCCTCATTTTACCCACCTCGGAAGGATGGAAGGCTGAGTCAACCCTGAGCCGGTGAGATTTGAACCGCTGAACTGCTGATCTAGCAGTAGCCTGCAGTGCTGCATTTAACCACTGCGCCACCTTGGCCACCTATAGGCCCCGTGATGGCAAACCTATGGCACACATGCCCGAAATGGCACACGGAGCCATGTTGCCTGACACATGTGACGTCACCCATTCCTCTTCTGGATTTCTGGTGCGCATGCGTGTGGGGCGATCAGCTGGCCTTCGTGCATGCGGCAGTGCCGGAAACTGGAAGAGCTGGTCTTCCATTTTCCTGCGTGAGCATGCGTGTTGGCCAGCTGATCGTCATGCATGCATATGTGCCAGAAACCCGGAAGACTAGCTGGCTGGTGCACATGCACACCCCGGAAACTAGAAGTTCATTTGGAGGGGAGCATGCAGCTCCTGTCCCTTTTCAGCACTCGGTGCCAAAACATTTCGCCATCACTGCTATAGGCTGTGACACAAACTAGCCAACGACACGTGTGAACCCAGCCTTAGTTAAGAATGTGACTAACAGCACATTTTCTATGGTGGAATTAAATATTTAGAAATGGACTCCTAAGCCCTAAACATCAGTGTTGTTGTTGGGAAAATAGGAGGAAGGAAGATTTGGCATGTGTGCCATTGTTAGTCTCCCAATTATACCAAACAGGGAAAATCAGAAGGCGAGCTACATCTAAGTTGTGTAAGGACTCAGTAATAGAATTTGAAAGTACAAATCTTCCACTGTCTCTTTTTAGCGTCTGAAAAGTCAGGGCAGATTTCTTTCTGGGTTTCTTTCTCTGCCCATCACTCAGTCATCCCCTTTTTAGCTGATCTTTCTTTGGCAGCATCTCTTCCTTGACACCTGCCCTCGTCTTCTATGGTCATTCTCACATTCCATTTGAGTTGACCAAATATAAAAAAAGGCAGGATAAAAATATGGAATAAAATAAAATAAAAATAAAATAAAATAAGGGACTAAAGGCTAAAACGTTGCAGGAACTGGGTATGTCTAGTTTAATGAAAAGAAGGACTAGGGGAGACATGATAGCAGTGTTCCAATATCTCAGGGGTTGCCACAAAGAAGAGGGAGTCAAACTATTCTCCAAGGCACCTGAGTGTAGAACAAGAAGCAATGGGTGGAAACTAATCAGCAACTTAGAACAGAGGAGAAATTTCCTGACAGTTAGAATAATTAATCAGTGGAACAATTTGCCTCCAGAAGTTGTGAATGCTGGAAATTTTTAAGATGTTAGATAACAATTTGTCTGAAGTGGTGTAGGGTTTCCTGCCTAAGCAGGGTGTTGGACTAGAAGACCTCCAAGGCCCCTTCTAACTCTGTTATTATATCATAATAATTGCTTACATTAAGTTTTATTGAACACAAGAGAATTCTTTCCCTGTGTTAAATATTTGAATATTCGAGACATGACTTCATTGACCATGAATTCTAAACTGCAAATCCAAAACATTTTAATGAGGAGTAAACATCCAATGGCTACGATCAGATTTATTTTTTAAATAAACTTAGGGTTGTTCAGTTAGCAGTCAGGAAAATAATTAAATTTTGGTGGCTCAAGAACAAATAACCCAGATTGTAAATCAACCTGGTTTATGGGTTGGGGATGAGAAGGAAGTTGCATCATGCAAACAAGTTCTTAAGAGACAACTTTGAGGAAATGTTAGAAGAATGGGTCTTTTTCTATTCTAAGTATAAAAAATGAATCAGAAATAGGAGCAGAAGTCAAGATTGTAGAAAATGATTTATGAAGGTCTAATGCAATCACTTCTCTGATTCCGTATGCTAAATTCCTTAAATTAATAAGAATATATAATATCCTGAGGGCATGTGTATTAGGATTTGGTGATCATCTAAATCAGGGGGGTCAAACTCAATTTCATTGAGGGCCGTGTCAGTGTTGTGTTTGACCTCAGGGGAGCCAGGGGACAGGGGGGCATGGCCAGCTCAACGTCACTCATGTCAAGGGTGCTTGTGGTAGCCTGAGCACTCTGTCAGCAAAAGAGCTCCTGAGCCTTATCTTCAGCTGCAACGGCAGCCTGCAACCCTCTGCCAGTGAAAATGCAGCTCAGGAGGGCTACCTGCAGCCCTCCCGATCTCTGTTTTTGCTGATAGGAGCATTGATACCCGGTCCTTTGCTGCTTCCAGGACAACCTCACAGACTAGATCTAAGAACTTTGCCCAGGTTCGCCTGGTGCGGTGCACCAGTTGTGACCCTACCTGGATCGGGAGGCCCTTTAGACAGTCACTCACGCCCTTGTGACCTCAAGACTGGATTATTGTAATGCGCTCTACATGGGGCTGCCCTTGAAGAGTGTTTGAAGACTTCAGTTAGTCCAGAATGCAGCCTTGCGAGCGATTGTGGGTGCACCCAGGTACACCCACGTCACACCTATCCTCCGTGAGCTGCACTGGCTACCCATTAGTCTCCAAATCTGCTTCAAGGTGCTGGTCACTACCTATAAAGCCCTACATGGCATCGGACCTGGGTACCCGAGAGACCGCCTCCTGCCGATTACCTCCCATAGACCGATCAGATCTCACAGGTTAGGTCTCCTCCGGATTCCATCCGCCAGCCAATGTCGGCTGACGACCCCCCCGGGGGAGAGCCTTCTCTGTTGCAGCTCCAGCCCTCTGGAATGATCTCCCTGTCGAGATCCGGACCCTTATGACCCTCGCAAAGCCACCAAGTCCTGGCTGCTCCAGCAGGCCGGGGGGGCTGTGAAACATCCAGTCCCGCGGAAATTGTGAATGTTGTGGTTTTGTTTTTAAAGTGTTGTCTTTGTCTAGTCTTCCCCCTTCCCTTGTCTATTGTGAGCCGCCCGGAGTCCTTCGGGAGTGGGCGGCATACAAGACAAATAAATACAAAATACAATACAACCCCGTGGGCTGGATCCGGACCCCTGGCCTTGAGTTTGACACTCCTGATCTAAATCTTTGCAGATAGAACATATTTATAAATAGAATACCAGTATGATAAGGAGACGCAGCATCATTTCAATGCCAAGCACAAAGTTGGCATTTGCTTAGGTTTGGTTTTGCAATAGCGTAAACAATCACTGGGTGGGCATGAAATGATGTGCCCAGCTTGACAGCTTGACACTAAAGCAAGGTGCTGTCTTCTCTGAGACATGTCACTTGCTCAAAGCAATCAAAGCTCAAATTTCCCTTCCAGGGAGAAGAGCAAGAAGACGTTTTCAGATATTGTTTCCAGCACTGAGGCTGATATCTCTTCTGCCGGTGCAATTTAACTATTTTTTCCTGGGGTTCTTGCTCTCATTTAAAAACATTTGGAAATCTGCTTTTAACACATGAGCGGTCCCTTCTCCCTTGGAGCCACAGAAGAGTTCATTATAGCTTTCTGCAGCTCGAGAAAAGTGCTTTCTTAAAATGAATGGAAAATCAACCCGGGTCCCTCTGTCTTGAGATTGTCAGCAGCTAAGGATGATGCAGAAAACTACTCACTCAAAAGAAGCAAAGCAAAGAAAATGTTTAAAGTGGAGAAGAGGCAATATTAAACATAGATGGGATGTTAGAATCGTTTTCATTTCTCCAAATCATGTTATTTTTATTTTTATTTTACAAATGAATCCCTCAAAGCAAATGCTGCTGCGGGGGGGGGGGGGAGAGAGACAGAAGGTTCATCTTTATTTCTTCATCTCTTTGTTGTCTTTCCCACAATAGAGTTTGGAGTACTTTATTTTTCAAAGTATAAGACACACCGGAGTATAAGACGCACCAAGAGGCAAATTAAAAAAAAAGTTTTTGCACTCTGCAAACGTCCCCAAAACAGCCCATTTTTTTTTTGCGAAAACGGGCCTGTTTTTTTTTTTCAAAAAAAGGGCATGAATAGCCCTTAGGAGGCTTGTAGAGTGTTCTTCAGGGGGGGGGGGCAAAAACTAGCAAAAGGTGAGCAAAAAACGGGCTGATTTTTGCTCATTTCTGCCCCCCCCCTGGTCCCCAGAAGCTGTCTGAAAGCCTCTTACAAGCTATGCACGGCCATTTTGGTGAAGAGGGCAGGGTTTCAGGAGGTAAAAAATGCTGTCTTCAGTGTATAAGACGCACCCAGATTTTCAGCCTCTCTTTTGAGGGAAAAAGGTGCATCTTATACTCTGAAAAATACATTAGAATCTTTTTTTTTTTAACAATGAAATCTCTTACAGACTTGAATGTACACGGGTAACACAATCTGGTTGTTTTTAGAGTAAAGTCAGTGAAATCAATGGGATTTAACTTAGCCTACAGCCATGATGGTGAAACTATGGCATGTGCGTGCATACGCAGGTGGGTGGGGAGATTGAGTGGGCATAAGCGCACGAAAGCAATTTTGGCATGCCGTAAGAAAAAGTTTTGCCATCACTGGTCTAGAGGAATTATTCACATAGTTTTCAATGGATTGTATTAGAGGGGATTAAATTTGAACCCAAGTATTCTCAAAATAGTAACGTCTTCCAATTTGAATAGTAAGAATACTATAGGTGTCAGTGTTTATAGTCCATAGCTATATATTTCCAGGAAAAATGAGGTGTTTGGATTATATTGAGAGAAGAAGTCCATCTTTAGCTGCACTATGAAAAACCTGAATTATAATACAAAGGATAAAACAAGCAATATGAACTTGGCTATTTTACAGCTACAGCAAAGCTCCAACCTTCTGGGAGGAAATATCTTCTGTCCCTGTGCCCTTTCTTCCTAAAAGTAAGTTTAGATAAGGGGCTTGCTGACTATTAGAATAGAATAGAATTTTATTATTTGTATGCCGCCCTTCTCCGGGAGGACTCAGGGCGGCGAACAATTCAAGGGGGAAAAAGGGGAACATAAAAAACAAAATACAAATAATAAAAGTAAACAACAGTCGCACAACCATACATGTCGAGAGGGGAGGGAACTCATCACCCCCAGGCCTGCCGGCAAAGCCAGGTTTTGACGGCTTTTCGGAAGGCCTGGAGAGAGGTGAGGGTCCGAATCCCTGCGGGGAGCTCATTCCAGAGGGCCGGAGCTGCCACAGAGAAGGCCCTCCCCCGGGTAATAGCCAGGTGGCATTGGCTGGTAGATGGCACCTGGAGGAGGCCAACCCTGTGAGATCTAATGGGTCTATGGGAGGTAATTGGCAGCAGGCGGTCTCTCAAGTACCCAGATCCAATACCATGAAGGGCTTTATAAGTGACGACTAGCACCTTGAAGCGTATCCAGAGACTGATCGGTAACCAGTGCAGCTCGCGGAGGATAGGTGTAACGTGGGTGTACCGAGGTGTACCCACAATCGCTCGCGCAGCTGCGTTCTGGACGAGTTGAAGTCTCCGAATACTCTTCAAGGGCTGCCCCATGTAGAGCGCAAGAGCCAAGTGTGCCAAGCGATAACAAAACTCTTTCTTTGCTCCCCTCTAGTGGTCAGCTGGATTTCTGCAGTCCAGCTATGGAACTGTTACCAAAAAGAAACGATAGCTACAAGGATATTTGCTTCTGGTGTTTGGTAATGAATTGGATACCTGAGGATCAAAAGTGTCCTGTGGATTGCTGTGCCAGTGCATACAGCCATTGACCCAGCAGAAAGATGCTTTCCCAATCACATCCCAAAGGGTTGCAGAAACAGAATTAAATGTGTGGCAAGCTCTAATGGCTCAGTCTACCCCATTTTATGAAGTTACATTAAAGTCCCTCCTTTGATCTGATGTGCCTAAACTATTGTCACAGGCAGTCTCGCAGTTGCTAGGCAACTCTCTTCATCTATGTGGAATTGCCTCTTTACTTTTTGTTTAGAAGAGTCGGGATTTTTTTTTTGTCGCAGCCAAAATAGCATTCTTCAAAGAAGAAAATGCGAAGAAGAATTGCACGGAAGGATTCAAACATTTTAAGGAGTTAATTCCAGCTGAGTTACAGAGTTAATAGAGGCTTTGATTACAGTATTTTGGATGCTGATGTCTACATATATTTCTGCAGGTTAAGCACAAAGAGTTATTCTAAAACTTTTATTCTATGTGGTGAAAGTCATGGTGCAGAAGAGGAGGAGGAGGAAGAGACAGTGGAAGAGGAAGGAGACAAGAGCATAGTCATTGTGGGTTGGTCACCTTGTGCCTTCAAATGTACTATATTGGATAACTCCTCAAAATCCAAGAATTTGTTACAATACAATGCTGTACTCTAACATCTGAGTAGCACCAAGCTGGACATGGCACCAAGGTCTATAAGTTTTAGAAAAAAATAATTTACTAAAGTAGTAATAGATAGCAATAGCAATAGCAGTTAAACCTTCAGCCCTCTCTAAGCAGTTTACAGAATCAGCATATTGCCCCCAACAATCTGGGTCCTCATTTCACCCACCTTAGAAGGATGGAAGGCTGAGTCAACCTTGAGCCGGTGAGATTTGAACCGCTGAACTGCAGATAACAGTCAGCTGAAGTGGCCTGCAGTACTGCACCCTAACCACTGCGCCACCTCGGCTCTGTCCGAAGAGCCTATCAAATGGGAGCTAGACAAGGCAGTGACAGTAAAGGTCCTTTATCACTGTCGCTGTCCTCAAAGTATGCTGATAAAGGAATTCCCACTTATAACTGGTCTTTGTGGTTGAGAGACTGGGGCTAGCTTACAGCTGATCCTATACCTGCTTCTCTACTCCACCTTCAAAAAAGGAAGGATGGAAGGCTGAGTCAACCCTGAGCTTTGAACAGCCGAACTGCCGAACTAGCAGTCAGCTGAAGTAGCCTGCATTACTGCACTCTAACCACTGCGCCACCTCGGCTCTTAGATATAAGGTGCAGTCCCTTTATAGAAAGAGCAATATCACATAGTCTTACGTACCGCTTCATAATGCTTTATAGCCCTCTCTAAGCGGTTGAAGCTATTGCCCCCAACAATCTAGGTCTTCATTTTACTTCCATTCTCGCATGGAAGGCTGAGTCATCCTGGAGCCGATCAGGATCGAACTACCGGCGCTCGGCAGAATTAGCCTACAATACCGCATTCTAACCACTGCACCACCTTTTATAGCAATGTACTACAATTCTCCACTTAAAATTTTTTCCAGAACTGGCTTTTGGGTCACCCACACATTTCTTTAAGCCAGGACTCCCCCGCTAACCAAGCATTAACATTACAGCATGAAAATGGATTGATGCAGCCTTTGTTAAGAGCTGTTAAGAAAATAAAAGACTTACGGAGTAAGATAATGTACTTGTATAAGAAGTGATACATCAGATATTATCTAAGTCAGAAGGAGACTTACTGTGGCTTCCAGATGTTGCTGAACTACAACTCCAAGAACGCCCAATCAGTCAAGCCAGTGGTGAGGGTTGCTGAGATTCTAGTTCACCAACATCTGGAGCACCAAGGATGCCTCCTCTTTATCTAGGCTGTAAAGTATGCTTTGCATACAGATTTTCATTTTGATCTGGGTTTTTTTTCCCTGTCCAAGTTACTGAAAGAGAAGAATTAACGCCAGTGTTAGTGGGAAACCAGAGCAAGATTGGGAATATTAATGTTCTAATTAAAAGCACAGTGAATATGCTCAGTGAAGCAAATCTGCACCAATTCTGGAAAAGAGAATAAAAAGAGGTTGGGATAACCTGAGATCTCTCTCTCTCTCTCTCTCTCTCTCTCTCTCTCTCTCTCTGTCTCTCTCCCTCCCTCCCTCCCTCCCTCTCTCCTCTCTCTCTCTCTCATTTTTAAATAGAACAAATCATTTATGGGGTGTATATAAATTTTTATTTCAATTACAAGCTGTTATTCCTAATGAGAATGGGAAGGCTAAGGGGAGAAGACCTGAAGAAATATAAATCTGGAAGCTCTTCAAGGAATTGAAGAATTGAATTGTACCTAAGCTACATATACGTATATGGAACATGCTCTGAAGCAAAGGTTAGCAACTAATACCCATGCTCAGCAAACATACCCAAGTTCTTTTCTTTGTGGATGCCAAGTTATTTGTCTCATTTGACCTTTATCATTTTTAGCAATAGCAATATGACTTAGACTTAAAGTATATACCACTTCATAGTACTTTATAGCCCTCTCTAAGTAGTTTTACAGAGTCAGCATATTATCCCCAACAACCTGGATCCTTATTTTACCAATCTTGGAAAAATGGAAGGCTGAGACAACTTGAGCCAGTCAGGATCAAACTGCTGGCAGTCGGCAGAGTTAGCCTGCAATACTATGTTCTAACCCCTGTACTGCCACGGCTCTGTTTTAAGATATTTTTTAGAAAGTAAGTGAAAGTAAAAGGATGTAACACATCTGCAAGGCATGTTGGTTCATAGGGAGAAGGGGAATCCAGCATTTATTAGGACCACACCACACAAAATGGAACATAATAATGCACAAAGTGAATTTAATATAATGAATGAATTCATATAATTCATTTGCAAGTAATAAAATCATACATTATCCCTGAAAAATGCAATAGCTCTATCCTGTTCTAAAAATGATAAAGTGTTGAAAGGGAACTCCAGATTCAAACATTCTGAAGAGTGAAGACCCACAATCTTTGCAGACACAGGAAGTGCACCACCATTCACATATCCAAAGAGGATGTTTGACCCTTCCCCCCTTCCTCCCTTCCTCCCTTCCTTCTTTTCCTTCCTTCCTTCCTCCTTCCTTCCTTCCTTCCTTCCTTCCTTCTGTATGACCACCCATCTCAAAACTGACTCTGGGCAGTAAACGGAATTAAAATAAAATTAAAACAATTACAAGCAGTAGAAAAATATTAAAACATAAAGCAGCTGCGAAACATCAAATCCAATTCACTAATGCAACATAGATGTATTATATTGCATTACATTGCATTGCATTGCATTGTACCGTATTACAAATGCTGCTGAAAATGTTTCATTTAAGATGGAGAATCACATGCAAAATGCTACGAAAAATGCTCCGGAAAAAACACACCCAGCCTTGCAATGCATGACCCAGCAGGAATCAATCCCCATTTTTTGGAATTTAGGAGGGCACCTGGAATTTTAAGAAAGTGCAATGTTTTCGCAAAAGGTTACCTTGCTAGAACGGTGTCTATTTTCCAGACAACCACCCAAATTAATAGGAATAATACACAGTACACATCCAGGCCTAAATAGCTAGTATTAATCCAGACAGAAATCATCAGCAATGATTAAGGTGACCAGACGTCCCGCTTTTGGCGGGACACACCCGCCTTCCAACGCATTATCCCGCGTCCCGCCCGCCTTTTTAAAAGGCACGCTTTTTTTGGCGCTCGCAGCTCCCGCCCATCAGCTGCTAGCTTGCTGGGCTGGCTCATCGTTTTGTTCTCTATCCTACCGATGAGCCAGCCCAGCAAGCTAGCAGCTGATGGGCGGGAGCTGCGAGCGCCAAAAAAAGTGTGCTTTTACCTACCTACAAATTTAAGCCAGCCCAGCCTGCCCGCTCACTGATTGGATTGGCCTGGACTCCAGCCAATCAGTGAGCTGGCTGGGATTGGAAATTTTCAGCACGTCTGCGCGAGTCTCCATTTCCTTTCACCAAAAGACGAAAGAGGTTGCAGCTGCGCTGACTGGTGAGTATTAAGAGCCGCGAGCGGATGGTGTGAGATCGCCGCCCGGTAGCCGCCAGAAGCCGCTCCCGGCCGCGGGCCCCTGCCCTGCCGCGTCCAGCGTGTCAGCAAGCGGGTTGCCCGCCCGCCTAGCTGCGTTGCCCACATGCACGTGGATTCAAGAAATCCGGCTGGATACTTTGAATCCCCGCGCGTGTGGGCAATGCAGTTTGCGGGGGAGGGGAGCTTCGCTTGAGATGACCATGCTATGCCCTCCATAGCCTGGTCCTCCCAAGCAGAGCCTGCCTAGCTGCCTTGCGCACACACGCGGGGATTCAAGAAATCCGGCTGGATACTTTGAATCCCCGCGCGTGTGGGCAATGCAGTTTGCGGGGGAGGGGAGCTTCGCTTGAGATGACCATGCTATGCCCTCCATAGCCTGGTCCTCCCAAGCAGAGCCTGCCTAGCTGCCTTGCGCACACACGCGGGGGATTCAAGAAATCCGGCTGGATACTTTGAATCCCCGCGCGTGTGGGCAATGCAGTTTGCGGGGGAGGGGAGCTTCGCTTGAGATGACCATGCTATGCCCTCCATAGCCTGGTCCTCCCAAGCAGAGCCTGCCTAGCTGCCTTGCGCACACACGCGGGGATTCAAGAAATCCGGCTGGATACTTTGAATCCCCGCGCGTGTGGGCAATGCAGTTTGCGGGGGAGGGGAGCTTCGCTTGAGATGACCATGCTATGCCCTCCATAGCCTGGTCCTCCCAATCAGAGCCTGCCTAGCTGCCTTGCGCACACACGCGGGGATTCAAGAAATCCGGCTGGATACTTTGAATCCCCGCGCGTGTGGGCAATGCAGTTTGCGGGGGAGGGGAGCTTCGCTTGAGATGACCATGCTATGCCCTCCATAGCCTGGTCCTCCCAAGCAGAGCCTGCCTAGCTGCCTTGCGCACACACGTGGGGATTCAAGAAATCCGGCTGGATACTAGTCTCCGTGGAGAGCTTGGCAGGCAGCTGGCTGGACTTCTAAGAGGTGGGGGGGAGGAGCGGCAGCTCCTTGAAATGGAAAAAGGCTTGCTTCCTCCCCCTCCCCCAAATGAGACCGGGCTCCCAGCAGCGATTTGCCATTTGAGAGAGAGAGAGAGAGAGGAAGGGGGAGAACACGAGTGTGTGTATCCCTCCTTCCTTCAGCCCAACACTCTAGCCCGGCTTGGCTCCCGCTTCGTCTGTCCTGCCTCTTCGCTTCTCTGTTTGATTGTTGAAAGTGGGAGCCAAACCGGGTCATTCCTTCCAAGAGGCAAGTTTCCCATTGATTGAATGGCTCGCTGCCCTAGACCCTCTGCAGTCCCTCTCGTCTGGCCAGAATGCCAGCAAGAGTGTTGGGCTGAAGGAAGGAGGGATACACACACTCATGTTCTCCCCCTCCCTCCCTCCCTCCTTCCCCAGCCAGTCCCATGCCTTCTCCCAACCCCCGCCCCGTTCTCTTAGCTGCCCCATTCTCTTAGCTACGTTCTGCCTTGTGATTGCTGTCTCCAGGCTCTCCTCTCCTATTATCGTGGAAGGTATCTCATTTGGGGGAGGGGGGGGCAGGCCTTTCTCCATTCAACAGATCCAATATACAGAGTTTTATTTTTTGGCCCTAAAAATATTGTCACTGAGGATGAGAGAAATTTCTTCATCATTGCTATTGGCCTCAAGTAGCAAATAATTAAACATGGTTTTTAGTGTACTTAGTTAGTGATCTGCTTTTTAACATTACATGGTATCAGTTTCAAGAATGCATGCAATCCTGAAAATTTGTAACAAACTTGTTGAAGGGCCTATGAAATATTTTCTAGTTTAGTGTAGAATAAGTATTCTTAATAAAAGAAAAAGTCATTTTTATTTAATCAATTGCATTCCTGTTTATAATGGCATTAATTAACTAAACTGGAAATAAATCTATGTTTTGCTAGAGTTTTAAAATTAAAAAACCTTACATTTTGTTGCTATTATTTTAATCAGAGTTTTGCCAAGTGAAATTATATAATGGTTCCTCATGTCTCTGTAATTTTCTAAATCTCATCCAGAAGTACCACAGAATCTGGCATTTTCAGCAGAATGATGCTGATGCTAATAAAACATCCTGATTTTTGGTGAAAGGATGGAAAGAGGAAGGAAGGAGGAAGAGAGATCTAAAGTGCAGAAAGACAGAAGGCAGATAGGCAAGAGGAAGGAAGGAAGGAGAAAGAATGGAAAGGAAGGAAGGCTAGAAGGAAGAAAGAGGGAGGGAGGGAGGGAGGGAGGGAGGGAGGGAGGGAGGGAGGGAAGGAAGGTGAAAGGAGGAAGGAAGGAAGGGTACTTCCACTTGTAGGCCTGGGACTGAATGCAGGAGGAGTCTCTCCATAGGATCAGCTGCTCCTCTGATCATGGTCTATGAAAATGTTACTGCCTGCCTGATGCAAATTTAGACAGATGGTGCTTTGGGCTGCCCCTCAAATCCCCCCTTTACTCCTCCCCCTGTAGAATTCAGCCCCCTGAGTTTTGCCTTTGAGGGGCATGTGTGGTTATGGCGGATGGCAGAGTCAGCTGGAGGTTGAGAGGGGATTGGGGCTTTTGTCCGCCTGTGGAGTTCTCCCCATGGACAGGATGGGATGTTGGCATGAAAGGGATCCGGGCACAATCTCACCTGTTCCAAGTAAAGTTGCCTTTTGCAATTGGCTACCGGTAATCCTCGACTTACGACCAGGATTGATCCCCCAATTTCTGTTGCTAAGGGAGACGTTTGTTAAATGATTTTTGCCTCATTTTGCGACCTTTTATTGCCACGTTAAGTGAATCATGGTGGTTGTTAAGTCAGGAACATGGCTGTTTAGTGACCAAAATTACAATGGCATTGAAAAAAGTGACTGATGACCATTTTTCACACTTAGCGACCATTTTCACACTTAGCGACCGTTGTGGCATCCTCATGGTTACGCGATCAAAATGTTGATGTTTGGCAACAGATTCGTATTTCTGATGATAGTTTGAAATGGTGACAGTATAAATTATTGCTGGTGTAATACTTAACAATGGTTTTTAAGGATTTCTTTTATTTATAGAATACCTTTTTTATTATTTTGGGGGGATTTTTACTTTTAAATTGTTTATAAAATGTATTTACTACAAGAAATGTTCCTTTTTGCAAATGTGATCTTTGCAAATCTTTGTGATGCAATATGTTCAGACCAGGTTTATGTGTCTCAAAGTGGCTGCTATTCTATGGGCAGGCCAGGTTGGTGCAAGGCAGCTTTGCCAGATTTGGTGTGTTTCACCCTCATTGAATTTTATATCGTATAAAGAATGGAAGGAGGAAGGAAGAGAAAAAAGGAGGAAGGGAGTGAGTGAGGAAAGAAGAGGATGGAAGGAGGGAGGAAGGAAGGAAGAGAGGGAAAGAGCAGAAGACAGATAAGGTGAAGGTAGATCAGCAAGAGGAATGAAGGAAGAAGTGAGGAGTCTCGAGGAGGGGGAAAACATTTAGTGACCAAAGTTACAATGGCATTGAAAAAAGTGACTGATGACCATTTTTCACACTTAGCGACCATTTTCACACTTAGCGACCGTTGTGGCATCCTCATGGTTACGCGATCAAAATGTTGATGTTTGGCAACAGATTCGTATTTCTGATGATAGTTTGAAATGGTGACAGTATAAATTATTGCTGGTGTAATACTTAACAATGGTTTTTAAGGATTTCTTTTATTTATAGAATACCTTTTTTATTATTTTGGGGGGATTTTTACTTTTAAATTGTTTATAAAATGTATTTACTACAAGAAATGTTCCTTTTTGCAAATGTGATCTTTGCAAATCTTTGTGATGCAATATGTTCAGACCAGGTTTATGTGTCTCAAAGTGGCTGCTATTCTATGGGCAGGCCAGGTTGGTGCAAGGCAGCTTTGCCAGATTTGGTGTGTTTCACCCTCATTGAATTTTATATCGTATAAAGAATGGAAGGAGGAAGGAAGAGAAAAAAGGAGGAAGGGAGTGAGTGAGGAAAGAAGAGGATGGAAGGAGGGAGGAAGGAAGGAAGAGAGGGAAAGAGCAGAAGACAGATAAGGTGAAGGTAGATCAGCAAGAGGAATGAAGGAAGAAGTGAGGAGTCTCGAGGAGGGGGAAAACATTTAGTGACCAAAGTTACAATGGCATTGAAAAAAGTGACTGATGACCATTTTTCACACTTAGCGACCATTTTCACACTTAGCGACCGTTGTGGCATCCTCATGGTTACGCGATCAAAATGTTGATGTTTGGCAACAGATTCGTATTTCTGATGATAGTTTGAAATGGTGACAGTATAAATTATTGCTGGTGTAATACTTAACAATGGTTTTTAAGGATTTCTTTTATTTATAGAATACCTTTTTTATTATTTTGGGGGGATTTTTACTTTTAAATTGTTTATAAAATGTATTTACTACAAGAAATGTTCCTTTTTGCAAATGTGATCTTTGCAAATCTTTGTGATGCAATATGTTCAGACCAGGTTTATGTGTCTCAAAGTGGCTGCTATTCTATGGGCAGGCCAGGTTGGTGCAAGGCAGCTTTGCCAGATTTGGTGTGTTTCACCCTCATTGAATTTTATATCGTATAAAGAATGGAAGGAGGAAGGAAGAGAAAAAAGGAGGAAGGGAGTGAGTGAGGAAAGAAGAGGATGGAAGGAGGGAGGAAGGAAGGAAGAGAGGGAAAGAGCAGAAGACAGATAAGGTGAAGGTAGATAAGCAAGAGGAATGAAGGAAGAAGTGAGGAGTCTCGAGGAGGGGGAAAACATTTAGTGACCAAAGTTACAATGGCATTGAAAAAAGTGACTGATGACCATTTTTCACACTTAGCGACCGTTGCGACCACTTTTCACACTTAGCGACCGTTGCAACCATTTTTCACACTTAGCGACCGTTGCAGCATCCTCATGATCACGTGATCAAAATTTTGTTTGGCAACAGATTCGTATTTATGCTGGTTTCAGTGTCCTGGGGTGACCTTTTGACAAAAAAAATTTTTTTAATCAACCCCCCCCCCCCCCCTGTCAAGGGTGTCCCTCTTTTCCAATCTGAAAATCTGGTCACCTTAGCAATGATGGTTTTCAAAATTAAAAATGTAAGCATCAGAAAGGGTTTGCTGGTTTAAAAAGGAATCATCCCTAGGCACAACAGCGTTCTGGGGCACCAAGATGTCACAGAATGTCTCAGGATTTCAGCTAGGAGATTACAAATCATTAGATCGGGTAAAGGAGGCACACAAAGGATCGTAACAACAGCTCTTTATTGCAAGTCAAGTAAACATCCGGCTGAGGAATGGTCGGACAGCATCCCCTTTTAAAGGGATCTGTCAGACCTCCTGGCTAATGAGATTTAACCTCTGTTCTGACCTTGGTGGAAACCTCTTGCAGTCTTTCAGCCGGAGGGAAGGGGACGATATCTAACAGTTATCATTGTGGTACTAAAGGGGTCCCATGAAACCATACATTTTTCTCACAATACCAAATGCAAAAATAATTAGTTCCATACAAAGACCAAATCGGCTGATTTCTTCACATACTTTGTCTTGGCATAGATAGATAGATGATAGATAGATAGATAGATAGATAGATAGATAGATAGATAGATAGATAGATAGATAGATAGATAGATAGATAGATAGATAGATAGATGATAGATAGATGATAGATAGATAGATGATAGATAGATGATAGATAGATAGATAGATAGATAGATAGATGATAGATAGATAGATAGATAGATAGATAGATAGATAGATAGATAGATAGATAGATAGATAGATAGCTTTACTGTTTATATCCCTCTGTTTCTAGTTTCTAGACTATTTATTAATCCTGGTTTTTCATTTATTAAAGTTGACTGCAGGCTGCTTTGGATTCAGTTCATTGGGTAGCAATTAACTGAGGTGGATTTTAGTCATATTTTTTTTACATCCAAGTCTTTTCTCAATATTCAACTAGTTCAGGAAACTAAGTGCCATTTCAGATTCAGGACTGAATGAATAGCATTGAAGCACTCCTATTTTTAAGCTTTTCCAATGAAAAAAATCATTCTCTGCAACCTTGTGCAACATTTAATAAAGACCATACTTATCTAGCAACCCAAATGATCGGTTTTTAATTTCGGGCATTGTGTTGAGTTAAACAAAAAAACCTGCAATTCAGATCTGTACACTACAAACTTCTGCTCTTTTATTTGGGGGTCAACCTGACCAGTTCAGAGAGACCTTTTCCTTTAGTAGAAATGTACACTGCTACAGTTTCAGTCTTCCCATTACATGACTCTGGGAAAAATGGGTGTGTGGGAAGTTATCATCCAGCCTTCTCCCAGAAAAATGAAATATCCTAGGAAATATTGAAAAGGCAGAATATTTCTCTGGATGTGAAAAGAAAGAAACATGCTTTAAAAGACAGAATAGTTGCCTGTAGCTTTTTGCCCATCCCCACTTTGTCAATAGGCCATTGAGAAGGCCAGGCTAGCCCACTTTGCATAATAAAAACTTCTCCACTGCAGCTGCAGGGGGAAGGGATATTACTCAACTCTCCACATGGCATCTGAGAACTCATCTATACCTGGATTCAAAACAGCCTAGAGAGTAGCCCCCTGCATGGCACCATGGGAGTCTGACAACCAATCAGAATACATTTCTTACACAGGAACAGGAAACAGAGAGGTGGGACTAAACAGGGTATAAAAAGCCTAGCAAGCCCCTCCCTCAGCCCTTCTCTTCTTCTCCACCAACATTGAAGCATGTGATCACCTTTTCTGTTCAGGGCTCAAGCCATGTGCTCCTGTCCACCAATAACCCATCTTTCCAAGCAGCCTCCATGTCTCCAGTGTCTTTTTCCCCACTTGGAGCTGAACCCAGAAGGACATTTCTTTCAACAGATGTAAAATGTGGATTTCACAAAAATTCAGAAGAAGAGTGAATGCGGTCTATACATATTTCAAGTTCTGTTTAGAACAATAAAATAAGGAAGCATTGTCGAGCATAATAGAGTTTATTGCAAATTGATTTGTGCCTAAACCTAAAGCCAAATATAATTATTAAGGTATAATAATATCTAGTGCTACAAATTCAGAAAACCGAAACATCTGCTTCCAACAACTGTTCTGTCAGCTCCACTGTGATTTATCAGATTTGATCTACATAAACCTGGAAGGAAGCATAAAGTTGGAGATTCCCAGAAGCTTTTGCCGCTCACTAGTGGACTTCTGAATTGTTGCACTTAAGAACTCGTTCCTTTGAAATTATACCAACTGAGTTGATAGAAATGGGGGCAAAATTATTCTAATCTAAATTATTCCCTTTTTCTTGCAAGAATATGAGCTAATTAACATCTACCTTGGATCTTTGGCAAGTAAAAAAAAATTACATTCACACAACCTATGTAAGAATCAGAGGTGGGTTCCTACCAGTTCGCACCTATTCGGTAGAACCGGTTCGTCAAATCTACCGAACCGGTTAGAAGAGGTTCCACCAGTGGACCCGGAAAGCAGGCCACACCTACAGAAGAGGTTCCAACATTTTTTGAAACCCACCACCGGTCCTTGGATATGATTATTCTACACTATCATGCTCCTATTTATAAAACTCAGTGCCTCTGTGAAAGGTAAGGAGGACTACTGCGTTTGTGGTGCAATCAGAACATTGCGTGTGTTGAAGTTGTTTTAACGCAAACCAAAGATGCCTTTTAAAAAACAAGTTTACATCATATTCTTATGCATGCCAGTGCTGGGTGTGAGGTAATTTAAGGTGGTTCTGACAAGTGTCGTCGGCATCTTCATATCCGGTCACATGGGCGGCAAGCCACTCCCATCCAGTCACATGGGTGCCAAGCCACTCCCACAAAGGAGGCCACACCCACAGAATAGGTTCGAACAATTTTTGAAACCCACCACTGGTAAGAATCCATTTCAAGCAATTCCCCAGGCACATGACTGAGAGTTGATGATGATGGAAGAGAATAGAGGACAGTTCCCACACAGGTACAGAAATCCATCTCTGACTACTGAGACCTACACAGAGCAACCCTCTGTAGGACAAAACGTAACATTATTAAATTGTACACTTATCTCATAACTTAGATACAGTAGAATTCTGACAAGCATGGGCCAATTTTCATGTTTGCTACTTCACGGATTGCATGTTCCCTTTTTGATTCTTTGTTTAGAAGAAGTATTTTTTTTAAAAAAAAATCAGCGGCGAGCTTCTGTGGATAAGATTTCCAAGAAGAACTGGAGGGGGTGCTTCCAATGGCCAAGCCCAAAGAAGTCTAGATCAGGGTCACTTGTGGTAAGGAGAATTGGCTGGTTGATTTTGAATCATTCGCATTTTTTTTTCAACTTTTCAACTTTCAACTCCATGTAGATGTCATGTCCTTCAGAGTGTCTCCTGGATTTTACGGTTCCTATAAAGCAGTGTTTCTCAACCTTGGCAACTTGAAGATGTCCGGACTTCAACTCCCAGAATTCCCCAGACAGCAAAGCTTTGCTGTCTGGGGAATTCTGGGAGTTGAAGTCCGGACATCTTCAAGTTGCCAAGGTTGAGAAAGACTGCTATAAAGAGTGGTGAGGAATGCTTCTTCAATTTGCTGGCATTTGTAAAAAAAAATGATGACTAGTCCAAGCAACTGCAGCTGCTAAGTAACAGAAGTTTCCTTCCAAGCCAACAGAAAGTGACAAAAATACTGGAAATCTGGGGTAGAAATCTTTTTTTAGGCAAGGCAACAACATCTGGTGAGTGGGAGTAGGGTGCGCTATAATGAATCCTCCCATTCATCCACACTGAGTCAGTTACTGTGTTCTAAAAGTGGTTTCCTGGTGTTTGTTGCCTTGTGTAGTGAGCAAAAAGCAGATATTCAAAATGTCTCCTCCCAGAATCCCTCCAGGTTTTGTCACCCTGCTTCCAACTCCCACTTTGGGGCAGCAGCTTGGTGGTTCTTGATGCCCTAATTTTATTTGGAAAGTCGTTCCTCATCTAGCATCCA
The DNA here is from genome assembly GCF_009769535.1 of Thamnophis elegans. Taxonomy (NCBI): domain Eukaryota; kingdom Metazoa; phylum Chordata; class Lepidosauria; order Squamata; family Natricidae; genus Thamnophis; species Thamnophis elegans. Next base: position 11,921,588 of record NC_045544.1, read on the forward strand.
TCCCGTTAACTCTGGTGGGAAAAGAAGAAGACGGGGCTCACGTAATCTGATAATTAAAACATCAACACGCAAATATTGAAACACAGATAATCCTCGACGTACAGCAGTTCATTTAGCGACGGTTCAAAAGTTACAACAGGACAGAAGAAAGTGACTTGCGACCTTTTTTCCACATTTATGACCATTGCAGCATCCCCCATGATCATGTGATTACAATTTGGACATTTGGCAACTGACTCATATTTATGATGGTTGTGGTATCCTGTGGTTGTGGGGGGTCATGTGATCCCCTTTTTGTGATCATTTCAGTGGTGGGATTCAGCCAGTTCGCATCTATTCGGGAGAACCGGTTGTTAACTTTCTAAGCAGTTCGGAGAACCAGTTGTTGGAAGGAATCTCATTTTGTTTTTTCCCACTTTACAGGGCTAATCCTGTAAGGAAGGCAGGAAGGAAACATTCTGGTGTTGTTTCTAGCCTAATCTTTATTGCCCTGCTTACAGAAACTGCCTCTCCAGTTAACCATTGCTACATTGTAACAGCTAAGGCGAAGCGCCCATCGACCTGAGTGATGTTGAGTTGGCCACGCCCACACAGTCACATGACCACCAAGCCCCGCCTACCCAGCTGGTCATTAGGGCAGAGAACCGGTTGTTAAATTATTTGAATCCCATCACTGGACCATTTGATAAGTAAAGTCCATGGGGAAGCCAGATTCACATAACAACGATGTTACTAAATTAGCAAATGCAGTGATTCACTCAACAACTGTGGCAAGAAAGATTGCAAAATGGGGGAAAACTCACTTAATAAATGTGGGCTTGAATTGTGGTCATAAGTTGAGGACTACCTGTAATTTTAACAGCCACCTCCTGACTACAAAACTAGAGAATTCATCCCTTCTTTTCCTTGCCCCCACCCAACCCGCTGGAAGTTAAAACAATATTAGACTAGATAAACCAAATCAGTTTTGAAAAGATAAAATATAAACACCTGCCCTTAATTTTAATGGCCAATGATAGCAGCATTGCAATTTGCAATTTAGGTAAAAACAAACGAACAAACTAAATAAATAAATCCTCCAGCATACAATACTCTGAACATTATTGTATCACAAGGTCAAGTAGGGTGATTTGATCCTAGTCATTCTTTGGAGTCTTCTCCAACACCAAAGTTCAAATGCATCAATCATAATGGGAAAAGAAACCAACAGCGAAACCTAGCACCACACAGATCTTTTTAAAAAATCAACAGAAAATTTGCAAAAAATATTGGTGGCAGGTATTTATGAAATGAATATTCCCCTCCCCCCCAAAAAATTTCAATTTCCTATATTTCTCCAAATTTTTAGAAATCCCCTGCCTTAAGCCTGCTGGGAATGGGGGACTTATCTCTGCAGTTTTCCTGGCAAGATTTTGTAAACGGTTTGCCATTGCCTCTTTCCTAGAGCTGAGAGAAAGTAATTAGCCCAAAGTTAACAGCTGAGAACTCACAGTCTCCTGGTTTCTAGCTGGAGTCTTTAACCTTTATACTAAATTGATTAGAATGCTGAATGTATTCTAGAACGTTCCACATCCCTCTAGATTTTTGAGGCTCTCCTCCATACTAACACAGGAGCTGTGAGGGAAATCCAACTACAGCTATAGGCCACAAAGTTTGGAGAATTCGTGGAGTCTATTCCAAGCACTACTATATAAATCATACTTGCATGAGATGTTGGGACACAAATAAGTAACGGCAGTACAATATTTGCATGATGAAGTGGCCATGCAGATGTGTTATCATTCTGGCATCATTGTGGTTTGATACGACTATGAAGACAACATGATTAAAGTTTAACTGCGCTTGAAGGCAAGCAGGATCATTTTTTTTTCATTATTTCTAGAATTTGTCCTCGTCAAATTTATTTCTGACGTAAAAATGCGGTGAATAAATAAATAAGAAACAGAACCAGTTCATTCTTGAAACATCATCAATAATTCTTAAAGATTTGTCTGATTCCAGCTGTGTAACCAAATGGATGGGCAGGGAGTGGGTTTTTTTCTCTCTCCAGGGGATAAAATGTTTTCCCTTCATTTTCCAGGTGAGTATTCCAATCAAATACCTCTTGAAGGATTATAGAGCAGAGAACTTGTAATATTCAGAGAACAATCTACTGGTGCAGCAGAACGCTCTCCTAAACATTAAAAGACGATCCAGCAATAACAATGCTCTTTGTCATTGTTGTTTACTAGTTTTAAAACACATAATTCATTAGAATATTGCAGGCATTGAGAAGAATAGAGTTTGGCTTGAACCATGAATATTCATAACAGGGGTGGGTTTCAACCGGTTCGCGGTGGTCCCTGCGAACCAGTTCGTCGGCGAACCTGGAAGTAAGTAACTTCCGGGAACAGCGAAGGGCCCGCCCACCCGCCCGCGGTCCTTACCTGGTTTTGACGAGTTCTGCGCTTCCACGCATGCGCAGGATGCATACAGCGCCTGCGTGATCCTCCAGGAGCAGCTGGAGCGTCACGCAGACGCTAGTACGCATGCGTGCACCGCGCACGTGCACGAGGACGCCGCCGGCCCCGTTCCAACCGAATCGGTTGGAACGGGGCGAGAAACCCACCCCTGATTCATAAGGATCTATAAAAGTGTTTGTACGGCACATGTGATGGTTTTAGGATGCAGGCTTGAAGAAACTATCATGTAAATCTCATTAAGTGTGCAGTCACAGTCACAACCCTTTGCTTCCCAGTGCCGACTGGCAATGCTTCTCCATCTCCACCCACTCACTGAAGATGGAGCATGTTGCTCTCCTGCATTGCTTCCACATCACTGCATCAGTCAGTTCAATCAACCGAAGTGCGCAAATAACACATTAACCTACATTTCGTCAATGCCTTTTTGGTTCTACCACAGCCTAGAGCACAATTTTAATGTTAGGAATAAAGGAAAGGTTTTCCTTTTTTTTTTTTAATAGACTGGAGGCCATGTCAACATTTTTTTCTTTTCTTTCTGAAACCTCTGGGAAATTACCTTTTTTTGTTTGGAAAAAAAAACCCTGATTAAATGGATAAACCCACAAATAGATCACCTAACCCAGAACAGAGAAATTAGTTTAGAATGTTTATCTCATAAGGGTTATCTTTTTAAAAAACGACCAGCAAATCTTACCTGCAACACAGGATTCTTTATAAGTTCCTCTCTCCACATAGGTTTGTAGATTATGATCTTTTTTCTCTTAAAAGTGATGGTGAATCATTGCTTCATCGATCTACTTCATCCACTGTCAACTTAATTTAAAAATATAATATTAAAATATTAAAAATACAATGAGCATATTAGAATACAGCACATGGAGCATGGCAGAGGTGGGTTCCTACCAGTTTGCACCTATTCGGTAAAACCAGTTCGTCAAATCTACCGAACCGGTTAGAAGAGGTTTCACCAGTGGACCCGGAAAGCAGGCCACACCTACAGAAGAGGTTCCAAATTTTTTTGAAACCCACCACTGGTCCTTGGATATGATTATTCTACACTATCATGCTCATATTTATAAAACTCAGTGCCTCTGTGAAAGTAAGGATGACTACTGCGTTTGTGGTGCAATCAGAACATTGCGTGTGTTGAAGTTGTTTTAACGCAAACCAAAGATGCCTTTTAAAAAACAAGTTTACATCATATTCTTATGCAGGCCAGTGCTGTGTGTGAGGTAATTTAAGGTGGTTCTGACAAGTGTTGTCGGCATCTTCATATCCGGTCACATGGGCAGCAAGCCACTCCCATCCGGTCACATGGGCAGCAAGCCACTCCCACAAAGGAGGCCACACCCACAGAGTAGGTTCGAACAATTTTTGAAACCCACCACTGGAGCATGGCATAGGTAAATTATGCATATAGTGCCCTGTTTTAGTAGGGGGTTAAACAGAAACTTAAGAATGGAATCAATACACCCGCAGACGAAAGAATAATTAGAAAGGTACTTGAATGTGCAGAGATGGACAAAATGACCATGGAATTAAAAGAAAGAGAAGAATCAGATTTCTATAAAATATGGAATAGAATTTATAAGTGGCTAGAAAACAGAAGCCAAAAGAGGAAATACAAGTCTTAGTTTATGTATTTTTTCCTAAACTAGTATTGAATAAAAATTAACCAAAGTTACTAATTACTATCAAACTTAAGGTATTGACTACAATGTAAATATAATGGCGATATGAACAATTAATATTATTACAAGTATTAATTATTACATTATTTGAGAAGTTAAATTGATAGGAAGGCAATGGAGAATGGAGAACTACAAAGGCTAAACATGAATACCAACACCGAAAGCTGTATAACTACTTTATATTGTTATGCTTGTCTTGCTTTTTTATTTTGTTGTGTTTTTCTTACTGTTTTTAAAGATAAAAAATGTTTAATAAAAACTATTTTTTAAAAAAGAATGGGATCTATTGGTATTCCTCTGGATGATTGGCAGCAAGTCTTTCCTGATTTCAGGAAAGGGGAGAATCAAATCATATGGAATGATGTCACAACATCACAACTCCCCACCTCTTTCTGCAGGTGTTCAACAATAACACATATAGGCTTGGAACGTACTGGTGTGACTGCCATCTTGCTTGTTTTGACCCTATCTCTAGAGCAGCAATAACCATAAAATAGTGCTTCACTTAGAGATAGCGCTGAAATAAAGATTGGCCAAGGGGAATTTTGTTTGGAATAATTTTGCAAACTGTTCGATACCAATACTCAAAGCAAATTTCTGGATTAGGAATTCTCAGGCTTTGGTCTTTGGTTCTAGTTGATGAAAAGCTCTAGAAACTGAACAACTGAAATGGGGAAAAATGTTTTATAGGCAGACTATTTTTTAAAACAATAAAAATTCCTCACCAGCTGAAAATACGTTCTCTTTCCATATCCTTCTGTTTTGGATTTCCCCGACTTTGTCAGCCTTGTGGCTGGAATTTTTGTCACTGGCTTGAAGATCTTCTCTTGCTTTTTTCAAGGATTTTGTGATATCCCCGAGATCAGCAAGACGTATTCTTCCTGTTCATCGTCTCTTCGGGACGGTTTAGATCCGTTGGGACCACCCAGTGGCAAAAGTATTGGCTGTGGTTTCAGAGCATTGAGACCACACAACCATCTCGTCACAACATTGGCTCCTCCTCCAAATAGGGAAGAATGTTGATCTCCAGCCTTTGAAGTGTAGCTAATTCTGCTTTACAACAGCTAGAATAAGATTATCTGCTTCTGGTTTGTTCATCCAAGCTAGAAGAAAGACAAGGTCTTAATCACCTCTGCCTTTACTATCTCTCATCCAGACCTCTTCCAAGGGTATTAAAAACTGTGCATTAGTTTTAAGTAACATTAGTTCTTCTTCCCTTGATAGTTTATTTTTATATTTCATTACTGAAGGTAGAGGGATCTGACCAAAACAAGACACATTTATTTTTGTTATAGTCTTTCTTTCAAGAGTGCAAAACTGTGAGAATTTCCCTTTATTCCCACAACAGCCCCCTTGTGGTATAGGTTGGGTTGAGAATGTCTGGTCGAAATGAGATCCTGTGGACAATGAGATCCTATGGCCAAGAATGGACATGAACCTGTTAGTCCATTTCAGGTATGATGGTTCAAATATAGTTGCCCAATTGGGCACCATTTTGCCCAATTGAAGATTAAAAACAATGAAACAGGCACCGGAGTTTTAGTAGAATATAGAGATCTCTACTTATACATTTCAATCAAGCAGTTTGGAGCCCTTGGCAAATCATCTGACTGGCATTGAACACAGGGAGTTTGCGGTAAATTTCCATAAAGCATAATTTTCAAATTATGCCCTGAGATCTGGATGATCAATGTATACCACTGTCTTCTAATAAAGTGTGCCATTTTTTTTTTTTAAAAAAAAAAGCTGGATTCAGAAGACCTTTGCCAGGACAAAGGATCTCCTTTAGTTGGTGGAAGGATCAAAGAGTCGTCAGTGTCTTTCCTTGGTCATAGGAATGGGAGGAGTGATTTCTTTTTCCTTCTGGAAGTCCCAAATCTACTTAGCTCCCTAGAGAAGCTTGTAAGGGACAGAAGAAGCTGCAGAAGGAGGGAGATTGTTAGACTTGTTTCCTGTTTCCCTCCAGCAAGAATGTGTAATGAATTCAACCCCACTTGTGGGAATTCTAGGTTCAGCTGGGATTTTTCCTACAGTATGTATTAATTTTTACTTGTCTGGAGGCCAGCTGCCAGAAGAATGGCAGGATATTAATTAATTAAGGAGCTCCTAAGCATGATAAAATGCAAAATAAATTGTTAATGTGTTATAAGCAGGGCAGATTTTTCTTTGAATATTTTCTCAGTCCTGATAAGCCCCATCAGCTGAAAATAAAGAAATAAATATTGTTTTATCTCTTGGAGTTGTGTCGCAGATTTCTTCCTTAAGGATACTAAGTAAGCAGATACAAGTATCCTCCAGATGTTTTGGTCTTTGGCCCCATCAGGCTCAGCCAGCACAACCCAGAGGTGGGTTCCTACCAGTTCGCACCTATTCGGTAGAACCGGTTCGTCAAATCTACCGAACCGGTTAGAAGAGGTTCCACCAGTGGACCCGGAAAGCAGGCCACACCTACAGAAGAGGTTCCAATTTTTTTTAAAACCCACCACTGGTCCTTGGATATGATTATTCTACACTATCATGCTCATATTTATAAAAGTCAGTGCCTCTGTGAAAGGTAAGGATGACTACTGCGTTTGTGGTGCAATCAGAACATTGCATGTGTTGAAGTTGTTTTAATGAAAACCAAAGATGCCTTTTAAAAAACAAGTTTACATCATATTCTTATGCATGCCAGTGCTGTGTGTGAGGTAATTTAAGGTGGTTCTGACAAGTGTTGTCGGCATCTTCATATCCGGTCACATGGGCGGGAAGCCGCTCCCATCCAGTCACATGGGTGGCAAGCCATTCCCACAAAGGAGGCCACACCCACAGAGTAGGTTCGAACAATTTTTGAAACCCACCACTGGCACAACCAGTGACAAGAGTTAGGAGAGCAGTAGACCAAAATACCTGGCTGGCACTAGGTTGCCCACTCCTGCATATCTGGAGTTACTGCACATGGAGGCCCATCCAGATCTCTACTGATAGATACTCCACAGAGTATCTATTTATCTTGTGTTCCAGCATGCACAGTGTGCTCCAGCGAGTACTTCTTGCCTAGTGCCAGCTATCTTCATTTGCTATTCCTGCTCCCACGACAGTGTGGCTACAAACGGTGCTAACTCTTATTTTCAACTCAGAGAACAAGCATTTTTACCCTATGCAATCATGAAGTGCAAGCCATCCAACAGCCATTTTGGTCTCATCCCACCCAGGACAATATGGGGAAAACTGGCAGTGCAATACTGCAACTAAGGGGGAACCAAATAATGGTACCCAACATTATGGCAACCTTCACCAAGAGTAATATTGGTGAGTAATTTTTTCCCTTTCTGATACTGCCCTTGGTAATCTCCCTCAAGGAGAAGAGAATATGAAAACATTGAACTAGATCATCTATAGAAGAATTGTGTCAAATCTTTTTTAAAAAAAAAATCTTGGTAGATTAGAAATAAGTATGTTTGGGATGCCTTCTCACTCTTCCGTATTGTAAACTAATCTCCTGTAGGATAGTCAAATTGTGATTTTTCTTTTGAGGGTGGCTGTTTTAGAGAACGGCCATACAGAAAGGAAAGAGTGCTCTTAGGAACAAAGTGATTAAAAATGGCATTTGGGAGGGGGAAAAAGCATCCAGCACTTTGATAAAAAGATTGTTTAGAGATTCTTTGGAAAGAAAAGTAATTGCATTGGGGCGGAAGACAGAAGTGGAGGTAAAACCGTTTTGATATCACTCAGCCAGGCCTGTTCTGTGAAGGGCAAGTGTGAGGCTTCGTGTCACTACAAAATGGCTCTCTGAAGTACCCTCTTCATATTTTTCCAGAAAGCTTTGCTTCCCTTTAAGAGGGGGAGGAAATAATAAAGCAGAGGGGTGTCATTACTGAAAGGATATAATTCTTTTTTATTTTCCTTGGAAGAGCAGCTGTAATAAGTCATGGGTGATAGTTATCTTCCAGTAAATATCTAACTCAATAAAAAGAAGAAAATGACAAAATATGAATCTGGCAAAAGCAATGTTATAAAAAAAAATCAATATTTACAACTGCGTGGTCTGGATTTCCCACCCCTCCAGACAAGAAAGGGAGACAGAGAGAGAGAGACAGAGAGACAGAGATGGAGAGAGATAGGGAGGGAGGGAGGGAGAGAGACAGAGAGAGATAGGGAGAGAGAGAGACAGAGATACGGAGGGAGGGAGGGAGTCAGAGAGAGAGAGAGAGAGAGAGAGAGAGAGACAGAGAGAATGTTTGAATGTTGAATGTTTATTATATTTATATGCCGCCCTTTTCCCCCGAAGGAGACTCAGGGCGGCTCACAACTCAAACCAGGGAAGGGGGGATACAGACAAAATTAAAAACGACACAAAACAATGCATAATTTAAAACACACAACAGTCATACCATTCGAGGCGGGGGCAACGGTTCTTTAGCCCCAGGCCTGTCGGAACAGCCAGGTTTTAAGGGCTTTGCAGAAGGCCTGGAGGGTGGTGAGGGTTCGAATCTCCATGGGGAGTTCGTTCCAGAGGGTCGGAGCAGCCACAGAGGCGGCTCTCCTATGGGTAGTTGCCAGTCGACACTGGCCGGCGGATGGAATTCGGAGGAGGCCTAATCTGTGGGATCTAATCGGTCTAGTGGAGGTAATTGGCAGCAGGCAGTCTCTCAAGTACCCAGGTCCAATACCATGGAGAGACAGAGACAGAGAGACAGAGAGAGAAAGAGTCTCCATAAAACTCCAGTCAAGTAAAAGCAACATTTCCACTTATCCTGCAACTTCAAACTTCTGTTAATGGTAAACAAGAACAGCTATCTCAGTTCACTGAGCATAAAGCTAACAAGAATGCTTTCAGTGAACATTTCATACTGGGAAAAGGCCATAAGCCTTATAGGATATAATTGGCACTTTGTGCATGGCTGGATTTTCCCTCCAAAAAGAGGGAAGGAAGCGGCATCTCTTCCTGTGGATTAAGCTCTGAAAACGGAGCCGGCAATGCTTCAGTTGTCAAAAGGAAAAGGTAATCTTCTATTTATCCGTATGAGAGTCAAATATTCATTTGTAATATTTTCATGTTTGAGATGACAATCTGCCTGAAGCAGCCGGCCTCCTTCCCCCTCCTCCCTTGCCCTGCTTCCACCTGCCATGTCAATGTCATTTGAAATCACAAGGTGTGGAGAACACAGCATCAGAAACATTTGGGTTGACTTTGATATCATTTAAGCTTAAACTTCTACTAATTCTACAATAGAAATCAATCCTATTTTTTAGAAAAAAAATGTCCAATACTTGCAGCTACTTTGATACATCTTTGTTCCCCATCTTCTACTGAAAATGTGTTCAAGGTAGCTACCAATACATTACCCATCGATCAGAAAAACAAATGAATTAAAACATGTCAATAAACCTACAGGGAAACCATCTGAAAGCTTTTTCAATAAAATTTGAAGTGTTTTCCAGTTTTTTGAGCAAAAGACTGAAACAGCAAATCCTCCTTCATTATCCACCCTGTTCTCCTCCCTTCGGTTCTGCTTAGAGGCCTTTTAAGACTATCAAAAGTTCAGGACATTCATTAGAAGATCCAAATGATCATTTCAAATAAAGGACCATACTATATTATCTGTGTCAAAAAGACCTTCATTTTCAGGGAATTTTGTCATGGGTCAGCTTGCTCCCAAGATTCAAATGATCCCAATCATGCTAGCCTTTTTTGTAAGGTTCCTTAGACTTTAGATATTGGTCAAAGTGTTGAATGACCCCATCTTTAAGAAGCATGGGGATATATTGGTGAGCAGTTTGTTTTAATATGTACTTTTAATAGTTTTATTTAATTCATATGCCATCCAGAGTCACCATGAGCTGACAACCATAAACAAATAAATGCATTCAATAAACAAAAAATAAATCATTTTAATCAGTTAAAAGTAATTGATTTCATACTAACTTCCATCTTTGGAATACCTCAATGGCATCTACGTTTCCTTTCTTACAAAATGTTGACTGCAGAGGTGGGTTCCTACCAGTTCGCATCTATTCGGTAGAACCGGTTCGCCAAATCTACCGAACTGGTTAGAAGAGGTTCCACCAGTGGACCCAGAAAGCAGGCCACACCTACAGAAGAGGTTCCAGAATTTTTTGAAACCCACCACTGGTCCTTGGATATGATTATTCTACACTATCATGCTTATATTTATAAAACTCAGTGCCTCTGTGAAAGGTAAAGATGACTACTGCGTTTGTGGTGCAATCAGAACATTGCGTGTGTTGAAGTTGTTTTAACACAAACCAAAGATGTCTTTTAAAAAACAAGTTTGCATCATATTCTTATATGATGGGGTCCACTGGTGGAACCTCTTCAGAGCTGAGTTAGATTTGGCAAATACAACATAGTATTTCTGACATTTTTCATTTTAAATAAGCTGCATTTTAGCTTGTTTTCTAAGTAATTTCATTGAAGACAAGGCCCATCCCTCATCTCTAATGCTTACATTTTCCTCCTCCTCCCAATGAAAATATATTTTAGTGCCATATTGAAATAGGATTTATTTTAAAGATAATAAAGGAGAAGTATTCTTTCTGATATAAAAAGACATGATTGACTAAAGTTTAGATTTGTACATATGTTCTTAAAGAACCTTATCATTCTAAAATTGAAGTGAGCCATTCTTGCAGCATTTTAATTTACAGCTGCATATAGAGATAAATACACATCTCCATATTGAGGTTGTAAGGTTCATTCTAAAATGAAAACATATTCTTGGTCATAAGGATAGGCATTTATGATGATCGTTAATTAGCAACAGTCTGGAAATTATAATTTCTGGCACCCATAAGTGGGAAAAAATGTTTATATTATGCAGTTCGAAAGCATTATGGGAAATAACTCATTGGTTCTGTGGCAGTTCACATATTTTTGGGGTGTTTATTCATTAAAGTTTATTTATTGTATCCTTATTCTTTTTGCTACTGGAGCAAGAAGCAAAAATGATATTTTTTTTTCCCATCAGACAAAATTAGAAATGCACCATTTTAGCAGATGGGGAGAGGCTATTGGTGGTGGCAAGGAGACAGATTTCTGAGTTCTTCTTCCATATAAAGAAAACCTTTATTGGCTTATAGCACAGTATCCCATACGGTGAGTAACCCCATGACAGATGTGGATGACAAGTTGGTTTTCTCTTCCCTAGATCACAGATTGCAACTTCTTTGCTTCTTTCCATGGACCTGGAGAGATGCACAAAGAACTGAGCTCAAATCGCTCTGGTCTGGTCTCCATCTCTGAATGTGACACTGGATCAAGGCTAAGCAATTTTGGGGGGGAAGAGGGATGCATCTGGCATTTCATATCATACGGTTGTTCTGATAAAATTATTGCTAAGGAGAGGAAACATGGCCAGTCACTATACAACCCAGGGGTCAACAACCGTAAACAAGGAGCCACAAAGGTCCTAACCAGAAGCCCCTGTTCAATTCTGAAGCCAACCGGAAGTCTAGTTTCTGCACAATAGAGTCTCGTCCTAGTGCAGCCTCCTTTTTTCCTTTGCATGCGGGAAGTCTGGTTCCCCCATCATAGAGTCTCCTCCTACTCTTTTTCCTCTACCTGTCCTAACCGAAAGCCCTATCAATCGTGGAGCCGACTGACAACAGGGAGCCACAGCAGAGGGATGAAAGAGCCACATGCTGATATAACAATTACAAGAAGCCCCATCAATGCCTTCTAACTCTCCTTCTTACCATATCATTGGTCTTTTCTCCCCACTGGACACATTAAGTACATTTCCATGTAACATAATGAGCCACAGCTACTAACTATTCTCTAGGAAAATTCGAAGGGCATTTGTGGGACCCAGAGGCATTTTTTGCAAATTAAAAATAATGCTAGAAACTGGAAATTGCTGACAACTTCCTATGTGATTTTTTAAAAAAATTAACGAATCTGAAAGGGAAGAAAATTCTGATTGGGCCAGGAGAGTTTTAAGCAACGAGGGAGAAGTTTTCAAATGTATTAGCAAGCAGAGCTACCACACACTCTATGCCTTCATAAAGCTTGACAAAATCCTGTAAAATGGTGTGAGAGAATTAATTAATCTGGGATCTGGCTACTATTTAGGCATATAGATAGATGGATGGATGGATGGATGGATGGATGGATGGATGGATGGATGGATGGATGGATGGATGGATAGATAGATAGATATAGAGATAGAGATAGATAGATATAGATATAGATATAGATATAGATAGATATATAGAGATATATACATATACATACACATACACACACACACACACACACACACACACACACATATATATATATATATATATATATATATATATATATATATATATATATATAAAATGTTATATTTGTGCTGATAAATAAATTGTGACGAGCTGAAGGACAGAGAATGGAAGTAGTGATCTTCCTTCCATATTTGGGCATACCGGGGGTTGTAAATATATATATATATATACATACATACATACATACATACATACATACATACACCCCCCACCCCACCCCCAGGAGCACTCTATAGCCTCCTAAAGGCTATGCATGCCAATTTTTGACAAAAAATAAGCCTGTTTTCACGAAAAACAGGCCATTTTTTGCTCGTCTGTGTCCACCCCGCATCGCCCAGGACTACTCTACCCCTAAAGGCTATGCATGCCCTTTTTTTTAACAAAAAGGCGCCCGTTTTTGAGAAAAGCAGGCCGTTTTTGGGAGGTCTGCAGAGTGCAAAACCTTTTTTAAAAAAATTTGCCTCTTCAAAATCTTGGTGCATCTTATACTCCAGTGTGTCTTATACTCCGGTGCATCTTATACTCCGAAAAATATGGTAGTTGATAGTAGCTGTTAATTTCTTACAGTGCTACTGAAATAACATTATGTGTCATTTTGGGGAATAATTGGTCTCAGAGGATCTTGCCTAATGTAGACTGAAACTCAAGATTTTGTGTCTTAAGGGCGTTCAGGATGTCCAAGGGTATCATAAGCTGATTTGCTGCAGAGGTTGCATCTGGATATATTATTACCTTACCATAGTATGCCATCATGATCCTAATGCATTGGTTTGCAATGGCTGGAAACAGATGCCACCTCAGATGGCCAGATGTAATAAAACGGTTCTTATATTTTTATATGCTGTCTACATTTGCTGGAGAGCAGGCAACTGAAACACATTCAGTCAATGTCCAGGTTTGTCAATAATTGTGTAACAAGTATGTTAGCCGCAATTGCTTAGCTTTGATCCTGAAATTTATAACTGTCAGAACCGGAGACTAAATTAAAACATCACTTGCGATATATCTCAGTCTTTTAGCCGGTAGAGTGCTTCTATAGAATTTACCACATTTATCTTCAAAATGAAAGTTTGTGGCAAGCCAGTTTGAACTCTCACTTTGAAGGAAAAAGAGTCAGCAATTTGGGACCTGAAACCCATTCCCATTTCGCTACTGGACCTTGTTGATTTCGAACACCAGATTAAATAGCAATAGCAATAGCAGTTAGACTTATATACCGCTTCATAGGGCTTTCAGCCCTCTCTAAGCGGTTTACAGAGTCAGCATATTGCCCCCAACAACAATCCGGGTCCTCATTTTACCCACCTCGGAAGGATGGAAGGCTGAGTCAACCCTGAGCCGGTGAGATTTGAACAGCCGAACTGCAGAACTGCAGTCAGCTGAAGTAACCTGCAGTGCTGCATTTAACCACTGCGCCACCTCGGCTCTGTGTAAATTCACAGTGTACTTCTGCAAAGTCTTGTTAAGACTACCCTATGCTGTTGTAGAAAGCGTGCAACTATAGGATAGAAATTGAAATCAGTGGAAAAAACAGTGTTTCCACTTCATGCAACAATTGATGTGAAAGGTTTTTCTTAGGACTTCATTCGTTTCAGGAGACTGTCAGGGTAGGAATGAAGAAAATGTGTAAATATGCAACCAAACTCAACAAAAACAAATAGGCCTCCTCGTATACACACATATTTTGACAGGATGCCAGACCATGCCTTTAAGCAATGTTTTGGTAGGCATTGGACCCATCTTTAAAATACTGGACTATTCGCTACTTCTGTTGCATTACATGTTTTGGACACGAAGGGATTTTGTGTGGTGCCACTCCCTATTCTTTTGATTATTGTGAAGAGCGCAGGCATCTTTTTGCCCATCACCATACCAATGTGTGTACTCCTGGGATTTTGCAAGCACTGAAATTACACTCTCCTTGCATTGTGAGATACAGACACAATGAAAACTCTAACAAAATTCCCAAACTGGTAATTGCATGGCTAAACACACACACACACACACACACACACACAAAACCCCACCCCAAAAGATCCTTTCCCAAGCCCGGCCCTATTTATGTGTGATGGGTTATGTCCTGTTTGTGTCTTCAGCCCTGTCTAAAATATTAAATATGTTTAGCTTCATTTGGCTCAATATAATCATCTAGATTTTTCACGTCAAGTACAGATGGTCCTTAACCTGTGACCACAAATGGGACCATCGCTAAGCCAGATGATAATTAATCAACCAGAATAGAGCTGGAAGGGACCTTGAAGGTCTTCTAGTCCAACCCCTTGCTTGAGCAGGAGACTATAACATTTCAGATAGATGGCTGACTAATTTTTTTTAAACACCTCCAGTATATGAAGGCCCTACCACTTCTGATAGCAAGCTGTCCCACTGGTTACACCCAGGGCCGGATTTAGATGAAAAGAGGCCCTAGGCTATTCCACTAATGAGGCCCTTTCACCTCCCATTTTTAAGTTTATAAATTACATGAGAGACAATAAAATACATCATTACTGTGATATATATCAATATATATCAATATATATATAGCCGGCCTCCCGATGGAGGGCGGCTCTGCGGCAAAGGCAGCGAGGCCAGCCGCCTCCCCTGCTGCGCTCAGCTGCCCGGCTCGACCCCCTCGCCCTCACCTGCCTGGCCGCTGCTGGGCTCCGCGTCGATGGGGCGGCTACTGGGAGCAGCCGCGCCTCTCGCCCGACCGCCAGTGCTGGGAATGTGGGCGGGCTCCCCAACTGCCACGGCGCTGGAACAATCTTAACCAATACATTTTTATGTTTGTTTATTAGTCATATGCGTAGAATTTCTCCTTATTTTCAGTTCAGTGTTTTAGTGTTCACTGTTTTTAGAATAGTGTAATTTTAATTTTGCTAACGATTTGAATGTAGGCCCCTCTTGATCTTGAGGCCCTAGGCTGAAGCCTAGTTAGCCTATAGGAAAATCCGGCCCTGGTTACACCCAATTTTATAACTTTTTTTTGTCATATTTGTTAAGTGAATCATGGCAATTGTTAAGTGATCCATGTGGTCATTAATTGAATCTGACTTCCCCCATTTGCCTTTGCTTGCCAGAAGCTGGCTGGGAAGGTTGCAGATGGTGATTATATGACCCTGGGATGCTGCAACCATCATAAAGATTGACTGGCTGCCAAGTGCCTGAATTTTGATCATCTGACTGTGGGGATGCTGTGAAGGTCGTAAGAATGAGGAACGATTGTAAGTCATTTTTATAGTGCCGTTGTAACTTTGAATGGTTACTAAACGAATGGTTGTAAGCTGAGGACTACCTGCAATAGCTGGGTTGTCAAAATAAGTGCTAGGCTTAGGCAAATTAGACCGGCTAGAATGTTTGCATTTTAAGTTTTTATTTCCCTCTGGCGTGGATGTTATTTTACTGTTTTATGGTCTCATCAATTTATATCTTTAATCCATTTTAATTTCTTTAATGAACATTTATTGAATAAATAAATTGAACTACCCAATCCCATTTTAGCCTAGTCGGTATATAAACGCAGACGAGGAATTGAATGGAAGAGACAGAATTATGCTATTTTCCACTGCTTCGACTAATGTAAACGCACAAATTGGATCCCTTTCTTGGATGATAAGTCTAATGTAACCCAGAAGTCACAATTCTTTCAATATTTGAAGGATCAAGGAAGGGTTTATCACAGACTTAAATGCTATGCCAGTGAAAGAAACAATTAATAGAAATAAGACAACTTAAATTGTATCGGTAGGCCAGTGACAACCAAATCAGAAAAGCTTTAGCTGTAATAGAAGGTAGCCTTTTAAGATAGTGTTATTTTATTAGCTGCAGAACTAAAAATTAGACTGAGGCTGCATACTAAAGAGTGCAACCTACTGTTTCCCAGAGAACATACCAGGGACCCCAAAACTGTAAATATTATTGTTTACCTGCAAAAAGGGACATTCTCAGATCAAGAAACAATACGAGATCTCTTCCTTCTTATAGGATGCTCTGAGTCAAAAGCTGGACATTTCACTCCTCATAGAGTAGACTAGAGAGTCAACTCCTCCAAAATTCACATGGTTCTTTCTTTAAAGTAACGTGGTGGCCTAGTGGAGAAGATGCTTGCCTCCCACTCGGCAAATTGAGAGTTCAATCCTAGGTAGCAGCAGATGTTCCTCTCTTAGAGCACAAAGAAAAAATATATATCTACTGCGAATCCTTATAGGCTTCAGGAAGGGCATCCAGCCAGTAAATGCTCAGCTTCATTCAGCCATTCAACTTTACCTCAAATAAGGACTACAGGGTCGTAAAAAGGGAGTTTTCTTCACTCACTCACTCCTTTCCTGCCAACAAGAACTAAACAAATTTTGGGATCTGCCAGCTCCTCTGAAAAGGGAGTGGGAAGGAGTGGGGGGGAGTGATAAAACCTGTTGCAGCCTCAAAATGCACAGTCTGCTCCTCAAGTATGAAAGAGTGACACTTACAGAAAAATAACAGAAGAAAAAACCAAAATATTATATTTTCTGCTTCTCTGCACCGCACAAAAGAACCGTTACACAAATAACTACAAACTCTGTTTTGAAAGAGGGAATTGAACCTTGATCACAGGAAATCATATCGTCCGCTCGTTCTTTTCCATGGATTAAACAAGCTTTTTTGTCCCCATGTCTGAAAGCTGAGGAAGGTGAAACAAGAGTTACTTTCAACGGCAAACAATGCTACCCCAACAAAATTAGCTTTGCAGTTCAGCCATACCACAGATGAGCCAAAAATAACCTCTACATTCTTCTAAGGAATGTTGACATGGTGTGAACAGAGGTCTGCGGTTGCAGGATCTCATGAAGAAATGCTGTTCTCTTGATTTCAGGAACTTGTTCAAGTGTTCTGGTTATTCTTTTGTGCTAATGAACGGCTGCTGGGAAAAGAGTGAATCTGATGGTTGCTGAAAATATGAAACGATCTATCTAAAAACACTCAGTCTGTTAGGCCACTTGACATCTGAAGGTGCTTTATTCCCATTTAAAATCAGAAATCCTGAATACCGATAGCACAGCGAAGTTTGGGGAAGACTATTGGCTCAGTAGCTAAGACGCTGAGCTCGTCGATCAGAAGGGTCAGCAGTTCAGCGCTTCAAATCCCTAGTGCCGCATAACGGAGTGAGCTCCAGTTACTTGTCCCAGCTTCTGCCAACCTAGCAGTTCGAAAGCATGTAGAGCTGAGGT
Organism: Thamnophis elegans; assembly: GCF_009769535.1. NCBI lineage: Eukaryota > Metazoa > Chordata > Lepidosauria > Squamata > Natricidae > Thamnophis > Thamnophis elegans. Next base: position 11,939,216 of record NC_045544.1, read on the forward strand.
GGCGCAGTGGTTAGGATGCAGTACTGCAGGCCACTTCAGCTGACTGCAGTTCAGCGGTTCAAATCTCACCGGCTCAAGGTCGACTCAGCCTTCCATCCTTCCGAGGTGGGTGAAATGAGGACCCAGACTGTGGGGGCAAGTTGCTGACTCAATTTGCTAACAAAATCTGTAAACCGCTTAGAGAGGGCTGAAAGCCCTATGAAGCGGTATATAAGTCTAATAAATAAATAAATAAATAAATAAATAAATAAAATGCAAGTAGAAAAATAGGAACCATCTTTGGTGGGAAGGTAACTGCTTTCTGTGCCCCTTGGGGGTTTAGTCATGCTGGCTACATGATCATGGTGACGTCTTTGGACAGTGCTGGCTCTTCGGCTTCAAAACGGATATGAGCACTGCATCCTAGATTCGGGAACGACTAGCACGTATGTGTGAGAACCTTTACTTTATGAGGGATTCATTGCTTTTTTCCAGCTTTAAATACACACACATCTACTGCTTATCTTCTAATTCTCAACAAATTTACTTTTTGGCCTTGTCCTGGCTTCAATGGACTATAATATTGCATAGAGATCTCATAGAGGCCATCTCATTAGATCTTTGATTCCATTGTTATGAGAGCTTTGGAGGTTTATCGTGGGATTTGTAGAAGTCAGTTGTGGCAAGAGGGATGGCAAAAATTTAATTAATAAATAAATATAAACTACAATACAGGTAATTCTCGACTTACATCCACAATTGAGCCCAAAATTTCTTTTGATAAGTGAAACAGTTGTTAAGCAAGTTTTTCCCCCTTTCACGACCTTTATTGCCACAGCTAAGTGAATCACAGCAGTTCAGGGATGGGTTGCGGCAATCACTACTGCCGGTTCGCTCGTGGGTACGCACACTTGATTCGCTCTGCATGCGCATGCACAGGGTAATAAAATTTGTTCTGCGCATATGCAGAAGCAAAAAACAAGATGGTGGCATCTATGGTGCCACCTGGAGAACGGGTCCAGGGGCGTGTCAGGGCTGGGTTGCTGCCGGTTCGGGCGAACCAGTCTGAACCAGTAGGAACCCACCACTGCTGCAGTTGTCAAGTTTGTAACATAGTTAAGTGAATCTGGGGAGCCTTCCCCATTGACTTTGCTTGTCAGAAGGTCACAGGCTAATCACATGACCCCAGTACAGCGCAACCTTCATAAATGCACACCTGTTGCCAAAAGTGTGAATGTTGATCAGATGACCAAGGGGATGCTGCAATGGTCGTAAGTGTGAAAAACGGTCATAAAACACTTTTTTCAGTGCCATTGTAACTTCAAACAGTCAGTAAACGAACTGTTTGTAAGTCAAGGATCACCTGTAGAGCAGGGGTCTCCATACTTGGAAACCTTAAGACTTGTGGACTTCAACTCCCAGAATTCCTGAGCCAACCAGTCTGGTTCAGGAATTCTGGGAGTTGAAGTCAACTAGTCTTAAACTTTGGAGAACCCCTGCTGAAGAACATTGCTGTTTATTTCTGGCATAAAGGTTAGAGTACAGATGTGATAGGCAGCTCCTCATCCTCATTCTGGGATGCTTTTTCCATGTTCCTTTTCAAACGTATATATGAGCTCAGTAAGAAAGACCCAGCTCTAAATGATGTAGCTTCATATCTTACAATCTAACTCATTTATCACATGGTTGACAACCATGTGAAATCAAAAGCAAGAGATAATGAAACCCAGACAAGGAATGTGATTAATACTTGTGAAAGATATTTAGGCCTTTCTCAGAATGCGGTATGTGGAAGCCACATTTTTTTCCTCAAGATTTAAGAACCCTTATGTACATCTTGAGTTGAAACAGCTGACATGTCAAACTTACTTCTGGTTTCAAATCAGGAACTTCAGCATTCTGCAGAAGGCAGCTGCCCACATTATTTTAAAAATGGATTCCACTTTGATGCTTTCCTTGTCACTTCATGTTCCTCTCAGTTTTCTATAGTGATTTGAACTCAAACACTTTCACTCCAAGGATCACAGAATGCAGGAGCAATATGGTGAACAGACACGTCATTCATATTTAACATGTCACCCATGGAGCAAATTTACACAGGAAGTGTGCACAGATGTTTGAAAGCTGGCCCAAAACATGAACAGCCCCAAAATGTTTACTTTTATTAATCCCATTTTATTATTTTATTTTTCAAACTTCTTAACTGCCCACCTTCCTCAGATAGAAGCTCTGGACAGTGTACAATTTAATCAGTAAAATTAAGCATTATAAACAGAATAATTTATGATTAAATTTTTTTAAAAATACATATATAAAGCAACACTGTAAAAATTAACTCCTCAGTATTGTCTTGTGTAAAGGGCACAAGTGAAGTAGACTGCATGACTGCCAACATTTTAATCGGGTTTATTTTGCCTGTTGCTATGCTGCTGTGGTAGGCCAGCTCTTAGCAATAGGAATAGCAGTTAGACTTATATACCGCTTCATAGGGCTTTCAGCCCTCTCTAAGCGGTTTACAGAGTCAGCATATCGCCCCCGCAGTCTGGGTCCTCATTTCACTCACCTCGGAAGGATGGAAGGCTGAATCAACCTTGAGCCGGTGACATTAGAACCGCTGAACTGCAGATAACAGTCAGCTGAAGTGGCCTGCAGTACTGCACCCTAACCACTGCGCCACCTCGGCTCTTTCCTAACACACATAGATTATGGGTTGGATATGGGATTCCTGATCAGTAAACCAAAGCACTTTTTTTTAGTTAGCAAAAGTCGGAGGAGTCTTACCCAAATGGAAGGGGGCATGAGATTTCACCCATGTTGCCCAACACAACCTTCCACAGATGTCTCCTTATTCTTCAGAGCATTTTATTGGAGGAATAAGAGACTGGCATTATCCCACTCATCTGCATAACTTTGGATCCACCCAAGTTCTTCATCAGCATTCTAAAATTCACCCCCTAAAATACTTTTGCTTTCAGCAATTTGTCTATGGAGATTATCAGTCATCCAGGTCTTAGTTGTCCCAAAGGTGCTTTTTTTTCAAGAGGCAACTGGACTTTCTGATTTTTCTTTGAAAGAAAAAGAAGATCCAGAAAGTTCCGTTGCCTCTTGAAAAAAAAAAGCACCTTTGGGACTTTTGAGCAACTTGAAAATGTACGCTGGGGAATGTAGAAAGATAAATCGGTTTTTACCCGAATAGCTTTTCCAAAATGCCTGTTCTACATTAGAAGAATCCCATTAATGATCTTGTGCCATTATAATGGATGAAACCAAGCCCCTCCCCCTAATATATTTGTTTCCTGTTATTTATCATTTATATTCAATATGTCGTTGGTTTTTCCTTTCTTGCACAAGGTAGTAGCTATGAGAGTTGATAATAACACAACAATTATTATTTGTTCCAATATTTGAGGGGCTGCCACAGAGAGGAAGGGGTCAAGCTATTTTCCAAGGCACTCGAAGATCCCACAAATTAGGCCTCCTCCAAATGGTGGAGGATGGTGGCATCATATTTACATTTGATAAGCAAAGGTACCGCCTCAACTCTGTATGGAAAGCCCGAGATTTTTATTATAATATATTGAAGGCCGGACACCCTGCACCATCTGGACCCAGAGAAAGACCACAAGAAAGACAGGATAGACAGCAAACTACACAACCATCAGACAAGATGGAGCATCTTTCTTCTCTAGAAGTGCAAGGTGCTATGGAACCAAGACCTAGCCGCGTGACTACTAGACGTATGGAGAAACAAGCTAAAAAGCAACAGCATCAACAATCATCGGCCATCGATCAAGGATCTACAACAACAAATCTGGAAGCAATGGGAGGAGCTAGACCTAAGGTTAAACAGGCCGTGCAGGAAGCTCTAAAAATGCTTCAACCAACCAAAAATGACAACTAAGATTTTAACATGGAATGTCAATGGACTGAACTCTCCACAGAAGAGGAAGAAAATATTTCATTATCTCAAACAGTTTAAGAACGATGTAATTTGTTTGCAAGAAACTCATATCAAGTCAACTGATCAAAAATATTTGATCAACTCAAAACTTGGTCAACATTTTGCAGCTTCTGCTATGGAAAAGAAGAATGGTATAGTTGTATACTTAAGAAAAGATATGAAAGCTGAATTAATAGAAGCAGATCCCTTCGGAAGATATATTGCTTTAGACTTAATCTTAGAAGGGAAAAAGACATTACTTTTGGGAATTTATGCTCCCAATCAACAGCAAGATAGATTCTATAGAAATCTTCATGCTAAATTAGTACAGTGGGACTATAGTTCCTGTATACTATTGGGTGACTGGAATGGAGTGATAGACACTAAGAGAGATAAGAAGATTTCCCGCCTAAATACCAAGATGCGAGCAAAGTTACCCAAATCTTTCTTTGACATTATGGATGATTTTGAATTGAGAGATATTTGGCGAGAAAGAAATGCAGAGGAATATGACTTCACTTTCTTCTCGGACAGGCATCAATCCCTTTCAAGGATTGATTTTATCCTAACCACTAACGATTTGCTTTCTAGGGTCAAGAAAACAAAGATTGCAGTTAGGGTCCTTTCTGACCATAATCCAGTTTGGATGGAGTTGGGAAAGGTAGTGCAGGCAAGAAGGTCTTGGAGATTGAATGAAAACTTATTTAGATATGAAAAGTATATTAATGATTGTAAAAAATTATTATCTGAATATTTTGTTTTGAATATGAATAAGGGTACATCTATGGAATTTGTATGGGACGCAAGCAAAGCGTATATGAGAGGAGTTTTGATGAATATAAATAAAACACATAGAAATAAGCAAGGGTTAAAACGAACAGAACTGGAAGAGGAAATTAAGAGAAAAGAGCTGGAGTTAACAATGAACCCAGACGATACAAAGGTTAAGGAAGCTATTAACATATTAAAATCTCAATTTGACATGTTGATCTCTGACCAGGTGGCTACTAATCTATTATATGCAAAACACAATACTTTTTGTAATGCAAACAAACCTGGCAGATGGTTAGCTTATCAGATTAGGAAAAAAAGGAAAACTCGAAATATATCTAAACTGTTTTACAGAGGGAAGGAGGTGTTTCAACAGGAAGAGATTCAAAAGGCTTTCTGGGAATTTTTTACAGAACTGTATAAAGGGGATAAAATTAATGGTTTAGACATAGACAAATATTTAGACAAAGAGAAAATACCTTCAGTTAGAGAAGAACACAGGCAAAAATTGAATCAACCAATAACCTCGGGGGAAATCCTGCAGGTAATTAAGCAATTAAAGTTAGGGAAAGCACCAGGTACAGATGGCTTGACAGCGGTTTACTATAAAAACTTACAGTTAGAAATGGTAGAACCTCTTAGAGAATTATTTAATATGATTCAAACGGAAGGTAAAGTCCCTCCATCTTGGAAGACAGCGTTTATATCTTTGATACCCAAAGAAGAACAAGATACTACTCAACCCAAAAATTATAGACCTATTTCATTACTGAATGTAGATTATAAAATTTTTACTAAAATATTAGCAAATAGGTTAATGTTGGTCATCCAACAATTGATACACACGGACCAAACAGGTTTTATACAAGGGAGACAGATGAAAAGTAATGTTAGATTAATTATTAATGCATTAGAATATTTGGGAAAGAACAACCAGATCCCTGCTGCGTTTATATTTTTGGATGCTGAGAAGGCCTTTGATCGAGTTAACTGGCAATTTCTGTTGAAGATACTGCAAAAAATGCAGATAGGAGATAATTTTCTACAGTCAATTAAAGCAATATACCAACAGCAAACAGCACAAATTATAGTCAATGGAAGTCTAACAGACTCTTTTCAAATTGGAAAAGGTACAAGACAGGGCTGTCCTTTGTCCCCATTATTGTTTATTATAACTTTGGAAGTATTGTTGAATAAAATACGGGGCTTGGATGGTTTAAAAGGGATCAAGATTAGGCAGCAAGAATATAGAGTCCGCGCTTTTGCGGATGATTTGGTCATAATATTGGAACAACCGCAGGAATCTAGTATGGTTTTAATGAATATGATTAATCAATATGGTCTAGTGTCGGGCTTTAAAATAAACTTAGGAAAAACCAAAATATTAGCTATAAATATGAATATTAAACAAAAGGAAGAATTAGGAGTGATGCTAGGATGTGAGGTAGTTAAAAAAGTTAAATATCTTGGAGTTAACATTTTAACTTCAAATGGGAAATTATATAAGCATAATTATGAACCACTTTGGCATAGCATACAGACAGAGATGAAAAAATGGGAGAAATTGCACTTATCTTTGCTGGGTAGGATAGCGGCAGTGAAAATGAACATTTTACCAAAATTTTTATTTCTCTTCCAAATGTTACCTATACTTAAAAAAGATGCGAACCTTTTAGAATGGCAGAAGGGTATCAACAAATTTGTGTGGGCAGGAAAGAAGCCGAGGGTAAAGATGAAAATAATGCAAGATGTACGTGAGAGAGGAGGATTGAAACTACCTAATTTAAAAATATATTATGATGCAGTGGTATTATCTGTAATTAGTGACTGGATTCACTTAACCAATGATAGAATATTGAACATTGAGGGACACGATATGGTATTTGGTTGGCATGCTTACCTGTTATTCAACAAAAAATTGGATAAGAACTTTAAAAGTCATATTTTAAGAAATGCTTTATTGCGGGTCTGGAAGAAATATCAATATAAATTAAATGACAAGATACCCATGTGGGCAATTCCTAGACACGCAATTGAAAATATGAATACAGCACAAAAACAGGACAGAATTACCTACAGACAGCTTCTTACCTCGGAAAGGGGGGTATTACAATTAAAATCTTTAGAGGTATTAAAAGAGGAGAAGGTAGTTCAAACATGGTTCCAGTATGGGCAACTACAGGCTAGGTGGAAAATAGATCAAAAAATTGGTTTTATTCAAGTTGAGGATAATTTGTTTAAACAAATAAGAGATCAAAGCTTAATGCATATAAAGAGGATATATAATGTATTGATACAGATGGATTCGGAAACAGAATTAGTTAAAGATTGTATGATAAAATGGGCTCAAAATATTGAGGAACCAATAATGTTGGATACATGGGAAAGAATCTGGGTAAGAAATGTGAAATTTACACAAGCTCAAAATCTGAGAGAAAATTTTTACAAGATGTTCTATAGATGGCATTTAGATCCTAAAAAGTTGGCTTCTATGTATCCGAATGTACAGCCTAAATGTTGGAGATGTGGTTCTCTCGATGCTACATATTATCATATATGGTGGACCTGCCAAAAGGTTAAAGCATTTTGGATAAAAATATGGTGGGTCATGCAAAATGTTTTTAAAAGAAGGATAAAGTTTAGTCCTCAGTTATTTTTACTAGGTATATGTACTGACTTTACAGTGGTAGAGACCAATTTGACTCTGCACCTGATAACTGCAGCAAGACTGTTGGTGGCGCAATATTGGAAGAAGGAAGACTTGCCTACAATTCAAGAATGGACATTGAAAGTAACAAACTTAGCTGAAATGGCTAAAATATCGGCATATCTCAAAGATCATTCAAATGAGAGATATAAACGAGACTGGAAAAAATGGATTGACTATATACAAAATAAATACGGGACTAAGAAATTCCAGTTAGCCTATGCTTAAGATCAGAAATGATTTAAATTGTTTAAAGTTAGTTCAGTAAGAAGAAGCTAAGGTCAATCTAGAATGTCATTAATTTCTTTATTTCTTTTTTCTCAATAGATTTTAGACTGTGTTAGTTAAAATTCTATACCGTGTACGGGTTCTGGGAAGTCGGGGGGGGGGAAGGAGGAGGGGGGGGGGGGGGGGTGGAGGGAGGGAGGGGTACACACACAAAAAAAAATTGTACTTCAATGTTTTAATGATTGACAAATGATGACATATTTGTGTTTTTTTTTTTAAAGAAAAAATAAAAAAAGTTCTGTTAAAAAAAAAAAAAAAAAAAAAAATTAGGCCTCCTCCGAATTCCATCCGCCGGCCAGTGTCGACTGGCGACTACCCGGAGGAGAGCCTTCTCTGTGGCTGCTCCGACCCTTTGGAACGAACTCCCCGTGGAGATTCGAACCCTCACCACCCTCCAGGCCTTCCGCAAAGCCGTTAAAACCTGGCTGTTCCCACAGGCCTGGGGCTAAAGAGCTGTTGCCCCCATCTGGAATGGTATGACTGTTGTGTGTTTTTAAATTATGTATTGTTATGTATCGTTTATTTTTTATTTTTTTGTCTGTACCCCCCCCCCCTTCCCTGATTTGATTTGTTAGCCGCCCTGAGTCCCCTTCGGGGGAAAAGGGCGGCATATAAATATAATAAATGAAATGAATGAAATGAAATGAAGGCTAGATAAAGAATAATGGATGGAAACTGAACAAGGAGAGATTCAACCTAGAAATAAGGAGAAATTTTCTGACAGTGAGAACAATCAACCAATGAAACAGCTTGCCTTTGGACATTGTGGGAGCTTCATCACTGGAAGCTTTCAAGAAGAGATTGGATTGCCATTTGTCAGAAATGGTATAGGGTCTCCTGCTTGGGTGGGGGATTGGACTAGATGACCTAAAAGGCAGTAATGGTTTACTCTTACCTTCACTATTGGTTTGGAACCGGGAGCATGTGTGTGTGTACGCTCGCTTTGCTCATGCGCACAGCATCCGTGATGTCCGGGTGGGTGGGCGGAGCCTCCCGCCGCCACCGCGGGTTCGCCCAAACCGGAGCGAACTGGCAGAATACCACCTCTGCTACAAGGTCCCTTCCAACTCTGTTAATCTGTTTTAATTCTCTTCTAATGTTTTTAAAGAAATCAGAGTAGTTCTTGTACTAATGGTTGTTTCGTAAAATTAAGGATGCACGATAGAAGCATACTATATTATAGATTTATAAGCAGTCTTATTGCAACAGGCATACCATGCTTAGTTGCGCTATTGCAACCTAATGCTAACTTTATATTTCCTTACTCCAGATAGCCGGCTTTGCTTATGAGGACAAAATAGTTCAAAAAGTCACTTTACACATAAAGTCTTCAACACATCCAGGCTATTCTTTGTGACATTTTTACTGAGCATGCAAATATTACCAAGAAAGCCTTGCATTTTATATCAGCATGTTACTCTTAGGAGCTAAGCAAGTTACCAGTTTTTCAGGCTGTTTTGTTCCTGTCAGGAGAGGTTCTGGCTGTCACATCTGCAGAGAAGTTTGTAAAAAATGGCAAGCTGAATACAGTGTGTGTGTGTGTGTGCGCACGCGCGCATACGTACACACACACTTCCAGTCAGTAAGGGCTCCTGGCAGCTATCTGGATTAATCTCTGCAGTTTTCTTGGCAATATTTTTGAATTCTTGCTGAACTCCAATTTCTTGCCATTGCATTCTTCGTAGGGCTGAAAGAGAGCAATTGGCCCAGTCACCCAGCTGTCTTTGTGACTAGGGTAGGATTAGAACCTATGGTCTCCTAGTGTACAACCTGCCTCCTTTAACCACTACCCCAAACTGCCTCTATATATCTATACTAGCTCCATACTAATTGATTTTCCCCAATCAGATCATCTATTTTCTTATAAGGCAGGATCAGATTAACAGAAATTCTGTCTTGATTTATGAAATCCTTTCCATTTGTTTCTTGAATAGTTAAGGCACTGATCCGGTGGCCAGAAAGGCATTTTGTACTTTTCAAAGATCTGGTTTGAGAAGGTACAGCAGTAGAAAATTCAAATAAATGCATGTCTATGAAAAAATAGAACGCTATTTGTTCAATACCTGCACAGAAAAGAACAAGTTTTAATTAATTTTTAATCTTTGAATCTGCTTTTCTCTAGCTATTATGCTTGATCTCCCTCTGAAATTCAGGAATTTCAAATAACTTCAGGGGAGAAGTTGTCTGCATGGCTAATTTTACAACCCAACTTTAAGAAGTCATAGAGTTATTTGAGAATTACTTACTCTTTCTCTGTCTAAAATATAAACGGCTACTATGACAATCCTGGCTCATCTGCTTTAGATAGGAGCTCAAGTCACCAGTTAAGGAAAAATTATCCAGTCTGAACCTTCTGCCTTTTGAAATTCCAAGGACATGAAGTGTTAAAATTTGTAAGTTCTGGCTTTAGTTTATTCCCCAAACTGTCACGGAACAAAGAATTTCAAGTCATCAGAGGACAACTAAATGTACATTAAAAGTGACCTCTGAAAAAAGGTAACGGACTGGGGGCACTTTGAAACATCTGATTAACAGGGAGGTCAGGATCAACTGCAGGAATGCCAAGCACAGAAATGGCACCTTTGGGAGAAGTGGGTGTGCCAATTCTAAAAAGTCCAATAAAAAGTAACACTTATCCCAAGAGTAGTTTCTGCATGACTGGAGAAAAACTCATCCAGGAGAGGACAAAGTGCCAATAGAAGAGAATATTTGTAGCTCAAGGTTGAACTGTCAGGTCCTTGGTGCTTTTGAAGCTTGATAGTTTTCTTGCAGACATTTCATTACCCAACTATATAATATCATCAGTGCTAAGAGAAAGTACATTCTGAATTCAAGTAGGGTGTCAAAAGTACCTCTTACTTTAGGAGAGGAGGATGGAAAGGAGAGAAAGAGGAGGAGAGAGGGTAGAAAGAGGAAGAGCAGGAGTAGGAGAAAGGTACGGGAAGAAGGAAGGGGAAGGAGAGGAGGAAGGAGGAAAGTAGAGAAGGAAGAGAGGGAGAAAGGAAAGGGAAAGGAAGATGGAAGGGAGAGAAAAGGAAGGAGAGAGGGTAGGAAGGGAAAAAGGAAGAGTAGGAGCGAAGGAGAGGCAAGGGAAGAAGGAAGGGGAAGGAGAGGAGGAAGGAAGAAAGTAGAGAAGGGAGAGGGGGTGAAAAGAAAGAGGTAAGGAGAGGAGGATGGAAAGGAGAGAAAGAGGAGGAGAGAGGGTAGGAAGGGGATGAGGAAGAGCAGGAGTAGGAGAAAGGTACAGGAAGAAGGAAGGGAAAGGAGAGGAGGAAGGAAGGAAGTAGAGAAGGGAGAGAGGGAGGAAAGAAAGGGAAAATAACAGGAGGAAGGGATGGTAAACAAAGCAACCCAAACTGTATATTATAACCTATTAAATGAAATAATAAATGTATAAGAATGATAAATGTTAAAACACTTGTAACCAAATGACATGCTATATGTAATGATGGTTTTTTTTCTGTTTTGTATTTTTCATTGTTGTGGGTATGTGTTGTCTATGTAACAAAAAAAATTAAAAAAATTATATTAAAATAAAAGTACCTCTTACTTTAGAAAGATACGTAATCAGAAAGATACGTAATCAGAATTATCAGCACTTCTGCAACCACCCAAGTTGATGCTGAACTGAAGGAGAGGGTCCTGTATAGAAAACTGATGGTAGCAAAATTTTTGCTGTTGTTTGCTACAGATATAGATACAGGTAGTCCTCAGTTACCGATTGCCTCATTCAATGGCAGTTCAAACTTACGACGGTGTTGAAACAGTAGATCCATAATCTGTTCTCCAGTCTATTGGTGGTTGCAATATCCTCTCATAAATTAATAAAAAACAGAATTTCCTACTTCTGGGTGGCTGCTCTTACAGATTTGAAAATTATGTGCAAGGGAGTGTTTTTAACCTGTTTTAAATTCAGAGCCTGAAAATAAAATAAACTCTTGCTCTAGCTGGATTTCAGAACTGGAGCTGAATGGCTTTGATGGCCATAACATGCTTAGTAGTTTGAGGAATCTTAGGTGTTTTATCCTGAACACCTAAGTTATCTTAAACTTCTAAATGGGATTCAAATGAAGATTCTTTAAGTGCATTGAGTAAATTCCAGGGAGCAATCGCAAAGACAGAGTTCTGATCTTTCTGTCTTAGATGGAATTGAACCAGTTTTAGGCAAATGCTATTAGCCATGCATCAGCTGCTTCCTTTTGTCTTTTAAGGTAATGAAACAGAAGCCTTTTTGCCTAGGTTTTTACTGAATCTATTTCATTTGGCTTTGGACCTGGACAAGTATTTTATATTGTGCTCCTTTTTAAAGGGAAAGGCGAAATTATAAATATGTAAGGCCAATAAATGTAAAGTACTATGCAAGAGCATTCATGGACTATCCTGATGCATGTACTGAAGTTGTCAATGTGAGCTGAGATTCTGAGTTTTAATAAGGATAAAGGTTTCTCCTGTCCAGTTGGATCCAACTGCGGGAAGTGCTCATTTCCATTTCTCGGATGAGAAAGCCAGTGTTACCCAAAGACATTTCTGTGGTCATTTTGTCAAATGATTATAACCCAAGACTCGTGGAACGCTGTTACCTTCCCACCAAAACACCTTAAGAACGATATGATAATAAAGCAAAAGGATTCTTCTCTCCCCCCCCCCTTTTTTTGACTCTTTTTTGACATCATTTATCTCATGATTTCTGTCGAGGGAAACCCTGCAAGAAAAGCTAGCTTAAACATCAAAAAAATAACAGTAAGCCTAAAATATTATTCCATATTATATTTTCAGGGAGCAAATATATGAAATTGCTGGAGTCTTGAAAAGACACTCAAAAACTTGTTTTCTTTGTATGTAATTATTTCGGTATGAGAAATCTAAGAACAGTAAAGACTAAGATTAAATAATAGATTTTGAGATACAAGAATACTTCAGAATAGTATGCACTTGGGATCCTGATTAATTTATTTCACAAAATAAGAAACAAAATAACATGATTTTTAAACATTTGTGCCCTTCATCAAGTATAATTAAGCAAAATTATACTGAATAGTTTTTTCAGTATAAAACTGGGTTCAGCATATTTGCATTATTATGCCAAGACAGTAAACAGCAAACTGTAACCAAGCAAGGTGATCAATATTTAATGTCTTTTTAAAATGTACATATTGGGTTTAGTTTAAACCATGAAGAAATTAAAGCTCACAGATTGTATGAACAATGGAAAAAAACATCTTTCTTTACATCGTTATTTTGAATTAGAAAGTTCAGGACATATTCTATATTGTTGATCAGCCCATTGCTCTCTATCCATCTGGGTTGAGAATAGCATATGTGAGCAGATACTAAACTGAATAAACAAAACTTTAGAATAGAATACATATTTCTCCCGCTATTTTGCTGGATGTAATAGTTGCATCCCATCTGCAACTACTGAATATCATACTGCATTCACATTTGATATGAGAGGGATTCTCTCTAATGACCAGTCAATAGTTCTATTGTCTTTAAGAATCATTTCATATACCAACAAGTGTATTTTAGGTATTAGTTTCATATTAACAAGCACTAGTAACTTTAGATTTCCATGAGATGTATGACACATTTGTCAGTTTGATTAGGATTTGTCAATAGTCTAAAGAAACAAAAATCATTAATGAATTTAAAATTCAAGACTAACAAAAACAAACTTAAACGGCATTTAATTGACATCACAGCTTTGTAGCTATATACTCAAAAAATAGTTCTCTTTAATTTTTCCTTCATAAAATTAGCTCTTGTGCCTATGTACAAATGAATTTAACTGTAAGCCAGTCAGATTCGCAGACATTCCAAATCCTGGTTTATGTTATTTCTCCCTTCAATGTTGGCAAACTTGAACTTTTCCAAGAATAAAGTCAGAACCAAAAGTGGCATTTTCACAGTTTTACATTGCAAGCTTTAACCTTCAGGACTGCAGGCTGTCAGCCATAATAGAGCGATGGCTCATCATCACTTATATCTGAATCATCTTCATCCACTTCACCTTCAATGACTGATTTTTTTCCTTTGCAGCATGACACAATTAATCCAATCAAGAAAACCTGTGAATTTACATCAACACACTGTATTACTGGAGGTTAGATGAAGGATGCAACAGATTTATATGCAAGACAATGTTGCCACAATGCACATACTATAAGCATAGTTATCCTAGAACATTAAATTGTATTTATAATCATCAAATAAGATTACTTACTCCAATAAAAGCCCAATTGCCAAAGTAATATACAGCACTGAAGAACCAAAATTTGTGTAGAAACAGATATGTCCGAGTAACGGTGCACTGATCTGGAGGGAAAAAAGAGAGAAGCAGCTAAGAATTGCTCTTAAATATTAGGAAATGAGTTTAAAAGGATCGTGATTCTTCCAGATATACACGGATTCTCTTTACAACTGAAATTACTGCCAATATATACACAAAATATTGTTCATTTTTCAATCTGAACGGATGAGAAAGGATTCATAAACACAAATACACATGACAATTTGTCTGTTTCAGAAATCAAATTTATTATTCAATCTCTGAAATTTAATAAGGCACCTGGAGAAGATTTTTTTAATTGCCTGATCTCTTCAAGACATACATTGATTCGTGGGTCCCATTATTCGCAGAGCTGTTGTCTCATATAAATAATACAGGTTGCCTCCCAGTCATATAAACCCTCAAATACAAAAAGGGAGGCCAGGATGGTTCAAAATATTGCAGACTGAGAATCCTTACTGAAATTCTGGCTAAAATGCATACAAAACATCTTTTGAGCAAAATAGAAGACAGAGAAATAGGGGGGGGGGAAGCTTTTAGTGGTGGAACAAGCTAGATTCAGACTAAAGCACATCACGATAGATAATTATTTTATTTTACACCATATCATAACAAAACAGCTAACTAATAGCAAGAAAATGTTTAACATTATAGATCTCAGTGTGGCTTTTGATTCTATAAAGAAAAATAATCTCGGAAAGAAACTGCCCATCTTAAATATGGGAACCCAGACTCTTATGCTTGGTTAAGGCCCTTTACTCAAACACCCATTTAGCAATAGCAATATAGCAATAGCAGTTAGACTTATATACCGCTTCATAGGGCTTTCAGCCCTAAGTGGTTTACAGAGTCAGCATATTGCCCCCAACAACAATCCGGGTCCTCATTTTACCCACCTCTGCATTGGTGTAAATAGTCCTCTAAGTATATACTTACCCTTCATGATGTCAGACAGGGAATGTATTTTAACTCCAGTGTTTTTTAACATCTATCTCAATTATGTTCCAGGATTCTGTATGCTTCATACACTTTCATATGGCAAAGATCCATGATAAATATATTAATACCATTTTATATCCTGATGATATGGCACTCTGGAATAGGGTTATTTAGTGCACTGCTACTGCGCAAGACAGTTTGTCAAAATCTACATTAAATGTTTTTTCTCAAAATAGTATGTCTTGCCATTCTACAACTGAAATCTGTATATGCTAAATAAGCCTACTTGTTATTCTCAGAAGAGTATGTATGTATTTTGAATTTGAATTCTATTTCATTTATATGCCGCCCTTTCCCCCGAAGGGGACTCAGGGCGGCTCACAATCCAAGTCAAGGGAAGGGGTACAAATAAAGAATAAAAAAGACGAACAAAACAATACACAATTTAAAAGCACAAAAGTGTGTTAAGGAAAAAAAATAGACATTGTTGGCAAATTGCAGTAAGGCTTAGCTACATTCTGCAAGCAAGGCCTTGTTCTTCTGCCATTTCATTTAGGAGGATAGTATCAGTAGAATCAACTGACTTCACTGACCCTACTTTCTTATTCCTCCAGAAGAATTTAAGAATGTAGCTTATACATGCTAAGTGAATAATAAAGACACAAATACACATTTGTTCTCAAACACACAGATCTACAGTACAAGTTTAATAGTTAAGATGCCATTTTATAATTTGCAATTCCCTCTACTGGGAACTGAACTTACAGACTACTGAACTTCAGATTACCATTTGCAGTGCATTAGCTTTAGGAGCTATCCAGGCCCTGGTGCTTAACAGTGTGGCAGGAAGAGATATACAGAATCTATCAGAATGGTGTGGGTGGGTGTACACAATTTGGATGTGTGTGTGTTTGTGTGTGTATATATCTGTGTAAAATTGTGTATGTGTGTGTGTGTGTACACATATACACACGGACACATTTACTTAAGATCTCAGGTAGGTACATGTGTTGCATTATATTATACCCCTGCATTTAAGTTTTTACATGATTTCCACCACCACTGGAGTGGGGTTTGGGGTCTGGGAGTTCAATTCTTGTCAGAGGGTTTGATATAGACCATCTAGAATTAATACAGATCTCCACAATTAATGCTGGATTAAGTCATATGCATCATCTACAGTCTTATTTTCATAAAATCGAGTTGGAACATACCGTATTTTTTGGAGTATAAGATGCACCAAGGTATAAGACACACCAAGGTTTTGAAGAGGCAAATAAAAAACAAACAAACAGGGAGGTAGATAGAGGGATAGAGAAGGAGATAAAGATATACAGTAGGTAGGTAGGGAGAGAGAGAGAGCAGTTAGGTAGGTAAAGGGAGAGTGAGAAATAGAGATAAAGAGATAGAGTAATACAGTAGGTAGGTAGGGAGAGAGAGTAAGTGTAGGTAGTAGGTAGAGGGTTAGAGAGAGGAATAAAAGAGAGAGAGAGAAATACAGTAGATAGATAGGGAGAGAGAGTAGGTAGGTTAGTAGGTAGAGGGATAGAGAGAGAAATAGAGAGAGAAATACAGTAGATAGGAAGGGGGAGAGAGAGAGAGAGAGAGAGAGTAGGTAGGTAGGTAAGTAAATGTTTCCAGGTGTATTTATCCAGGTGCTGGAGAAGGAAATAGCTGACAATCTGCAGCACTTGATCAATCTAATTCTCATGAATCAGTTAAAAAGCTTTCCAAAAGGAAAAAAAAAGTTTTTGCACTCTGCAAACCTTATGTTAATCATCTTTTTATATTATTCCTTAATGCTATCTTCACTGAATTAATTTCATCACAAAACAAATGAGTTGCTGCAGCCTCAGCTTTTGTGACAGTAGTGAAAAAAATAACTTTACAACCAATCCTTGCAGTAACAAACTTCAAAGGTCTATACAGGTAGTTCTCAACTTGTACCCAAAACCGGGACCAGAATTAAGTAAATCCAACTTCCCCCATTCACTTTGGCTTATCAGAAACTGGCTGGGAAGGTTGGTAAATGGGGGGGGGGTGTCAAATGACCCCAGGACATTTCTAATGTTGTAAATACATGCCAGTTGTCAAGTGCCTCAATTTTGATTATGTGATGGTGGGGATGCTATGATTGTTATAAGTGCAAGGACCAGTTGTAGGTCATTGTTTTCAGTGCTGTTGTTAACTTTGAATGGTCACTGAAGAATGAAGTAAGATGATAACTATTTGTAAAGCAAAGGGAAGAAGAGCCGAGGTGGCGCAGTGGTTAAAAGCAGCACTGCAGGCTACTGCTAGATCAGCAGTTCAGCGGTTCAAATCTCACCGGCTCAGGGTTGACTCAGCCTTCCATCCTTCCGAGGTGGGTAAAATGAGGACCCAGATTGTTGGGGGCAATATGCTGACTCTCTGTAAACCGCTTAGAGAGGGCTGAAAGCCCTATGAAGCGGTATATAAGTCTACTGCTATTGCTATTACTGCTATTGCTATTGAATTTAAGATTATAAGCACAACCATAGTTTTCACTTAGCAACTTCTTCACTTAGCAACTGAGTTGCTGGTTATATCTGTGGTCACTATATGAGGATTATTTTATTCAGTATCCTTTTGTTTCAAGCAAATCCTAACTGGTTTTTTTAATGCGCTAAAATACATCATCTATCTGGGAAAAGGAAAAAAAAAGTTTGCCTTAGTATGAACAAGGCGAATCAAGAGCAAGTTGCTTTGGAGATGATTGGTGTTATTATGAGCGCACATAACAAAAGCAAGAAAGCATGACCCTACTGAACCTTCGCTATGCTCTGTTAAATAACCCAGAACTCCAAATTAGCTCTAAGGTTGAGAGAAAACGCCTGCGTTAAGATCACCAACAGAGTTTTGCACTTGAGAATTGGAATGTACTTCTCTTATGATTTCTATGGATTACACAGAATTTCTCAACTATGTTTTCAAGTACCATCCAGGAAAGAAAAATCAACTACTTGGAAAACCCAACAGAAATCAGTACAAGTACGTCAGATGAAAGAGAACCTTCCTTTAATTTAGCCTGTGACCATTCCCTCTTGAGCATTTTGCTGCGATTTATAGAATGAAAGAAAGCAAGAGTGGGAAAGTCATCAAATCCAACACCTTCTCCGGTGCAAGAATCTCCACCAGATGACTTTAAACACTTCTGGTGAAGGACAGACCGCCACTCCTAAAGCAACTTGCTCCTTTGTCGACCAGTTTTTACTTTAGGAATATTTCCCGATTTTCAGCAGTAGCTACCGCCTTGTAATTTAAAGCCATTGTTTCTTACCCTATCTTCTGCAACAACTCTGAACATTTCTGCACATGGCAGCACTTCAGATACTTGAAGACAAGCTCTTATGTGGCTAAACATACTCAACAACAGGCTAAACATACTCAACAACACTTCACAAATGTTTACTCTCAGATCCTTAATCTTTGCTGCTCTCTTCTGGATCCATTCTTCTATGACTCCAGTTTGATAACTGCTTCTCTCCGTCCTGTTTCACATTTTTGTGTCTGTCTGCCAGACCCTGCAAGCCACCTCCATAGAACAAGCAACTCCAGCATCCGCCTACTGCTGATCACCTCCACACGACCCATTAGATCTCATCGTTTAGGCCTCCTCTGAGTTCCATCCGCTGGCCAATGCCGACTGGCCACCACGCGGAGGAGAGCCTTCTTGGTGGTATCCCCGACCCAATGGAACGATCTCCCCGTGGAGCTTCGTACCCTCACCACCCTCCAGACCTTCCGCACAGCCCTTAGAATCTGGCTATCCCGTCAGGCCTGGGGCTAAAGATTGTAACCCGCCCGAATGGTATGAATGTTGCATTTTAATCATGTACTGTCTTATATGTAAAAGTCTGTTTTCCCCCCTTCCTTTGGATTGTGAGCCGCCCTGAGTCCCCCCAGGGAAAAGGGCGGCATACAAATAAACACAAATAATAAATAAATAAAATAAATAAATAATTCCCACGATCAAGTAGCTTACAAATTAAGTTGCTCACAACATTAAACACTTATGTTGATCAGAGCCCGACATGTTTTAGAAAGAAATCTGTCATAGCATAATATCATTTCAGATTTTTTTCCCCCTTTTTCTACCAATTAGCCAAGAAGAAACTCAACTTGATTATCTTTTAGCTTCACTTAAACAATGAAGAGCCAAAAGAGGAGCAAGAAACTGTTGCCATGGGGATATAGCGCACCCACAGTACTGATGCAATGGGAGTGTCCTGTAAAGCTTGACAAAAATAATCTAAGGTCTTCTGTTCCTTATTCACACCAAGATAGATGTATTTTAAAGAAATATGTAATTGGCTTTAACACATGCTAGAGATTATATACAAACATAGACAGGTCAAAAAAAGTAATTAAGTTAATTCCCAGATAAGATGGTTTTGGAGAAAGCGAAAACCTATCCTGTATTTGATTAGCAATCTCAGCAAGATCCAAAGAAAAAGCTGAAGAGCTATTAATAGTTTATCAAGCAAGGTTTGTCTAAAAATAATTTCAATGAATCTAAAGTTAAGTAACACATTAAAGAGGCTAATTATTTATGTGCTATTTTCTTTTAAATTGAGGGATGATATTACAAAGAATCACAAATGAATATTTGTACCTTTAAGTACCTTGTTTTTGGAAACCTTTTAAAATCAAAACAGTTTTCAGTAGTAAAGGTACCATACCAAACATGTTTCAGGAATCATTTGGGAAAAATATTTAATCCTACCAGGAGTTAATCTCTAGGTAATCTGGATCCTTCTTAAGGCCCAACAAGGATGGTTAGGCGCTAATATTTGTTAAGATTATTCTTAAAGATCGAAAGTTCTTACATTGATCCAAAGTCATGAAAATATTGTATCAAATATGTTTTTTGTTCCCTTACTTCAATGATGAGGCATGCTGGAAATGTACTGCAGAAATACCATTAACACAAATAATAGTTAAAGATGATTTCATTTTTTTCTTTAATAATAACCTCAAACCAACTAATATGGAATATATGAAGATATATCAATGTATTTATATATTTCACAGTGTATTATCTGAATTATAATGTACCAAATAACATTAAGTAATTAATATGGTATAGGTAGTCCTCACTTATCAACAGTAATTTGAATGGGGAACGTCATTACTAAGCAGCCAGGTTTTAAGGTGCAACATCATGTGATTGTATTGAATTACAACAACCGTTCTGGAAATTGTTATTAGGCGAACCCTGCCCAGTTCCAGTATCTTCCTGTCATGTGATAAACCATTTGTGATCCTTTGCCAGCTTCCCTATTGACTTTAGTTCTTGGAGTGTGTGAAGATTGCAAATGGTGACTGTGGGACACTGCAATGTTATAATTGAGAACCAGTTGTCTGAATCACGATCATGTGACTACAGGAACCCTGTGATAGCTACAATTACAAGAACTTGACTTAAGTATGCCTTGTTCAGTGCCACTTTAACTTTGAACAATCAACAGTTGCTGAACAAATGGACATTAAATAAGGACTACTTGTAATAATTATAGAATCTCTTTGGATGATCCAAGGACTTTAAAAAAGGGGTATTCTTAAGTATTCAATCAAATCCTTTCCCTAGAGATGTTTCTGAGGACAAATGGGCAGTTATATAATTCAAAATAAAGTTATTCAGAGTTGCAAATATTTACAAGAAAATATAGTGGTACCTTGGTACTCAACTACTTTGAAACTTATTGAATTTGGTACTCAACGCAGTTTGACATGAACATTTTGTCCTGGTATTCGGTGTTGTTTGGTATCCAATGCAGAAGCTATAACTTGTCAGTGTCAGCTACGTTATTCCTTATGGGAAAATTGTGTTTGGTACTCATTTTGTCTCCTGGAACCAATTAAGGATGAGTACCAAGTTACCACTGTATATATTTCACTCACTAAGGGCATCAACTTCTAATTCATCCATCTATGACCTCATTACTCTATTTCCCAAGGTCAGTGATTGTATCTTATGCCAATGACCTCACATCAAACATGGAGATGCACTTAGTCCAAACAAAAAATTCCTCTTTATTAAAAAAAACCCTCACAGCATAGACACCCAAAGAAAAATTAACAATATTTGCTGTAGAATTGTCGACATGCCTGAGATTAAATATTGAACTAGTTCATACTATTAAATTACACCATATGAAATCCTCTTTCCCAATAATTTAGATGACCTCTTAAAACATTTCTATTTCAAAAACCTTTTAGTTTGCTTTTTTGCTATTCTTATTTATTATTAAATGCAGCACTTGCCTTTCTGCTTATATAAGCATTCAAGGTATATTATATACAATAGATAATACAAATTTTTAAATTTGATCGTCAAGTCAACACATTACAGTAGGTTAACTATCAAAATACTTAACAATTTAGAGCTTGAAAAAGAGATGTAAAAACACATTTCTTAGTATCTGGAAAGTGGGACTCGCACACCTCTCTTTAGTCAATGCATTGTGGGAACAGCCGCAGCGGAGGCACCATTAAGGGGATTATGCTGCCAGTTGAAGTAACTAAGCAGATTTATATAGACTATCCCTCTACAAGATAATTTAAATGGGTTCTCACTCTTATTTTACATTTCAAGTTTGTAAACTACCTTGAAGGCCACTTTCAAAGCTGAAAAGGGTGGCATATAAATAAATAAAACGTGTAGAAAAAAGCCCAAAATGTAAACTGAAATCTAATTCTGCAGCGAAGGAGCTTTATTATCCTGAGCCAACTACTATGCTTTATGTGATAAGAAATAACACACAAGAAAATCAAAGCAGCATATGCCATGCCATACGCACCCCCCCCCCCCCCCGCTGATTATCTGAATTAAAGAAAATGAAAAGACCTACAGATAGTTCTCTACGGTAATCTGACAAAACAAATTATAGTTTATTTTTTGGACCCATTTGGTCTTCACAAGCCAGGAAGAGAAAGAGCAAATATGGTTAGAGCTGAGAGAAGAGGAAAAGGTACCTAGGCATGGAATGAATGAATGAATGAATGAATGAATGAATGAATGAAGGAAGGAAGGAAGGAAGGAAGGAAGGAAGCAAGCAAGCAAGCAAGCAAGCAAGCAAGCAAGCAAGCAAGCAAGCAAGCAAGCAAGCAAGCAAGCAAGCAAGCAAAAAGAAATCCTGTTTAAGGTTAAAATACTAAAGTCACTTAATAATCAGCTTGCCCAAGCAGCATTAATATTTAAAGGAATCCACATTTTCCACCAGATCTTGTCTGTTTCTTGTCTTCAATAGCTTTGATTCGTACTAGCAAATTTAAAACTATCACCTGAAATCCCAGATAATTATTTGAGAACGTAACTGCCACTTTCTATAGGATAAAAATGGTGCATGTATGTTCAGAAATGAGACCAAGATATGGTCCATTTAAAATGTCTACTATTAAAACTGCCTGCCTGTTAAAACTACTGAGAGAAACTGACTTGGTAAACTTTGGGTTGATATTGGTGGATGAGATAAGATTTTCTCCTCCATTGACTCCAAGACAGTTCTTTTCATAACTAGATTATTTCTTCTGTCCTTCATTATGAAGACTACAACGAATGAGAAAATTGTCTCAGCTCACATACACTTTTTAACAATTCTCTTCTGCTTTAAAATCTAAGAAAACATATAATTAAAGAAATATTATGTGCCCTTAAAGGACACAATTAAAGCTAAGCCATGCTGAAAATAGAAGAACTCCATGGGATTGACCTACATTTAAACATTACATTTGCAGCTTTTTCAAAATTTAACAGATAAATGAAGCTAAAAGAAAAGTTACTGCATTTTTTCAATAGAAAAGAGGTAGATACTATATGCTAATGGGTATAAATATCGAAAGGAGAGCTTGTTTTAGATATAAGAGGGAAATGTTCTTAATTTCAGTCATTATTATCCTACAATAATTTTTATGTGGCGTTCACCAAAATTAGATATGTGCTTTTATACTGCAGCAAGTTGAACTGAATCTAAAATTATATCAGGGCAGAATTGCTTCCATCTATACATTCCACTACAAAAATTTTGTGTTCTATGAACACAGTGATATTTTTTCTGAAACATTATTAGCAGGGTTTTTTTTCAGAATTGAAAATGACTATTTCTGTGGTAAATTCAAAATTATTCTGTTATAAAAGTGCAAATAATGCCACTTTCTAATTTTAGAAAATAACTGTATAAAGTGACAACTAAGGATAGTCATACTAATATTTAAATATGGCCTTATATGTCTGAATAAAAAATATTACAAAAGTGACATTTATTTTTAAATTTGTTCCTTACTATGTTTATAATAGAATTCCCCCCTTTTACATCTGCAGCAGATATTTACTTTATTGATTTATAGAAATACCACACTCTTCAGGCCCCTTGACATTTTCATTATAGATTCCTTTTCTTGCCAATTCTTGATAGTTATAACATTTTAGATATATTTTGTTATCCTGTTTAATGTCTTTTTTTATCTGAACTGATCCCACCCTTTTCTATTTATTACCAATACTTCTGGGGGACAGGGAAAACTGAGACTAACATCTGAAGGTAAATGCAGCGCTGAGGACTAGAGGTTTGCTTTACAATTTGCTAACTTTCCAGTTTAAAACCATTTTCTTTTTTGCAGATTATTTTAAACTTATTATCACAATAAAAAAAATATTTTGCACATTCTTATACATGGTGCGAAACAGGGAATTAATTTCCTTCTTAAAATATAGGAAAGTGATGTCATTCCATGATGGGCCTTCAGAATAAACATTTTTCTCCTACACAATGAATTACATAGTTTTAATTACCACAGGATATTGTGATGGCTCACAACCAAAGTTCCTTGTAAGTTCCTATAAAGAACATTAGAAAAATAAAGAGTAGCTGTAATCACTGAACAACACTTCCAAGTGTCAGTGGCATATTGCTCAAATGTATCATTTGTTGAAGAATAGAGGGAGATAGTTATTTCTGCAAGCATCAAGTTAAGCACGGTGGGAAACGGGATGCTAGGATAGAAATGCTTAGATCTAATTCAGCCAGGTTTCTCTTCTATGGGAAGCAATATTTTGAGAAATGTAGTTGCCATAACAACCTCTTTTTAATATTACCAATGAAACTGGAATTCATGTACAATCACATCACTAACATTCTTATTTCTAATACTCTTCTGTCAGCATAATCTCATAATCAATATATATATTATATATATAAACTGGAAGAAGGATGTAAATTAGAAAGTAAATTGGACTGCTAAAATATACTGTACTATAGAACAATGAGTGTATTTAAGAGAACATTCTCGCTGAACAAGGAGTTACAGCCACAACAATTTATTACAAATGAATTAGTGTGTCAGGTTTTTTTTTATTAAAGAGTCCTTCATCTCAGCACTTTTTTTCTTCCCAAAAACTGGTGGGTAAAGTAATAAACTATCTAGTTAGTGGCCAAATGCTCATCTTCACACCAAAATACTAGTCTAGTCATTAACACATTACTTAGAAGTAGTTCTACTGACAGAAAATAATCATCCTTAAGATTATAGTCACAAAAAAAGGCAAAAAAAAAAAAAAAGACTGACACATTTTTCCCAATAGCCTTCTGGAAATTATACACAAGGAATTAGCAGCCATTCTCTGTGGAAACAAACAAGCAAATAAACATAAACCTCTAGAGAGGAAGTGGTAAATACCTTCTCATTCACTCATGATCTTCCTTTAAATAGCCTACCTTCCTAATGTATGAATTGGAGAGTACTTGAACATCTGGGCTACTTGAGAAAAAGATAATACAAAAACAGCTGTCTGTGAAGGAACATCCTTCTGAATGTTAAGCTTGTTTAAAAACTGCCCAAGAGTGGGGGGAAAAAAAACCTCCTGTTATTGCAAAATGGGCACCAGAAATAGAGAGATAATTTTAAGCCTATTTGAAAATAACAGCAAAATCAATATGGGTGTGGAATTTTGTTGAGGGAACTCTCTTTAGGATGGCTATTTTCTTAGAAAAAACACTGTGTCCAAGCATTAGCAAGTTTCTAATTTCAAACTTTTGATAAGCAACTTTTTAAGCAATTTGATGGCTTAGGGTGAAACCCTGCATATAACATCAGAATAGACCACGGCTGTCAAACTCCTGGCACATGGGGTGGATGTGTCATGGGCTGACCACATCCATGCCCAGTTTAGCAAAGGGGGGGAAAGTCCCGATATGTCAAGTGACACCCTGATGTGAGTTTGACACCCCTAGAATAGACTGTGGAAATAGAGAGTACACCAATAGATTTGACAATATTTTTATTTCTTAGAAATTCATGAGATAGGAGGCGTATCAAGATTGCAACCACAGTTGGGGACTAAGAATCAAATGAATGACAGCTGCAAGGCAAGTTCTGATAGTGATTGGTGAATAGCTTTAGTGTCCTCCATGAAAAATCAATACATTCAAATATGTTAATTACAAACTCAGTTATCTT
Organism: Thamnophis elegans; assembly: GCF_009769535.1. Lineage (NCBI taxonomy): Eukaryota > Metazoa > Chordata > Lepidosauria > Squamata > Natricidae > Thamnophis > Thamnophis elegans. The sequence continues at coordinate 11,964,605 of NC_045544.1, forward strand.
TCACTGTTTACTATAATTGGGGTTGAAGCTATCTCACCTTCAGGTGCATCTGCATCACAGTCTTTGGATGTGTATGTTGTTTCATTGCTCAAATGTCCTTCAAATGTCTTATTAGTCTGCGCAAGGAAGACATGAATTGAGGGTTATTTCATAGTAGATGTAAGATACTAATGCCATTGACACATCATGCATTTTACTTGGCGGAACAAGCATCTCTTTCTTTAAAAAGAGATACAGATAGTCCTCAACTTACAACAGTTGATTTGGTAACCATTCAAAGTTACAACAGCACTGAAAAAAGTGACTTATGACCGATTTCCACACTTACAACCATTGCAGCATCCTCATAGTCATATGACCAAAATTCAGATGCTTGGCAACTGACTCATATCTATGACGGTTGCAATGTTCAGGGGTCGTGTTTTTGTGACCTTTTGCAACTTTCAAACAAAGTCAATGGGGAAACCAATTTCAGTTAGCAACTGTTACTAACTTACTAATTGCAGTGATTCACTTAACAACTGTGGCAAGGAAAGTCGTATAATGAGGCAAAACCCATTAACAAATGTTTCACTTAGCAATAGAAATGTTGGTCATAAGTCAAGGACTACTGTATTTAAATAACATAACAGTATTAGAAAAATTACATTTCAATCCTTTACTATTTGCAATGCCAGCAGTTTTGTTAACAATATCTAAACAGTTTTGACAACTTTCCATCAGCTGAAAAAAGATAACTGCAATTTGTTATCAAGGTCAAATCCCTACCATGGAACTGAAGGAATGAGATCTGGGGGAAATGATATTGTTAGAAAACAGGATTGTTAGGATAAAAGGGAATGAGATAAAAGAGTATAGAAAAAAATAACGATGGCATCAAGGAGTGATTGAAAATGCTTAGGAAAAAAAGTCTATTTTATTCAACATGATATATGTAGCAGATTTATAAGCTTTGTAATACTGTGACCCTCCAAAAATATAAAAGTATAAAATAAAATACATATATGAAGATCCTCCCTCAAGAATAGAAGTAAATAATTCATTAAGGCTAGGCCTGGGCAAAAAATAAATATATCACTTATACAGTGTAGGAAGAAGTATTAAGTTCTGTATGAAACATATTTGAAGCACTTTAAAACATACATGCAATCAGACCCAAGGGCCACTGAAATAAAACTGTTTTGGGGGCCTTCCTGTACACCAACAGAATGGGAACACGTAAGGGGCAACTATGATCCAAAAGGTAGGGTCACTATCCCCTAGCCAAACCTCTCCTGATATCCTGTGAAGGGGAGTGTGGAATATGGACCAACCACAACCTCAGTGTTAACAAAATTTTAGACACTGTTATGATATCGATGGATAGAATTGGAAAAAAAGCAATGAAAAGGAAAAAGAAGAAAATAATTATATTCTTTCCTTCATATTATGAAATTACCACTATAATGCTTAATGTATTACATAATTGAACACTAGATTTATTACTTGAACTTGTTTCAACATAACATAAAAAATGCTTATTTCAAAATGCATGATGGCTGACCGCAAAGTTCCAAAATCTTACCGTAATTAGATACTTCTGACTCCCATACATAACATACTGAGGGGCTAAACTGTAGATCATATAGCTGGTGTGAAGAACAATCAACAGAAGTATCATACAAAGGAAGAGAAGGGCTTGAGGTCGTGTCCTCCCCCGTCTGATCTTGAAAAGCTAAAATTTAAAAATATGTTCTTATATTAACCCATTATGAGTGAGTTTTTGACATTAAAATAAGAAGACTCTCAAGAGTGCAATTTAAATAGGCTATCTACTCTTTCATTTGCAACTGCTGCTCCAAATTTTGAAGAATTATAGGAGTTTACTATTCTATACAAACAAAGTAATGCTGGTGAATGGATGCTTTAACTCAGGGGTTACCAACATGGCAAACCTGGCTGGGGAATTCTGGGAGTTAAAGTCCTGAAGTCTTAAAGTCGCCAAGTTTGGAGACCCCTGCTTTAAATTATCTAAATATGTAATCATGTTAAAACATATAGGAAACTGGGTTATGCCATGCCAAACTATGAGTACATCTACCCTGGTGTTAAATATTCTCATTCTTTTCTTCACCGCACATTATCCCATGTACTTAACAGCAAAGGATCAAACAAGGACAGGAAACAGAAGCAGCGAAGTAAGAGAAACGAAGAGAGAGAACTACGGCAAAGCATGAATGAAATAACTGGCATGCGGCATGAAATCTTATGCTTGGGTGATGTGGGCTCCACTGAGGGATTAAACTAAATGCTACTCATCCTTTCTGTGGAGCTTACAGTTTGAAAGGCACTTAAAATCATCTAGTCTTTTCTTCTGTTTTTTTTTTAATCTTTGTAAGCTGCTCAGAGTCACTTGTTTGAGATAGGTGGTTTTATAAATCGTATGAATAAATGAAGAACAGTCCAATTTCTGCAAAACGCTGTTGCTGCAGCATGCAATGTTTGACTAACTACTTCTAGAAAATAAGCCTCCATCTTTTTAAAGTGTTTGTTGCAATGGGAATCAGCCCATCTGATAGTTTTACTTATAATCAATCCAATTTCCTGCAATATGTATTTCTTATTGCTGGTTTTAGAGCAGAGGTCCTTAACTTTTCATGCCACGGACCCCATTGAGAATCTGGTGAAACCTATGGGTCCTTTCCTAGAAATAAATGCATAAATAAAATATATAGATTTTAATAGAAAGCAAAACGTATTTGTGCTCAAATACCAATATCATTTTTTTTAAACGTAACAAATGTATAATTTAGGTAATACAGGTAGTCCCCATCTTACAACCATTCATTTAGTGACTGTTCAAAGTTACAACGGCACTGAAAAAGTGACTTTTGACCATTTTTCACACTTATGACTGTTGCAGCATCCCCATGATCAAAATTTAAATGCTTGGCAACTGGTTCATATTTATGAAAATTGCCGTGTCCTGGGATTATGTGATCAGCCCTTGTGACCTTCTGACAAACGAAGTCAAAAGAAAAGCCAGGTTCCCTTAATAATTGTGGCAAGGAAAGTGATAAAATGGAGCAAAATTCACTTAACAACTGTCTTACTTAGCAACAGGAATTTTGTGCTCAGTTGTGGTCATAAGTTGAGGACTACCTGTTTATGTGAAAATACATTCATATTTTTTTCCTCATCCAAATTCATGGATTCCCTGAAATCTATCCACAGTCTCCTGTACCCCATAGCAGACATTAACTACAGATTTTGAGTGGCTGTAGGACTAAAGGAAAAATGATGTACTGTCTCATCTATGTTTTAACCTTTCAAATATTTGAAAACAAAACCAATGACAATAGCTAAAAAGTATTTCTTTTAGATCAGGGACAAAGAAAACCGCTTAGACAGCGCTGTAAAGCATTATGAAGCAGTAAATAAGTCTAATTGTTATTGATAAAATTGTTTCTTTTAAAGAAAATCAGCATCTGAACATTCAATTTCTAGCAAGCGTCCATTTTCAAAGCAGCTCTGCTTAAGTAAAAACATATATTTAATAAAATTAAAAATGTTAAAAGTTAAAATACCCTGTACACAATGCTTTAAAACTCAGTCCATACGAGTGGCATATTATGAAATACAGTATGCTAAAACACTTTTAAAAATATTACTACTAATAATATATGTTTTAAAATTAAGCATTTAAATATAACAAAACTGCTGCCTAGTTACTATAGACAAATTCCAAGGCATTAAATTTCAGAATGATTCCTGCCTATGTTGTCTGGATGTGACGTGAATGATTTATATGAGCTGATATAAAAGCTGACAAAACAGATATTTGATTTAATATTCTATGTAAAACAAAGCTTTCTGCTTGTTTTCTAATATGCATTTGCAATGTTTTATTTATTTGTCTAGCATACTAAATTACTTGAAAAGTGGATGAAAGATACAATAAAGTTTACCCTTATCCAGAAGAACCATATACCCATATTGCGAATTCCAGCCATTGAAGTAAATATGAAGTACATGATGATGGTGGTAATAAGAATATAATCTAAGGGAAATACCTAGAAAATAAATGCACTATATTTATACATCAGGAAAATGTTATCACTCTTCAGCTTTAAAATTTGAGAAAAACTCAAGCAATAAAATTATAAATAAAAATGTTACTAAATCCAATATATCCAACAATAAGACAATGACAGAAAGTAGTATTTTATCCCAATTTTTACAATATTAGTATCAAAATAATTAATAGAATTAAATGTGTTGTTAAACAGTCAGAATTGATATGTCCTCCCAAAAACTCTTCTGTGTTCAATACTTAGTTTATGGAAAGTGGGGTAACATTAACAGGGTCCCTTAGTGGGATAAAGATCTTTATGGAATCAAGAGATTCCCAGCTCCAAAATATGGATAAATAGCAACCTAATTTCAACAAATCGATTGAAAACTATTTGCATGCTAAAAAAAACCTGCCCCCATACCGTCAAGATACAATCCAACTAGAACAATTTAGTTTATTATATTTAATTTATGATATTCTCAACCGATAATAGTTTGAATAGTTTTCAAAAAACAACTGTTATTTATTGGAATCAGAGTTTTCATTTTCTATCAATCATTGTCAAAGATGTACATACTATTTCATGTATATTATATTATTAACTCATTGTTTAATATTTCATTTGCTTATTTTTAAAACTTTTTATTTTATTAGCATTCAAGTCCTTAACATTCAGTAGAAGTGAGGTTTTACTTACTGTCTGTAGAACAGGTAACAACATATTCAATGGGTTGGTCAAATTAGTTCCCAGGATTATAAATCCAGAACTAATACCAGTGGAATGAAGTGCTTTATCCAAACTGTGAAAATTTAAACATAAATTGTTATTGCTTGATTTAAAAAAAAAACATTTTGAATACATTTTCTGTATCAAGTACATAAAAATAAAGATGCACATCAACATTTTAGAAATTATCTTATAACATTTGATAGTGATAATGATTAGGAACATAGCATTTTCTATTTTAAATTGTGCACAGATCAGGATTGATACTTGTACAGTGGAACCTCGGGTCACCAACGCTTCTGACCACGACCAAATCGGGTGCTAAATCCGCTAAATGTTTTACTCTGTTCACAAACACATCCTCAAGTGGTGATCAATCATAGCCGCGATTTCCCCTGCCACCCTTTTTTTTCTGTGTACATGCACAGTCAGTCTTGCTTCTAGTCATGACCACATCAGTTGCCAATCAAAGTTCTGGAACGGATTATGGTTGTGACCAGAGGTTCCACTGTATATACCTTCTAAGGAATTTATACATTCAGAAAATGTACCTTTTTATTATAGAAAATTCAGGAGACTCATGAAGTAGACATTAATCTGATAATTATCACTCATGTTTACATTAATATGAACTGTTCCATTGTTGAAGTTCTCCAAGCTTGATTTGGGGATTGCTAATAAAATTTCATTACCCCACTAGGAAATGTCATTGTACAGGAGTTTTGGAAAAGTGCAGATTCCCTGCCAACCAAAACCCTCTCTCCAAAACTTCTAAATTGATGATGTTACTAAGTAGGGTAATGAAACATCAATACTTATTACACATATCTGCTGTAATGGCAATAAAATGAATTCCCTGTGAGTGCAGAATTTTATGGAAACCTTTTGCAAAATCAGAAATATATCTGGGGTTTTATTTTTAAATTCTATGTATTATATGCCTTTTAAAATAGCCTCTGTTCTACTCTCAAAATATTATGCATTACAATTCACACTCCTCCGCTGACATCCTATATATTTTTGCACATTTTGACGCAAACATCTGTTTTTTAAAAAATCCATGTATTTATGCATGTCCACAGTGCCAATAATTCAGGAATAATCCTCTAAAAACACTAGAACCAGGAGAGACATATACAGACTTTCTTTTTTTCCTTTGTCAATTTTCATCTCATCCTTTCATCTTAATATATATAAAATAGGAACATATAAACTTGTTCGTAAGTATGACTTCAAGTCAATATCGACTCCTGACAACTGTCTGGAGAAGTCCAGGCGGTTTTCCTAGCAAGATTATTTTGCCCTTGCTTTCTCCTTAAGGGTAAGAGTGAGTGACTGGCCACAAAGTCACCCAGCTCATTTTGTACCTAAATGGCTCTTATGCAAAAGATACAGATTTGAAAATGGTTCCAGAGAATTTCCCAGTGTTCCAACCACTCTCCAGTCAATTCATAATCTCTTTTAGGCTATAGCTTTTCAGGATTGTTCAGCTATATCCAGAATAAATCGTCTAGTAGTTTGAAGTGTCTCTATAAATGAAGCAGGGGATGGGTCAACCCAGAGTACTTCAAGCCATTTATGGTCTGCAGCATTTAGTTTCAGAAAGTGACAAAACACCACCAAAAACAGAATAGTCCAGAATGAGAATGTGCCATTCCCATTATTTAAATAGGAGCTACAACAAATATTCAACAACAAACAAATGAAGAAATAATGATTATATTACCTCTATCAAACTGTGTTTAAGCCATATAGCATTTGTTGTAAAAGCAACAAGATAATTGTAAATATTAGTCCACAGAGCGATAAGGATATGGCTTCTAAATAGCTACTTAATACTTTTCCATTATCAGTGAAATCTACTTCCCCAGCAGTTCATTAGAAAGCCATTAAAAAGAAACTAAGAAAGTCTTCATCATAACATATTGGGAGATAAATTGGTTCTAAATTGAAAATAGTTATTTGCTGAGATTTCTGTATCCCTATCCCTTTCATCTCATGAAATCTTGTTAAAGCAGCGTGAGAAAATCTTATCTGAAGAAATACTTTCAGTATTTCAAAAAGCTTGCACCAAGGTAGGACATTAAACTTTTTCTTCATGTGTTTACTGGAATGTATAAGGAATTGAGAGCATATTAAAATATGCTTAGCACACTGGTCATCCATTTTACTTTCTGTAATATTCAAAGGTCTGAAGAACTGTTTGCTTAAATTTGAATAGTACAGCCTTGCCATCAATTCATCTTTTGATATGCAAACAGCTGATTTACATTCAAATAAACATCCAAAGGTATTTTCAGTCTTCTGTGCTAAACAAGACAATGGTGTGTATGTGGCCCATGTTCTGTTCATTTTCAAGCTCACAAGTTTCTGGTGAACACCTGATATGGACATTCATATCAAGTATTGGCCCAAGTCTGGCTGAATGATTTTCAGTAGATACATTTTAAAATGAAAATCATATGTTATATACTTACTTCGACAGGAAGAGAGAAATAGTGAACAGCAGAGCCACAAGTATAAAAAATATTCCCCATACAATCTGAAACACAAGCAAGTTTGAAAAACAGTTTAGCACATTCTCAACAATGCATAGTTTGTTCTGCTGTTATTTAATGAGATAAATACGATAAATTTGTTAACGGGGCATTTTTCCTCATAATTAAAAATGCAGCATCTACATATTACCGAAGCCTTTGCTAATAACACCAGAATCTACTTTGAATTCTTCAACACGTATTTGCTCATGCAAAACAAAACAAGAAAACTGGAAATATTATCTTTATAGAGATTCAAGACAATTGAAAATCAAGTGACATAAGTTAACCTGAAGGCTTCAATTCATTTTCCGAAAAAGATTTTTGTCCAGATATAGGACAAATTAATTTGTACAGATGATTATTTAGGAAAAGATCTGCAGAAATGACAATGTACGTTTAAATCTTTGTAAAAAGTGGAGAAAACAACTAAAGCACATATTTATGTATATTTATTATTCTAGCATGTGTAAACCATCTAGTTCATAGTCTTAGACAAAAGATAAAGCACATAAATACATGTTCATATAAGGTGCCATTTCCACAAGTGAGAAAAATTATTTTAGACATAATTGCTGCCTACCAAACTGAGTTCATTTTTTAAAAGGACATCTTCTTTAAATAATTAAAGCAGTAAGATCAAATGGCTCAGTGCAAGGTTGGAGTCTTAATGTGTCTATACATGCTGCAAGAGAGAATTATATAAATTTAAATGATTTGGAATAATGTATTATTCTGTAATAAGATCCTACTTGTGTTTTAATGTTTTTGATTTAATACTCAATTTTATGATTCTCATTGTTCAAAACAATATAAAGCCTATTTAAATACTGAACTTAGTTTACATTACAGCTGTTGCAGCTGTAAGATTACTGCTAGCATCCAATGTATTTTGCAGTTTTTCATGTAAACATTTATGTTTACAGAACAGTTAGCTAGTTACCTACAACATTATACCATTATTTACAAATACTTTATTCAAACTCTTGACTCTGATCTTTAATACTGAATAAATGTAAGAAGCCTAGACAACTGCAGTGTGCTAAACAAGTTCCCAAGTTTTTGGAAAGACATACATTTGACCTACATCTTGGCGAAACAATTTTCATAAGCTATGTATAACTTTCACCAGAAAGAAATTATTCTTATAACAAAACAAGACTTTTTTGGTGGAAATTTAGTCCCAATATGGGATTGAATTTTGCTATCTAACATGCCTATTACGAAGTAATGGTGTATTTTCAGCATCATTTGGGTGCAATTCCTTTTATGGAAATGTAAACTCCCTAGTGTGAAAAGATACCAACAGAATGTTTCTACATTCTGTTGGTATCTTTTCTCTTTCCACATTCATACCCTGATGGTTTTGTAACACTAAATTGAATTTGTTGCTTATTTGTTCATCCTGCAAATCTGTTCACACATTTCTCCTCTTGTCTACCCGTTTTACATTGATCCATTATTTGTCCATTTGTAATAGTAACTTAAACCATAAATCTCTCTCCAATTTCAAAGTTAGTCTGTGTGCTTGCTAAATAGAATGTGACCCTGTGGCATTACACAACCGTATGAGACTCAACTCCCAGCATATTTAATGGGAGCCATTGTTCCAAGTAAATCAACAAACGAGAAGAATCAAACTGATGCGTGCTCTCATTTAATACACTATATTAGAATTATCCCATTCTCCATATCTCGATTATAGGTACAGTTCTGAACCATGATATATTTTAACAATTGCACATGGAAATATAGCAAAAGGTTATCGATGTATATTGTATATATACTGATTTAGCCAGCTCAAAAGAATTCCTTCGCACAATATGCTGTTTCACATGACTTTTTCCATTATAAAATACTACAATTATTGAACATCCTAATTTAGCTTACAGTAATTCACCAAACATCATTCTATTTGCTTACATTTAAAGAAGTGAATATTTTATAAAAAAGGAGGGGAGGGTGTTGCAATTTGGCAAATTTGACACAGTTTGCCCAAATTTGAATTAGCAGAAGCTATCTCTAGATCTGTCTTCTAAAGAATTATATGCAAAACATCTCAATGGATGGGTTTGCTTGAAGCAACAAGGCTCCCTCACAGCTTCTAAGCAGCAACTCAGAATGAGGCAAATCATTTCAGCCCAGCTTTCTCACAGATAGCCCAGCTAGCATCCAATGTATTTTGCAGTTTTTCATGTAAACATTTATGTTTACAGAACAGGCAGTGCTCACCTTTATGAAATACGGTAGCTGGGATTAAACCTAGGGGGCTGAACTCCCCAGCAGGATTTTCAAACCATTATTACATTCTTGGCATAGTCATTTATTTGTCCACTCAGTTTTCTTTCGAAACATTTTGTTGATTCATTTTAGTAGAAAAATATATTGCTTGCTGACACATCACACTCAAAGTGTGTTTGGCCATGAGATCTAAGCAATAGTTTTTTTTTTTTAAAAAAAACTTCAAAAAGATATGGCTCTGCTTTCTCTTATGTTGTAGAACCAATAGTTATTCTGATCTTCTGAGTGGAGTCTGTCTCTAATAACATGAACATTTTATGAGATATTGTAGGACTTCAATATCTTTTGGTACGAACAGAAAGTTTTCTTATAATACAAAATAAGGGTCTTTACTTTTAGGGGTCTCATGGCACCACAGAATTTTGTCCAGCAGCTTTTCTCAACGTATTCCAGACGCCGTCCTCTTTTGCGAAGGCTTCTTAATTTGTCTTCAAGCTGTTGTAGCATTTGCCTGTCTCGATTTGGTAAAGGCCGACCATCTCTGCACTATTAAGGAGAATTATAAGAAAAAGTGCAACATTTTTATATTAGTATTACAATCTTTTTGTTTAATTCCAATCATTACTTTTGAAAAATGAGTTTGAATTTCAGTTTAGTTCAGTTAATTTTAAAAAATCTTTTAAAAAATTAAGAACTCGTTTCTAAAGGGATGGGATTTCCAATTCAAAAGTACTGTAAATGAAATACTTTATTTTTTGGAGTATAAGACGCACCTTTTTTCCCCTCAAAAAAGAGGCTGAAAATCTGGGTGCGTCTTATACACTGAACACAGCATTTTTTGCCTCCCAAAAGCCCACCCCCTTCACCAAAATGGCCATGCATAGCCTTTAGGAGCCTTGCAGTGTCCTCCTGGGGGCTGGGGAGGGAGAAATGAGCGAAAAATAGACTGTTTTTTGCTCGTTTTTTTGCCCCCCCATTCCCCAGGAGCACTCTATAAGCCTCCTAAAGGCTATGCATGGCCTTTTTTTTGACAAAAAACAGGCACGTTTTCATGAAAAATGGGCTGTTTTTTGCTTGTTTTGGCCCCACCCCATCCCCCAGGAGCATTCTACAAGCCTCCTAAAAACTATTCATGCCTTTTTTGAAAAAAATATGGAGCCGTTTTTGGGACGTCTGCAGAGTGCAAAACCTTTTTTTTAAAAAAAAAATATGCCTCCTCAAAACATTGGTGCATCTTATACTCCGAAAAATACAGTATTATGCCAAAATCTGAGAGTTTCATCTCTTTTAATACAAACTTCATTTAAACAAACAAAAACTCCTAAGCAGAATGCAAATTAATAATACAAAGAACCATATATAATAGAGTAGTAACTTTTCATAGTTATTGGAGTTATCAGCAAATTAGATTATTGAGCTACTAAAATGTGAATGAATGAAAATGAAATCATACATGAATACATATTGTATTTTGAAATAATGAAATAAAATTCTACTTTAACATATATTGCATTTTTCATATGTCCAAATTCCAGACTAATAATGAAAGTTAGATGATCTTGAAAAAGCATGGAATTAAAGTCCTAAAAGTAATGAGTGAAAGTAGCACCAAACCTTTGATTTAATTCTTTGAATATTTTGCTCAACATCTTCAATATCTTCAGTGTTTTCCAAGCGTTCATAACTAGCATTTCTTGTGCCTTTTATAAGGTTTAGAGGCAAAGCAGACATACCATAAGCCTGGAGAAAAATGAAACAGAGCATTAACTGTTTCCAACATTTCTAAATGATCATCATAATTAGTTCAAAATCAATATTTTAGTTCTAGTATCAAAATGTTGCTTTCAAACTTATTCTTTTGTGACCATTTTGTACCAAATACTCACAAAGCATAAAGACAGTTTATGCTCTCTCCTTACCAGGAAGAAGAGTGAAGTACAGGATACAGAATTCACCCAAAATACTGGTAAAAACTTGGTTATGTAAAAAATAAATAAACGTTAATAAGAAGAGATAAAATTAAATGGTCTACAATAATACAGTTATTTGGAATTTATGTGCACTAATTACAATTGCATGCTTGTTTCCTTAAAGACCAATGAAAGAAGGAATATAGCAGTGGCGGAGAACCTATGGCACATGTGACAGAACCATCTCTGTGGACACACAAGCCACTGCCCCAGCTCACCTCTGCCACGCATGTATGCACACCTCTCCCACCAGCCAGCTGGTCTTTCGGTCTCTGCGGTGCATGTACAGGAGGCGTGGAGCGGGGGGGGGATTGGGCGCATGCACAGGGGACATGCACGCATGAGCGGGGGGGGGCAGGGCACATTGCATTTTGGACACTCGGTACCAAAAAGGTTAGCCATCACTGGAATATAGCAACAAAGTTTCTATAAACCCAGGAGAACCCAACTGTAACTAATCTATACCTACGAGTCAAGGAAACAAAGTAAAAAAATAGAATACCAGGTTCTTATTGCACATGTTTCCAAATCTGAAAAGAAGTAATAAAGTTAGAAAATAATCCTACGAGCTTCATCTTTATTATGTGTCACCAAGTCATCTTCGACTCCTAACAATCACATGTACAGATTTTCTCCATGATCTATCTCTAACTTTTTCTTTCAGGTCTCCCAAAAGTGCACTCATCCCCACTGTAATTGATTCCATTCATTTTGCTGCTTGTTGTCTTCTTTTTCTCTTTCCTTCCATCATCCACAACATTAGAGACTTTTCCAGAGAGCTGAGTCTTCACATAATGTGCCAGATTATATGAGCCTAGTCATGTATGCCTTGAACAAGAATTCTGGGTTGATTTGTTTAGTGATCCATTGCTTTGTTTTCTTGACTGTCTATGGTATTCTCAGAAGTCTTCTCTAACATCAAAGTTCGAAAGCATCAATACGTTTCCTGTTCTGATCCCCATCTCCGTACACCAAGGCACTTCAAGACAAGATTACTGCTAGACAATTTATTCTCAGTAAATCAATACACTGACAAGACCTTGGCAGCAATCCAGACTTCCAAGATAAGAAATATACACAAAAGCTTCTCCAGCGTTGGTAATTAAGTTGAATCCTGCAAACAGTCTCCTCCCAAAGTCTCTTCTTATATACTCTCTTGCGAGGAGCCCAATTACAACCACCTGGGTCCAATTATCTTCTGTATCTACGTAGTTGTTCTCTGCGTCTATCTACCTGCCATTGCCTGGTGTCCAGGACCAACTCCCTTGTCTCCTCCCCACTGCTCCAAGGCCTGATGTCATGGACACACTCCCTTTGGCTTTCCCCACTGCTCCATGCCTCAGGCGCCTCCTGGTGACCAACCAGCCTCTCTGGTCCCTGCTCGGAGTCGGAACCATGTCCAGGGTCCTCCACATCTTCCAGAGCCGACTCATGGGGCCCCTCGAGTCTGTTTGCAGCTCCAACGGCTCCTGCTGGGCCACAACACTTTCCTATCTTGCTTCTTTAAAATCCAACTTTTCCTTCCATAGAGTGTCACAGGGAATATCATGGCTTGCACATTTCTCATCTTTGTAGGTACAGATACATCAGGGCTGACTATCTTTTCCAAGGTCTTCATGCACACTCTACTGAGTCTATCCTTCACATTTTCACTATCCAAGTAATGTCATCAGCTCATCAAAATGAAAAATAGTTACACCTATCAAAAGCAGCATTGTGGGAGACAGAACAGGAACACAGACCAAAAATAGACAAGGAATTGGTAAGAGAACTCCTATCAACTTTGGGTGAGTTCAAATCTGGGGCTGGACGATTTACACCCCAGGGCACTGAAGAAGCTGGCAGATGTGCTCTCAGAACCACTGAATGAAATCTTTCAGGGCTTCTGCAGCATGAAGGAACTGCCAGGGAACTGGAAAAGAGCTGATGTGGTTCCAATCTTCAAAAAAAAGGGGGGGGGGAGTGGATTAAGGAAACTACAGACAAATCAGCTTGACATCAATACCTGGGAATATGCTGGAAAAGATAATCAAGCAGTGGATTTGTGAGCACCTAGAAATGAACAAGATGATAACTAGAAACTCACATGGGTTTGTTAGAAGTAGGTCATGCCAAATAAACCTTACTGCCTCTTTGACAATGACTAAATCAGTGGATCAAGCAAGTGCTGTGGATATAGTATACCTCAATAAGGCATTTAATAAAGTAGAGCAGAGTCTACATCCTGGTAAGATAAAAGAACAGTGTGGGATAGACAGTACCATCACCAGATGGATTTGCAGTCAGCTGATCAACCACACTCAGAGTGTAGTGCTCAAGGTAATGCCTTGAGCTTAGAGCTCTTCAACATCTTCATAAATGACCCGGACAAGGGGATGAAGAGGAACTCATCAAATTTGTAAATTTGACACCAAGCTGCTGAGAATTGTTCACACTTTGGAAGATACACTCAGGATTCAGAATGATCTTGGCAACTTGAGTATTGGTTGCCATGCAACAAGGTGCAGTTGAGAAGTGAGATAAGAAAGATCCTGCATTTAGGCAGGAAAAAAACAAATCCACAGGTACAGAATAGGCAGTACTCGACTCAACAGTAGTGTCTGTGAGAGGGACCTAGGTGTCCTAATGAATCACGACTTAGGTATGAGTCAGCAGTGTGCTGCAGCTATTAAAAAGGCTAATGCACTCCTAGGTTGCATCAACAAGGGACAGTATCAAGATCACGGGACCATTCTATTCTGAAATTCTAGTCACAATACAAAAAAGATGCTGAGGTCCTAGAAAGAATGCAGAGAAGAGTAACAAAGATGATAAGGGTTGGAGGCTAAATCGTATGATGAACTGGTAAGAGAACTTTAGTTTTCAATAAAAGATTAGGCAATCATTTGTCTGGAATGGTATAAGGTTTCCTGCTTTGAGCAAGGGGTTTAACCAGAAGACCTATAAGGCCCTTTCCAGCTCTATGATTCCATGACACAATCAAAGGCTTTTCTAAAATTGGTGAAGCATATATCGGCTGCTTTTTAGTATTCATTGGCTTTTCAATTATCCAGCATGCATTCGGAATAATATCTCATGTTCCTTAGCCTTTTCCAAACACAGCTTGAACATCTGACATCCCTCTTCCATATAGGGCTCTAAACTGTGCTGGATAATCCTAAACATAATTTTGTTAGCTTGTGAAATTAAGGATACTGTACAGTGGTTGGCACACTTTATTACAATTCATTTGATACTGATCTGTAGATTGACTTATTCCAAATGGTTAGCTACTATATCATTCTTTCGACAGATTTGTTGGTATAGCTTAGTTAGAACCTTGAGTAATTCTTCTGTTGCTTGTCATATTTCAATGGGTATTCCATCAGTTCCTATAGTCTTCAATTTGGTAATGATTGGAGTGCTGATCTAACTTCATCTTCTAGGACTAATGATCCTTGTAAATAAAGAATATCTTCTAAGGCAGCAATGGTGATCGTTTTTGGTACGCGTGCCAAAAGTGGGGGGAGCGCAGAGGGGTCGTGCGCGGGCGTACCACACCCATAATGCAATGTGCAAACCCAGCATGCATGACCAGTGCTCCCCATTTTTTGCATGCTTTTTTCGCGCACCCCCCCCCCAGGTTCCAGAGGCTTTATAGAAGCCTGGGGAGGGCGAAAACAGCCTCCTGCCTGGAGGCTTCAGGAGCTTACCTGAAGGCTCCGGAGGGCAAACAACAGCCCTATCAGCAAACCAGAAGTCCATCCCTGAACTTCCAGTTTGCCCGTAGAGTTGGTTTTTCTGAGCTCCGGAGGTTTCAGGGAAGCTCCTGAAGCCTCCGGAGGGCCTCCGGGGGGAGGGGGGAGGCTGTTTTCGCCCTCTCCAGCCTCCTATAAAGCCTCTGAAGCCTGGGGAGGGTGAAAAATGGCCTCAAAAAAGGCTGAAGTCAGCTGGCCAGTGCGCGCATGCACGCTGGCCAGCTGACAGGGCAACACCTTGCATGCCCTGACAAATGGCTCTGCATGCCACCTGTGGCACGCTTTCCATAGGTTCGCCATCTCGGTTCTATGGTATCTTAGATCTCCTTTCTCTCTCTCTCTCTCCCTCCCACACACATACTTATTATTGAAAGTATCTCTTGTAGTACAAAAATATTGCCCCTCAAAATAAAAAGAGAAGATTAAAAACAGCAATCACAGCATACAACAGCAATATTCACAAAAAGCCTCCGAAAATAATGTAATTTTGATTTGGCAGTTAAGCTCAGTAATCAGAGTGTCAGGCAATCCTCTTTAGAGAATTTGTTCCACAGCCAAAGCACTATCACACAGAAGATGCAATATCATATTAACACAGTGAAAGCTTTTGGGGGCAAAAGTACCAAGAGACGATAACCCTTTAATGAAATTAACAAACTTTGAAGAAAGAGAACTATCAGCAATTCTGCAAATCCAGTCTCTGCACCAATAAAATATAATAAAAATAGACATGAGAGATGAGGTAACATTTCTAAAATAAAAGCACAGGAAGTGATTATTTAGAGATAAAGACAGAAACTGCAGAAGTGACTGAGATTAAGTGACAAATGAAAGTTGTTTATGCCCAGAAAGCCTAACAATTAAATGACAGCAAAACACCAGAAACAAAGAAGAAAGGACATCTAAAACATTTACACCGCAGTGAAAAACAGAACTGGGGATGGGAAGCCTGCAGCAGTTACTAAAAAAAGCACTAAACCTAGAACAAATAAGCAAACCTTGCATATATAATAACAGAGGAAAAAAAACCATTAAAATAAGCACAAACCAATTTATAAATGTTTTGGAATACATAATACTATAACCAGTGGTTCTCAATCTGAGGGTCTGCAGACTTGTAGGGCCCCACAATGTTATCACAGGGGTCAGTGAAGCCTTGAATAAATGTTATGATTTAAATCTTAAGTCTTGGGAGTCCTTGGCCATGATCCATGGCCGCAAAACGTGTTTAAAGGGGGGGGGCGGGGTGAAGAAAAGATTGAGAGCTACTGTTGTAACCATTTACTCGATGCTTTGCAGAAACTTTCGGTTTATTTGAAATAAGAATGAGGTCATTTAAAAGCATCTCTGGAATACAGAGTCAGCGTGTTTCCTTAGAAGATATTCTATTCCCACTATACTGTTTTCTGGACCCCAGATCAGAGTCCATTTCTGGAGCCCACTCTCGTGGCCCATCGGATCCCAGTTTGGAGGAGGAAGAATTGGAACAGGAACCATCCGATGAGGATGGCACATATCCTTTGGAATGGTTACAGAGGCCACGAGCTGAGGATACTGCTGCCCCAGGGCCCTTGGGGGAGGTGGTTAACCTGACAGAGAGCTTCCTACCCTCATGAGGGGAGAACAGCTGCTCTCCTCATCAGAGATCCTCCACTCAATCTAAGGGTAAAGAGTAGCAATAGCAGTTAGACTAATATACCACTTCATAGGGCTTTCAGCCCTCTCTAAGCGGTTTACAGAGTCAGCATATTGCCCCCCACAGTCTGGGTCCTCATTTCACCCACCTCGGAAGGATGGAAAGCTGAGTCAACCTTGAGCCGGTGAGATTTGAACCGCTGAACTGCAGATAACAGTCAGCTGAAGTGGCCTGCAATACTGCACCCTGACCACTGCGCCACCTCGGTCCTCGGTATAGTGGAGGCAAGCTCAAAAGAGGTCTGCAAAGCTGCTTGGGAGAAAGTCACCTCACCCCTCCTCACAAGGAGCACCTGGTGTGGGTTGACTTAAGCACAAGCTGGAGGAACCATTGTTTGCTTTGGCATACATTCCCCTGGCTTTGGGGAAAACTCAGCCTTGATTCTTGTTTCTCCCTGTGCCTTGCCTTGTGTAGGTACAAATAAGACAACTAAAAAGGGCTCCTAAGAGACAACAGTATACTTGAAATGAGCTTGCTACCAACAAATGTCCACTAGTGGGTAATAAATGGAATAGATACAGCTTTTGTAAATTGCAACAGTACTTATACACCGCTTCACGGTGCTTTACAGCCCTCTCTATAAGTTGTTTAGAGAGTCAACGTATTGCTCCCAACAATCTGGACCCTCATTTTACAGACCTTGAAAGGATGGAAGGCTGAGTCAACCTTGAGCCGTTCAAAATTGAACTCCTGGCGTGAGCAGTGAGTTAGCCTGCAGTACTGTGTTCTAAACACTGCGCCCCCATGGTTCTTCATAAAATAAAAATCAAGTTGCATTTAATTTGGAGAAATTATGTCAATTCTTTGTAAATGCACTGACAGGTTTTACTCAAAGTTATAAATCTCAAATATTTTTAGTACTTAATAGAAAGAGGATTACGCTTCTAAAAGGATAAACAATTATATTATCAATAAAGATAACCCATAAAACTAAAATCTTAGTAATTTTCAAGTGCTGAAACAGAATGAAGAATGGGGAAAATTTATTAAATAATATGTAAACTGCCCAAAGTTGCTGGGAATTGGACATGGTATAAATAATATATTATATAAATAATATAATAAACAACAATAAGGCTTTATTTCTCCTGTATTCAGCATTATTGCCCATCAGAAAATCATCCTTTCCAATAAGAAGTGAAAGTTTGAATTAGGACATCTTATGGAATACTCCTGCAAATGCAATTAATTCTCACTTAATTTGAGAAAGCCCTCAAACTATTAAATTTTGGAGGACTTTGGGCACAGAGTGATTACAAGTATCTCTCTTTTTTGCTTTTCTTGTATCATCATTCTAATTCTACAAATAGTCCTTGACTTATGACCACAACTGAGCCAGGAACTTTGGATGTAAGTCATTGCAGTTCTTAAGCAGATCGCTATATGACCAGACTCAATTTTACAACCTTTTTTTCTGACATTATAAAGTGAACCAGATGCTCAATAAGCAAATTCAGCATACCCAGTGTGTTTTTTGCTGATTTCTGCTTGAAAATGACAAAGGATAGCAAATCATGACTGTGGAACACTGCAACTGGTTACAACCAGTTGCCAAGCACCTAAAATGCAATCACATGACCATGGGATGGGTGGTGTGTGTGCAACAGATGTAACTTTGAAGATGGATCATAAATAGCTTTTTTTAAAACCACTGTAACTTCAAACAGTGGTTAAGAGACCAGTCATAAAAGTGATCACTATTTGTACCTTTGCATGGTTGATCTTTTAACAATATCCATGCTGTTAATTTGTATATGCATGCTGTCAATTCTTTGAGGAAAGCAAGATCAAGAAATAGGGACAGCGGGGATTCTCAGACTGCTGTTTATTATAGCAAGATAGAATCTTGAAAGCCTCTCCGAGGTTCTGTCTGCCTTATCTTGTACCAAACAAAATCAAAATGG
This sequence comes from Thamnophis elegans, assembly GCF_009769535.1. Taxonomy (NCBI): domain Eukaryota; kingdom Metazoa; phylum Chordata; class Lepidosauria; order Squamata; family Natricidae; genus Thamnophis; species Thamnophis elegans. Next base: position 11,983,471 of record NC_045544.1, read on the forward strand.
GGTTACTTTGAAATTTATTTCTTATACTTTCATCTTCTCAGGACTGAATAATCTTTTCTGAAAGTCACCCTTAACAGTTCACTCATCACTTTCCCATTCACAAGGCCAGAGCTCCTGCAGGTTACATATATTTCCTGAGTCTAAAAACAGCAACTTATCAAACAAATTCCAAAGGAAAATAACTAGGACTCCAGGTGCCCAGGGAAATAAAACTATGCTACCCACTTACAATGTGGGACACCCCACAATACGAATGGCTCAGGGGCATGGTCTTTTTATGTCGTATTACAGAAAGTCCTCCTTTAGTGACTGCCTTGTTTAGAAATTGTATGCAGTTACAACTGTGATGAAAAAGTAACTTTATGACCAATCCTTGCATTTATTACAGGGCTATAAAGCAAAGGACAATTGAATTAAGCTCATAAGCAGAGGTGGCATTTTCCTTAGCAATCGCTTCACTTAATAGCCAAGTTGTTAGTATCAATTGTGATCGCAAAATGAGGACTTAAGGCAAAAGCTTTTAAACTAGGAAAATATTTTAGCCAACATGCTGATAAGTTCAATGCTAAGAATGCTAAGATATGCAGAAGCAGCAATCCAACTCCATATCCTCCTAACACGGTGACTTAGAACAGCATCAAATATTTTCTGACTGTACTGTGGAGTCAGGATAATACATCACAATTACATTATTCATTTTAATATCCTTCTCTCCCTGGATCCTAAATTGTGAAGGCATACAGTACTAGTATATCATCATTTCAAAACAATTATGAACTAGATTTATGAAATACCTTTAGACAAATCCATTCGGGTAGTCCTAAATCTATGACCACATCTGGGACCAAATTCTGTCATAGGTCATTGGTGGTTGTGAGTCATTACATAACCAGATCTGATTTCATGACCTTTTTTTGCATTGGTCATAAGAGCAAATCCGCCTTATCCAATGGCATTTTTTTTGGTCATTTTTTGCTTGAAACCCAGCAAAACCCGTCACAAATTGTGATCATGTGATTGAGGGACACTGCAACTGGTTGTAAACGTGAGCCAGTTGCCTTGCCAAACTGCGATCATGTGACCCTGCGAATAGCAACAAATTCAGGTCATAATTGGATTTTTTAGAAGCTGTTGTTAATTTGAACTGTTATTGGGTGAACTTTCATAAGTTACTATCTAAAACTTGAAAGTATCAATTTGATACTATTTGATATTTAAACATTGCAAACTACTTTCACATTAAAATTTGGTTCAACAATGCATCAGTCATGTGGATTCCCTGTTCCTAATTTATATTGTCCTTTGCACATTGAGCATAATCTTCCTGATGGTATAACTACTTTTCTCGCCCCTCTAGAACCTTCCCCACACCCTTAAAATCTGCTGTACAGATTAAGGACTATCTAAACAAATTTGGCCCCTTGATAGTAAATAAGAAAATTTTGCTGCACAGCTTCTGCTTATATACTAAAAGCTGTCATTGCTAGAAGTCTTGCATAGAGTTTTAAAAGGAAAAAAAATATTTAGCTCTGTTAAAGAAATATTGGAGCCCTAAGACATAGTTTGGTCTAGTAGTTAAACTGTGTGACCATGAGTTCTAGTCCCGCTTTAAGTCTGAAAGCTAGCTGGGTGACTTTGGGCCAATCAATGTCACTCTCCCTCTCAGCCAACAAACCTCAGAGGGTTGTTGTTGTGGGGAAAACAGAAGAATGTTGGAGCATCAGGCATGTTCACTGCCTCAAGTTATTTATAAAAATTATAAAGAAAAATAAATAGGAGTCAAGAATCAGTGTGGAACCCATGGCTCTTCAATGTTATCTTTGATTCCTAAAGTACGCACCAGAAAGCGTAAATGTTATGACAACAATAGTCCAATAACATCCAAAGGGCTAAAAATGCATCATTCTTATTCTAGATCTTCTCTTTTAAAGAATAAATTACATCATCCAATTAAGCCTCACTTTATTTGTTAACCTAAAACTGAGAACTTGCAAAATAAGTGTGGGGAAATATTATAGATTTGCAGCTTAAATCACTTGTTATGCCTCAACAACACTGGATTTGATCCTGAATTAACAAGGGGCAGAGTTCAAAATGTTGAAGAAGGAAGCCAAACTTCAATGGAGATAAGATCAAAAATAAGTTGCTCACCGTATAGGTAATAGCTGCCACCATTCCAATAAGGGTCAAAGAACTTATGGAGAAAGAGAGGGCAGCTAAACCATCTGCAAGGAAAAAAATAGAATTGTTTTGCTAAAATGTATACAACCAAAGAGAATGAATTGAATGCAATCCAGTATCACAGGAAACAATGAGGTATCAACAATTGGCAGTGTAAATAATTGTTAAAGGCAGAATAGAATGTAAAATCTCAGTGGTCATTTACCAACTGCTCCGCCCCCCTCCAAATTGTGTTAAAAATTGATGTTGGCATTGAATTAAAACCTTAATTCAAGAAGTGAGGAACTGGTGACCACCCAGACCTTGCCGGACTACAATATCCATCATCCTTGATCTGTGGCTATACTAGGTACTGCTGAGTTTGAATGCTACAAAACTGGGAAGGTCACTAATCCTCTATTACTCTGTTTGCTTAAGAAATAATGATGTCACTAATAATACTTTTGGCTTAAGCTCCTAAGAGCATTGGCCCACATTCAACACTTCTGTTAATCCTGGAGTGCGTTTCTACTTTTTCCAATAAGATTTCTACATTTTATCACTCAAATATATTCATTGTTTCTTCACTGGCAGTAGGCTGCTTGGAAGGGCTATAACTTCGAAGAAAAAATAGGGTACTTTAAATAAAACCTATAACCTGAGCGTATCAAGGAGATTAATTAGTCCAGCTCCGTGGTCATTGCATGGTATCTCTAAATACTCCAGCAACTGTCTAGCTTCTCCTTAATAATTCTAGCAGAACAGAATCTCCACTCCATGAGGTATTTTACTACAGATCAGCAGCTCTCTCTTGTTAGAAAGTTATACGTCCATCAAGGAAATAAAACTGAGCATTCTTAAATTAGCTCCTTAAACAAAACTTTAGCGCTCTCCATATTATTTAGATTTGTTCCTCAAAAGACTCAGAATCAACTACCATAAACACAATTTCTCTGCATATAGTAAGAGGTAAATGATATCTAAGTCTTCAATACTGAAATGACACTTAATGTTATAGTTCTATACTGCCCAGATGATTCCCTCATGATTAGCAGTTCATTAATTCACACACATTGAAATGCAAGTTGCCCCAATTCAATGGAATTTAGAGTAAGAAACTATAAAATTATTCAACTGATTTACAACAAAAAAAAATCTTACGGCTACTTCCAAGTTCTTCAAACAAAAGTTTTATTTTCTCCCACTCTGTTGAGTTTTTCTTGGTAGGAATATCCAGTGGAACAAAAGCTCTGTAACAGGAATAAATGAAACATATAAAATCAATCTGTATGAGTGTTCTAATAATACTGGCGTGCTGTAGCAACAGCACTTAAGTAAAAAAAAAAAAAAAAAAAAAGCAACAGCTAACTTCTTTGCTTCGCTTCATATAAGTGCTATTCATTTTCTGATTTTACATATGTTTTTAAAAAATTAATGCAGTACCTCTAGCTTGGGATGAATCATGTGATTTTTTTTTGTGATAAATCAGAATTTCAAAGAAAGTAAAGAAAGCAAGAAACGAAAGCAGGCAAATTAACTGCTCCAAGTGAAGCTTAACTCCTACAGATATGATGGACCGACTTAGCAATAACACAGAAATGGCTTGCCACTGCCACCTTCTAGTATGCTTTTCAACTCTCTAGCCTATAGATCTCCATGTCTGGACTCTTCTCTTTCAAATGCTGATCAAAACCGCCTCTCCTTAGCTTAAGATCAACCAGGCACCATCATATGCTGAGACAACCGGCCAAATACAGAATGTGCAAGCGCTTTATTTCGGTACAGCATGCCTAACATGAACATATGCTAAATTCAAAAGAGAAATGAACTCACAACTATTTGCTTCTAAAATAACTCTAAGCATGTCTTCATTCAACGTTTTCTAATGTGTACTGCATTTGTTTCCACAGAAAACTCCAAGGGTTACATAAGAATGCTAGCTGTGGTGCCGCAATGGTTAGAATGCATTTAATGCAGGCTGCTTCTGCTGAATGCCGGCTGCCAGCAGTTTGAGCCTCACCAGGCTCAAGGTTGACTCAGCCTTCCATCCTTCCCAGGTTGATAAAATGGGAACCCAGATTGTTGGGGGCAATATGCTGACTCTGAAAACCACTTAGAGAAGGCTGTAAAGCACTGTGAAATGGTGTATGAGTCTAGATGCTATTGCTAAGTGTAACTGCTACTTCTCCATACCTTTTAAGTAACCCAAATGTCGATAAATAATCAACAGTAAATAAGAGATTTTAACTGTGATGTTCCCATTATACTCACAATCAATTAGTGATTAATCAGTTTCACAAGATGAATCAAATGGGTTATTAGGGAAGAATCATAATAGTGTGCATGTTTATGGAGATTCTCAGTCATCCAGGCTAGTTAAAATATTTAAATTAATAAATATATACTATCTAGTTCCATTTTCTTTTTATTTTGATGCTGTTTACACACACGCGCACGCGCACACACACACACACACGAGCTTTCTCCAGTAAGGATGAAAAATAAACCTGGAGTAGTATTGAGATTAAATACATTTTAGCAAATAAAATCATACATTTTACTGTTACTTTTATTATAGTATATCTTGGAATGGTTGTCAAGAAATTGGCTTTGACCTACTTCCTCAAATGTCTGGAGACAACTATCTTTTAAAAATTAGAAAATGAAAAGTGATAAGCTACATTATAATGCAAGCATTTTATGTCAAAGAAATAGGTATGCATTTGTACCACTTTGGAAAGAAGTATTGTAGCAGTGTCTTCAACATACACACAGCTTATAATAAAATTAGAGCTTCATTCTGCCACATTTTAATAAAAATAAAGTAATAAAAATCCAATAATATTGGACTCAAATTAATGTTTACAGCAAAAGGGCAATCTCTTCAACACAGTAATATATGATTTCTTGAAAATATGCAGTAATGCTAACAATGCTATACCAATGATTGAGAAGCAGTGTATGCAGGCTTAAGGAGAAGTAAACCATTCTGAGAAGTAACAAACACTTTAAGAAAATGACAATAAACCATTTATCCATGCTTGTTTCTTTTAAGATTACATTTTAAATTAGTAAATTAGCCCTGTAAAAATGGTGAATTTCCATCTAGAAATAAAATTCCTGGTACTGTCATTTAAAAGAGATTTCCTTTAGGGGAAAGGAGGCAGAAGTAATGTTGAGAAAGAAAGGCTACAAATGGAAAACAACAATAGATTTCTACAACATTCCATTTGGAGGGAATTTAAATAAAAGTTTGATTTAGAAGAAATTTTGTTTAATGTATAATTGTAGGAGATGACCAGACTGAGCCTGAAGGAGGGGTCAAACATGCCATAAATTATCCCTTTGCGCCTGCAAAAGATCTCATCTAGCCCACCTTGAATGTCTCTCTTATCTCCCGCACATTTCCCTTAACGGTCAGTTGGCCAGATTGTACATAGCTTAAGTTTGCATAAATCTTTATACTCATTTGAACTGCCTGAATTTCCTTATTTCCTGAGCACTTGACAATAATGTTAATAAGAATATGCGGACACTATTTTATAATCATTATCAATATTCTAATGATTTCACAGCACAGCTCATATGTAACCTTTCTAAATGTTAAAAAAGTAATAGAACAATTTCAAACCTTCAATTTCTAAAAGCTAACTTTTTAATGGCAGAGAGAAATGTTGATCTCTCACCCTTTTCATGGAACTATTGTAGTATACTATTTTAATCAAAATTATTGGTTTCTCATAGAACTCAAATATAAAAGAACATTAAATTCATCAAGCAAAAATGTATTACCTTTGAATTTTTATTATCTAAATATCAACTTTCTCAGCTAAAAAGTCAAATAACGAGTGACTGTAGAGATCAAGCTAGCAATAAATATTCATCAAATTCAAGATACATATTAGAGAAGAGATTGGAGACAATGACATTTGTGTGGGGTATGCACTGTATTTAATTAATCTGGGCAAAAGATTGCAGCTTCATACAATAATCTTTCAAGTCTTATACATGATTTATTATTTTAGAATCAACAAAACGTATATGCATATGTTAAGCTGTACAAGAGATAAACTGTCCTGTTTTACATTCTAATCAAGAGTGTTACCTACACATAACTCTTAAATAGTTGGCCAGGGCAAAAATCAAAATCTAATTGTCACTTTATGTTACTGAAAAAAAATCATTAGCATGAATACCCAATTCTAATTAATTCACTTTATATCAAGCCATACATTACTCTACTGTGAAGAGTTCCTCAACTCTTTAGGAACAGGCATAATCCTAATACAACAGCTCAGTGAAAACTGAATAAACACCTAAGACAACAATGGATATAAGCAGTGTCAGCTATGTTCAAGATGTGGTATATTTCAAAAACTGATGAAAAAAACTGTGAAGCAGGAAAAGTTCTTGAAGAATTCAAAGATTTTCCTTCAATTCTATTTCAAGGACATAGTATTTTTCTATTCAATTGGAGAACAATATAAAAGTTCAACTATACCACGCCATCATAACATGTGAAGTAACCATCCTCTGCTACCAAATGTGATGTTCCCGTGGGTCGGGAAGCCTATATTACAACAATAACACAACTCCAAGCTTCCTCTAAATTGTATTTATTTCCAATTTTTGCAGTATTTATTTCCACTTTGAAAATGAGAGGTAAGAATCCATCAACCATCAAAAACACCAGGACTGAGAACATACCAATTTTCCACTGTGTTTGGAGTTCCTTTGTAGTCTCAAATAAGAACCATTTAACAACAAATGACCCATTCGTATTTATGTATGTAAGACAGTATCAATAGGATTGAAGAATTATTACTTGCTGATGCTTATATGAACTAACTAACTAAAGGGCAGTTAAATAAACCACACTATTATAATCTATGCATATTTATGTGTGCGTATATATGTGTGTGTGTGTGTGTTTATACACGTAATGCTTACCCAATAATTAGAAGAACTGAACAAACCAGAAGGAATCCTAGTGTATACTTGACTGCAGTTTTAACCTGCTGTAAAAATAAAATAAGAAACCAATAAAAAATAAGAAACCAATATGAAGTTAGCTGCTAATTATGATTTTTAAAGAATTTCCTTTAATACATAATAGCCAATGTTATACAATGATTATAACATTCCATACCCTATTCAACAGAAAAATATCCAATATTCATTAAGCCTGTTTTATTAACTCTATCAAATGCCCCCAATTTTCATCCTATGTTATCTCTGTCATTTTCACATTCAAATTAAGGCCTCTTTTAAATCTGAATTAGGAATCTAAAATATTTTATAAAACTACAGACATCTACAATATATTGATGGATGAGAATTCATTAGTCAAGCAAATTTCTGACTACTTTCCATTAAACAGAACACAGACATATTATGAAGTTACTTTTTCCAGAGGACACAGGATATTCTATAATGCAGTGTTTTTCAACCTTTTTTGTGCAAAGGCACACTTTTTTCATGAAAAAAATCACGAGGCACACCACCATTAGAAAATGTTAAAAAAAATTAACTCTGTGCCTATATTGACTATATATAAAGTAATTCTCCCACGGCACACCTTACACTATGTCGCGGCACACTAGTGTGCCACGGCACAGTGGTTGAAAAACACTGCTATAATGGATATTTTTGTCAACTAAGTTCTGGAATCATTGCTAGAAAAGTTTAGACATTTTTCCCATAGGAAGAGCTGGCTGCTTTCAGAAAGATAATCAAGGAAGAAGAATCAAAGAACAAATGTTTGAGAAAGGTAAGAACAGAACAGAAGAACAAATTATGTCTACATGGTAGCCAATATTGATATGGTCTCCCATATATTTCCCCTTTTACTGTTAAAGCTTGGATAGGTTCTCTGTTGTAGAAAAAGCATGGTAAGCCCACCATGTCTACATAAAAACTTTTCATGGGAAGCCTAATGTCTTTTAGTACATCAGGCTATTTCCATGATATGATTCTTCTCATACGACTACCAGATAGCTTTCTATGGTCTGAATTCAGAAATGGTGAGGGCTCAGCAGCCAATACCTAGAATATGGGAAGAAGGTGAGGTTGTATATCATGCTATTGGGGACCAGCCACCTTATTTGGCCCCATCTGTCAGAGAGGTCTATAAGGGAACTAAAGAGAGTAGAAAGAAGAAAGGATTATGTTGCTCCCCAAGGGGATTGGCCCACCACACTTGCAATAGCAAAAGGGATATGCTGCGGACACTGTTGATCAAGGAATCTATTCTGCCATTGCTCCCCACACTCTGGAATATTGTGTCCCTTGTAGTGAGATCTGCCCCAAAGGACTGCAAAACCTGCCTCTGCCAACTGGCCTGGGTTCTGATGGTGGCATTTCATACTCGAGGTGGTGAGTACATTAAGAGATTACTCCAGCTCTACCACATTGTATATCGGTTCCTTCTTTCCTTGTTCATTTTGATGTTAATGCTTATCATTTTAATGTTTTATATTGTGGTTTTTACCTTCTTGTAAGCCACCAGTCACCTGATGGCAAAATGGGTGGCATATACATTTAATAAATGGTTGGATGGATGGACAAATGGATGGACTCCTAGCCTTTGAAAAGCTAGACAAGTGTTGGCTGTGTATACTAGTTGAAGGTAGAACTAGAAAAGTATCCATCTCTTTGCATAGGAAGAATGTCAGAATTTTTATAGCCCTATCACTTGATCTGTCCTCTATGGAATGCCCTGACCTTTCTATTGGAAAAATGTTAAGTTTTCACAGTAGATGCCTCAATATTTGCATCTACATGGAAAAGCTATTTTATTTCAAGGTCTGTTAAGCCCCATTCTCCAGTTCAGTCTATGCACAATTTTTATTTTAAAATATTGTTTCAATCCACTATATCAGCAGGGAAATTCTAGTTCCCTTTCTTGGATACTGTTGCCAGGTTGGAAAGTAACTTTTAATGCCAGGAATTATTCTCATTTATTTTACAATCACACTAATAAAATGCTTTCAAATCTAATTTCTAAAGAACAAAATCAAACCACAATGTAGTGGCAACAGCTTCTATTTATAAAAAAGGGGGAAAAGAATTTTGATAATTGTGATTGTAGACAAATGTTAAGTAGTTTACTATATTATAGCGAACGCCCCAATTTAACTGATCTTAATTTAATAGATTAAAATCTGCTGGATGTTATCTTTTTTCCAAATTTTAGGAAAAAGCAAAGCATGTTATTTGAAAAATCAGTCTAGAAAATATGATTCATTGTAATTAGTAGGGCAGATTTTCATGTACAAGTGAATTCATTATCCATTTAATGAATATTCAGCCTTAATTAAAACTACTTCCCTTATTAGTTAAGATTAAGGTTTACTGTAAAGTTTGTTTCCAATTCTGCCTTAACAGGCACATTTGCCAAACAGAAAAAAAGGAGCAATTATTCTAAGAGGCTATAAGCATCATATAGTAATAAAACTATGATGTTAATTATAGTTATATATAAGTATATGAGCATTTTTAAACATAATGCATTTCACTATGTGATAATGAGGAAACCTGGCCAAAACCCCAACATTTTTACCAATTTTGATCATTAATGTCACATTTAGAAGCATTTTATTTTCATGTAATTTTCTGAACAGATTTAAGGAGCCTACAGCTGTGGGCACAAGCCAAAAAAATGTACCTCAGTGCCATAGCATATGCTTTGCATAGAGAAAGAATCAGATAATCCTGACATTACAGTTAAAAGGATAAATAAAAGCAAAAGCCCTAATATGATTGATTCTACACCCCCCTTTCCTCCCAAAGAGCTATTGCTTGTCTAAGCAGATTATACTGAACTAAACACAGCTATATGATGTATCTCCCTGTGCTCCCATAAGGATAATTCAGAGGGGGACGGACCCATAGGTTAAACCCAGCTTTAGTCTATGTAAGAGAACATTATTTCCTTTCACCATAATAGAATTTTTAATGTTTCAACTACCACTGGAGCAAGGAAATCAAACTCTTCTTATTCACCCTGCATATCCAACCAAGCAATTGACAACAGTATAATCATCTTACCACGTATGTATTGCCATCATCTTCATCTTTTTCTTCATAGTAGAAGTAGACAAATGGGATCCATAAAAATACACAGAATAATATGATGGAGTAAAGGGCTAGAATGAAAGAATGAGACAACAGGGACATTCTGAAACAAAATAATTCACAAAATGAGTACTTTTAAATTCATGTTTACTACAATGTAGTAAAGTAGGGGCACCAAGCAAAGTAGAATCCTGTTGAAGAAGGTCTCTCTAGCTTCAATGTACAAACTACTAAAATAATGCACCTTTCTACTATGTCATTAATATATGGAAACTTTGCAAATTGTCCCAAGAACAAAGACTTCTTCTATAAAGTACAGGAATAGAAACACTTTCATAAGTACAGGTAGTCTTCCATTTACAACCGTAATTGAGTTTGGAATGTTGCTAATTTTAAAGATGAAAGGGCAAATGAGAGGGTCAAAGAATGTTGCTCCTACAAAGACAAGAGGGTCAAACTATTTCTCAATGCACAAAAAGGCAAGACAAGAAACAATGGATGGAAACTAACCAATGACAGAAACAACCTAGAACTAAGGAGAAAAATCCTAATGGTTGGAGCAACCAACCAATGGAATAGTTTTGACTTCAGAGGTTGTGGGTGCTCCATCACTGGAGGCTTTCAAAAAGAGACTGGACAAACATTTACCTGAAATGGTATAAGGACTCCTGCTTGAGCAGGTGGTTGGACTAGAAGACCTCCAAGGCCTCTTTCAACCTTCTATATTCTATACTCAATATAATTTTAATGGGTTTCATTATTAGCCTGTATTTTTTTAAGGACTTGAATTTATACCTGCTAGTTTTATAGTGTTTTTTATATATGAGTTGTCAGGAAGTCTTGGATTCAGATGGGATGCAAATGTTGTAATAAATAAATCATTTAACAAAAATATTTGTAAGTGAAAAATAAAACCTCTATATAATTACACAGCAGTTCATGAGTACATCCAGAGATGGAACAAAGCATGTATTCATCTACAATCATTTTGGTTTATCTGTTGAAGATTCTTTAAAATTGATACTTTTTTTCATATAAAGCACACTGTCAACTTGTCTTGATAAAATGAGATTTAATTAATTAGATTCAGCTGCCACTCAAAGATATTATTTAACTGACAGAATATTTTTATATAATTTTGTTAAGCCTTTGAAGGCTCACAAAGAATACATACAAATCTTGGTTTATATGCAAAGTTGTTTATTACAATTTGTTCAATAAGCTACAATAGATGGATTCACAGTTAAAGGTAAAATCTTAATTATGATTAACAAACTATGATGGTTGAATTTATATAAATAACTAAGCCAAAAATAAACAAGCTACATTGTGGTTTGAATAATGTGCAAGTCAAGTCTGAATATACAGTATATTGAACTTACCACAGACTATTCATGGCTTTTATACTAGTACTCAAATTTAATTCCAACTCCATTACATTTCCCCCGTCAACCTTACTGAATTCTGAATTCTTTATCTGGATTTAGACAAATTATTATGACATTCTATGAAAGGCATCGGCCTTTCTTCTTAATAAAGTGTGTACCAATAAATAAATTGTAAAAATAGCAACCTAAGCTATAAAACATGGTCTCCCATTCTACAATCACACACTGAATTTTTGGAAGCTCTGCCATCCAAAATCTCCATTAAAGCTAAAAACGGGTGGTCAAAATATTCATTTTAGAATAAGGAGCGGACATTTCTCAGACAGGGTAATGTTGAAAGTGTCTACCACTTTTTCCACATATTCTTTGAACTCCAGCAGAGTTAATAGCCTGATAGTTCATAAAGAATCCTTGCCTTAGAAAAAGGAGAGCCCATTTTCAGAAGGACTTATTTTAAATGAAAATCAAATTGTGCAGTTTGCAAGTTGCTCTATCTCTACATTTCCCAACTGCAGAAAATAGTTAAAATATTTTTTCTCAAGATTAACAATATCAAAGATTCTTCATCAGCTGGGAAAGAGCCCTTTTTCACTGCTGCCGTCTAGTCTCAGATCAGAAGAAACTCGCACTGTATGTCCAATCAAACACATTCAGCTTTGGAGAAGATGAACAACACATTTTTAAACATACAATATCACAGGTACACTTACAAATGACTTGCCAACGTTTTCAGATATGTAAAAGAAGACACAGAAAACCATAAACTAAAGATGAAGCAAATAATATAAAAGCTGACAATATATCAACACAGAGAAAATAGTGAGAGAATCTTCAGAATAATCTAAACATTAAGACTCTTTGGAGATTGCACAGGAGGAAACTGTTCGCAGTAAACTGTAACAGAAATTGCTTGACGCATTAGATTTTCTTAAAACCATAAAATGAAGCCCCACGTTAATCCAATCATTAGCTCTGATTAACATTTGGCTGTGCTATTACCTATTTTGATACCTGTTTATTAAATCATGGTTCAGTTCAACATAGAACAAGTAACGGAGATGTACTTCATTAATCTGATTTGTGTTACTTAGAACAACAAAAGGCAGGAACATTTTGTGTAGAGTTAAATCATTATCACCATCTGGAGGCTGGTTTTTGCAACAACATCAAACCTATACCCTATCAAACTTCCATGGTTTTTATACTGCACTAAATATAATTTTTCCAAAACAGAAAATATTTATAAATTTTATGAGTGGTTTCAGCTACTTAATATGCATTTCTTCTTTCATAATTTCAAAATTCCAATGTCATTCAGAACCCCAATGATTCATGACAGACAAAGAGCCAGTTTAGTGTAGCTGTGGGAAGTTATCATCCAGCCCTCTCCCAGGAAAATGAAATATCCTAGGAAATATTGAAAAGGCAGAATATTTCTCTGGATATGAAAAGAAACATGTTTTAAAAGACAGAATAGTTGCCTGTAGCTTCCTGCCCATCCCCACTGTTAATGGGCGATTAAGAAGGTCAAGCTAGTCCCTTTTACATAATAAAGACTTCTCCACTGCAACCCCAGGGGGGATGGGAGTAAAGGCATGATAATATCGGCCCTTTACTCAACTGACCACATGGCATCTGAGAACTCAACTAAACCTGGATTCAAAACATAGCCCAGAGAGTTGCCCCTGCATGGCCCTATGGGAGTCTGACAACCAATCAGAATACATTTCTTACACAGGAACAGGAAACAGAGAGGTGGGACTGAACAGGTTATAAAAAGCCTAGCAAGCCCCTCCCTCAGCCCTTCTCTTCTTCTCCACCAACATTGAAGCATGTGATCACCTTTTCTGTTCAGGACTCAAGCCATGTGGCCCTGTCCACCAATAAACCATCTTTCCAAGCAGCCTCCATGTCTCCTGTGTCTTTTTCCCCACTTGGAGCCGAATCCAGAAGGACATTTCTTTCATCATAGGAGTGTCAGCACTAAGTTAAAAATCAGGAGAACCTGAGTTCTAGTCAGGCTTAAGACACAAAGCCAACTGGATGACCTTGGGCCAGTCACACTCTCTCAGCCGTAAGAATAAGGCAACAGCAAACTTCCCTATCAAGAAAATTGCAGGAACATGTCTAGGCAGTCCCTAGGAGTCAAGAATGACTAGAAGGCTTACACTTAAATAGATATTACTGTGAAAACAAAGGACATCTACTTTTGAAATATATTGTTTCTTATTAAATACAAGATTCCATCATGTCTTCCTTAGTTCTTAATGAAGATTTACCAAGTTCCCATGCAGGAAAGAACTTGTTACACAACTACTTCAGAAACTAGCATACCTAGGCCTTTATACTGTGGCTATTACCAGGCAGTTGACAAACCTTTATCCTCCCTTTCCTGACATGTTTTATGTGTCAAAAACAAAACATAGATTTTCATTAGTAAGACAGGAAATTATTTATCAAGTCTAACAGTTTATCAACTGTTTTATCAACTTCCTAGTCTGCAGTCTTGGAATTGCGGAATTTCTTGGTAGTATCTTGTCTAAGTACTGGATAAATCAGACCTTGCTTAGGTTTCTGTAATCACGCTGTTAGCTGAATGTCTTTGGGGGAGTGACTTGTCAGTCCAACTCACCTCACAGGATTCTTGTGGGGAAAATAAGGAAGTGGAAGTGTGTTGGATATGTTTGCTAGCTTGAGTTATTTGTAAAAATAATTAAGGCAGGAAATAAGTACTCCTGGGTTGAGTCAGATAAAGCAATGAATGGCTGTTGTCCTAACATGTTGACATGGGGCCTAACATGTTGACATGTCCTAACATGTTGACAAGGAGGTATTCCATGGTGGAGGTAATTAGTGGATTAGGACGATTCAGATTTAATTTATTTGTATGCCGCCCTTCTCTGGGAGGGACTCAAGGCGGCGAACAACTCAAAAGGGGAAAGGGGATACAAACACAATACATATAATTAAAATACACAAGAGTCATATGGCCATACAAGTCGAGAGGGGAGGGGAACTCATCAACCCCAGGCCTGCCAGCACAGCCAGGTTTTGACGGCTTTCCGGAAGGCCTGGAGAGGGGTGAGGGTCCGAATCTCCGCGGGGAGTTCATTCCAAAGGGCCGGAGCTGCAACAGAGAAGGCCCTCCCCCGGGTAGTAGCCAGATGGCATTGGCTAGTAGACGGAACCCGGAGGGGGCCGACTCTATGCGATCTAACGGGTCTGTGGGAGGTAATAAGGTGAAGGAGGGAAGAAGATCCCTCCTTCACCTTATTGTATTTATGTTTCTAACTTATTTAATCTTTGTTCTTTTCATATTTTAAATATTTTGTACTTTTGCTTCTATGATGATATAAGTGGCACAAGAGTCACTTGACACTGAGTGGGCGACATAAATTTAATGAAAAATAAAAAATGCTTTTATGTACATATGATATGATTTGTTATCATGGAAAACTGAACACTTTGTCAAACAGATGTGACTTCCTATATAAATGATTTCATAGGGATGCAGATTTTTTTAAAAAAATGTTGAAAGATTAACAAAGTTTGGAATTCTCTAAGAACATATGAAAAAAGGACAGGGAAGGCGAAACAAGTGATTGTCACAGAATCCTAGAACATCATCCTAAGTGTTAAAACTAGCATAAAACTTTTGAAATTGTATAAACCAGATGAAAGAAATAATCCTGAGATCAGTTAAGAAATATTGTGGACTATGGCACCACAGAAATATTATGTAATGAATCTAACTAGATTCTGGAAATTGCTAACCTTTTCATCCTTACTCTAAATTTATGAAAAAAAATCAGTATAGAGGAATATTTGCAATACTTACTATAATATGCATATAATACAGTGTCTTCAATTTGTCTTGTAACATTGGCATCAGCCCAGTCCTACAAATGTTCACAGAAGAAGAAAACACTGTCAGAGTAAGTAAACAGCTATTTTTATGTCCAGTTAATTTTTTTTAAAAGATCAATCTCTACAACTGTAAAAACATACAGTCTAATTATACATAATTAATCACCTTTACAAATAATATTGAAGCCCATTTAAAAGTAATATTCAAGAATTCTTCATATCTATAACATGGTAGTAAAATTAGCATGTATTGGATGAAAATGAACGAAGAATCAACAATAATTCTTCAAAAAATATTAAGATGCTTTAATTAAGTTGGAAGCAAAGAACATGCTAAAAATGTTTTAATCACCAGGCATTTTCCAATAAATATTTATTCTATTTGACTATTTATAGCCACTATTTCCTATAGGTAGATATATTAATACATCTTAATGAAAAATTACAAAATAGGTAGGTGATATATTTTAATGTTGTAGGGCGTTTTATTTATTTTATTAAATGTAGGTGCTTCCTAGTTCCAAACAACACTGGGCATTTATAATTAAAAGTAAGAAAAACCTCCTTTAAAACAGAGCAAAAAAATCCAACAATAACTATGCACATCTGGAAACTATACAACATAACAAAAAAAAATGATAGAAACTAAACATTCACCCTAGTACCAGGCTCTGGGAGAACTCCAATCTCTTGAACCCTATCCAAAACTAAAGACGAAACCCCCCCAGATCTAGGCAGTCAAATACCCCCGTTACTTGTTAAGACAGACTCTGAACCTGTTACTTCTCATCCAGATCTAAAAACCTTCAAGACACTTAGTCATAACACTGACAGCTTCATCAATTAAAACAAACAGACACAAAAAGATAAATAAATAGGGTACAGATGCATAAAGTTATAGAATAGAAATACTTAAAATAAAAAATAATCTAACTTGAATAAAAGATATTTTTGTAATAACCATGAATTTTTAGAATTATGCTTCTATATAAAAAAAATCTGCCCCATCCTTATGTTATCATGATTAATCACTACGGAATCACAGAACGTCTTGAATTTTCTTGTATTTTAGAAAGCCTGCAGATAGCAGGTTCTGACATAAAGCCCTAAATCTGAAGAACAGATCACATTTGGAAAAAAGTTCAAATGTTACTTTCATTTATACTAACAATGTTAAAGAGTCCAAATTCTGAGAATGATACTTTCTGTTGCAGCAAATAGAGGTCCCAAGTGACTTGAATACATCCACAAGGCTCTGTGAAATATTCAGGAAAACTGACAGCCTTTTCACTTCTGTGGGAATTAAAAACCTAGATGAGAATTTCCTGCAATACAGTATCATTCTGAAGGAAATTCTGTACTGCCCTTATTAACAACCAGTGCAAATCACATCAACTTGATGAGCAAAAGCAAGAATTTGCATTGCAGACTACAGGCAGCAGCATCTCAATACTTTTTAGGAAAAGAGCTCGCTTGTTATCTCTAGGTAACATTTCTCTCCCTAAAGTAGATGTCTTAATATTTTTTTTAAAGTCTTTTTAAAAACTTTCAATAAATCTTACCAAAGCATCGAAAGTTATAATGCCCTAAAAGGGAATTGTTATTGATTTAAAGGATTAATAAAGAAAAATCAATATATTATACATTTGTGATTTAAAAAATATTTTAATGGCCCGCTTAAGCCTAACTATTTTCTTTTGTAATATAGTTCATCGCTATGTATTTTATGTGCTTAATATGTTTTTCTGCAAAGATGCCCTTACGTTTCACCAGACTATCAAAGGAATCTATGGTACCAAAAGGTTGTACCCAGAATTACTGCTATAAAGCACAAAAGTTAAATTGAACCTTCTCTGAACAGCAAATTACCTTCTTCCCCACTATCCCACTTTTTCATAGTATACCTGGTAAACATTTATGTTTAGTTTGGAAGAGGGTGGCCGAACACAGATTTGTTTTAAAAAGGAAGTCATATGCCCACCATTGATCTAATAGGGTGAGTCATACAAATCTGTATCTTAAGGCTAAACCCCAACTTCAGTTATAGTGAATCGCACAATATCAATATTGATATTAGAGCTTCATAGAAAGATGGCATACAAAATCTACTATGGGAATGATGTGAATTTAGAACAACATAAAAGTCATTCAACTGGAGCAAAAAAGAAAAAAGAATTAAAGATCTGAAAGAGAAAAGCTGTAAAGAAAATAGTAAAATAGACTGAACTTGGGACAAATACAGTTTTGAGAAATAGCATTCAATCTATTCAGCAAGAGACTGCACTTCCTCTGATAATTTGGGAGCCATAGCTTTTGCTTTTGGGCGTGGCACGACAAAACCGCGCTCGTCAAAATAGCGGTGATAAAATCGCGTCGCTAAAGCCGCGACGTCATCACCGCCACGACAACAGCGCGGCAACAGAAGGGCGCTTTAAAACGGCGCCGCGGCAGAAAGCCGATTTCAATCAAGGTAAGGATTAGGATTAGGTTTAGGGGTTTGTTTTAGGGTTAGGTTTAGGGTTAGGTTTAGGGTACTGAGTGCTTGGGAATGCGCGGATTTGCCCTCCACGATTATGTCATCGCGGTAGGATCGCGTTTTTCCTTAGCACTTCGAACGGCGCAAATTAATCTTCGCGCTTATGTCTCCGCGGATAAGGGCTTCGCAGATTTGTGGTGGAACCGCTTTTGTCACTCAGTCCAAATAGTTCCAGTGGCAGAGAGGCCTTTTGCTGACATTGCTGATTACCAGCTACAGCCTTTCCAGAACACATAATTTAGACACAATTATTAACAACCACATAAAATCCTAATTATGCATGAAACTGCCTTTGAAGATCATCTAACATTTTCATTTGGTAGTGATCATGAAGGCTATTTCACTAAAGACTGCTGGCCAATCAAATTCTTCTTTCACACTTTTCTCAAATGTCCTCCGGAGGTGACATGAACACTCATATGGAGATCTGAGGGTGTTTGAGGACTAACAAGCGAGGGACGTTTTATGCACAAGGAGAGGCATGTTGCGTAATTCTTACTGCAATACACAGCTGCCAGAATTTGAAGCATTTATTTTCATACACCCTTTCTTGTATTCCACGGTATCTGTTAAGATATTTAAATTTAGTAATTGAAGCAGTGGGGTTGTACAGTGAGCCAGAACAGGTAAAGCTGATTGGTTGAAGTTGGCTCCTGCATAAGGCAATCTGTGGTGTGATAGGTTGCTATGGATGTGGAGGGGGACTTTTCCTTTTCCCCCACCTTTTTCTTCTGTGCCCTGTGTGCTCTGATTTACCTGATGATGCTACTGCCTGACTATCTTGTTCAGTGTATGTAAAATATATTTATTTTATATTAAGAGCCGTGGTGGTGCAGTGGTTAGAATGCAGTACTGCAGGCTACTTCTGCTCACTGCCAGCTGCCTGCAATTTGGAAGTTTGAATCTCACCAGGCTCAAGGTTGACTCTGCCTTCCATCCTTCCGAGGTCGGGAAAATGAGGACCCAGATTGTTGGGGGCCATATGCTGACTCTGTAAACTGCTTAGAGAGGGCTGTAAAGCACTATGAAGTGGTATATAAGTCTAAGTGCTATTGCTATTTATACAAAACTACAAGTCAGTGTGTGATTTCATTTGGACACCTGTTGCGTAATTCCCTGACAGTATCTGTGCCTAGTCCCCAAATGAAAGAGTACCAAGAGAGAAATAATTACAACCGCCTGTTGTTCTTGAAAGGGGAGATGCTCCACCCTACTCCAGAATCTAACTGGAGCCGTTCAGCAAATCCCTTTCCTCAGAAGATTTTAATTGCAGAATCCAATTTTCTCCTCACAGTAGGGCTTGAAAGTTTCTGAACACTTATATTTTTCAATGTTACATAAATGTGACCTAAAATTGATGTGTTCTCCACACCAGTCCTAAAATGTGATACAAAGAATCCAATTAAACAAATGAGTAAAAACATATTTGTTCATATTTATCTGTAAAACAACTATAGGATGCTGAGAACTGCATTTAAAAATCAGCATTCAGTAATCAATGAACTGCCTGAGCAAGTAGAGGAGTCCATCAGAGAGAGAACTGCACAAAATGCAGCATACACACCAACAGGGGTAAACAACAACTCCTCCAACCTCATTTGACTAAACTTTTTTTCCTGCCAACTTAATTTTACTGGTTCCTGTTCCTTAGGGTTTTCTAGGTCAAAATCTTCATAACCAGTTAGTCTAGTATATTGTTTTTCAGCTAATTATTTATCCAGCTCCCAGCCCAAATGCACAAGAATAAAAAAAATCCAACTTCCTTTCCCCTTGAAACCCTTTCCTCTCATTGGGAGGGCAGTACTGTATTGCATTTTGAAAACATAAGTAAAGCTTTAACAAACTAATGGAGGGAAATGGTGATGGTTAAACTAGAATATCCATTATATCTGAATAGGCATGCCTATTTTACATAGCCTTAATCATCTGAACAGGATGTTATGCATATGCAGAAGCATGCATAACATGTATAGTTTGTGGCATCTGAAGCCCTGTAATCTGAGATCTGTTAAATCAAAGATTTACTGTTCTTAAAGTTCCCTGGCTAGCCATTAGGCCACTCACAATTTAGAATCCTCAGTTATAGCTATTCACCCAGGTACTCAGGTTTAAGACTTCCCATTAATCTACTGAAGTGTGTATCAGCTATTGAAATATTGTTTGTCCCTTTATACCTGAACATGAAATAGATGAAAAGATAAGAGTACACCTTGTAGATAGATGAAGGTTAATAATGGCAATAGATATGATATATAGAATAAGGAATTAGAAATCTTGTGAAATCAATGGGTCTAAATTTTAAGTATCTAACTCCCTGGGGATGAAGTTAATACATCAGAAAAACTTGTTCAATAATTATTATATTTTCCAAAACATGTTTATAATTTCGATATTACAATCTTAATGGCAGGAATAAAACAAAAAGAGGGAACCATCATGTTTGAAAATATTTTTCTAGGAAACTAAGTTATATCCAACATTATGCATCTGGTATTAGAAAATGTCTATTCTGATTGGTAGTCTTCTTTTAATATAAACTGTAACAAATTAATTTATATCTCTCAAATGAATGAAGTGGAATTGTGTTAGGATGAAACCAGGCTTTGTAAGTGTTCATTCAGTAGACTTACGTATTTCACTCATCCAGCTTTGATCCTGCCTTTTAACTCTAGGCAAACATTCAGATCAAAGGCTTTAACAAAAACCAGATTTAAAATAGAACATAGTATTTTTTTTAAAAAAAGAAACACACAGCAATCTAATTATTACAATATAAACACGTCAATATCATTCATAATTAAATCAGTTACTGCATTTGCTTTCTAGCGTTTAAAACAATTCTAATACTTTTTACTTTCCCAAACAAAACAGAAATAACAAGGGAACAGGATTTGTTATAAAAATTATAGAAAGTGGGAAATGAATAAATACCTTAAAAGTTCCATTCTGGTTCTTCACATAAGAAACCAGAAAAATGTCCACAGGAAGGAGAGCTGATGTAATAAGTGCAATTGCCAAAGCAAAAATAGATGTTATGGTGGAAATCACTTCACTTTCTCGCTTACTCTGGTACTTGCGGACATAAACCCAGCAAAACACCAAAATGACCTAAAAAAATAAGACAAATAATTAAAACAATAATACTTTCAGCATTAATTTTATTCTTTATATACATACTGAAATAACTCTGCTATCTTTCAAAATATGCTTATTTGGAGGAATTTATTCTCTTATTTGTTTTGACTATACATGTAAGAAAAATTACATAAACATTATTAAAGTACAGTTTCAACCTATCAATTGCCACATCTCTGAAGCAGACCATATCCTCGGTCTCTCATGTCCTTGACTTCTGTTTAGTCAATTATCATTAGTGTAACATAATCCTTTGATTGTTTTACATATACCATCATATTTCCTTATCTAAAACGTTGATATACGTCTGATATAACAATATGATAGAGCATCTACTCTTGTAGTACAAAGGAATTATTGACTGATCTCAAAAAGTTAAGGCCTGAATAGTATTTGAAGGGAAAACTCTCAAAAGCCCAGATTAGACTAGGAAAATTAAAACAAACTAAAAAAGGAAGGCAGCAATGGTCAATTCTGTAATTTTGTTACAAAAAGTGCACAGGTGTGCCAATGAAGCAAGCAGGAGACAAATTCCGATTGAAGTAAATGTTACCCTTTTCGGTTAACTATGGATAAGAATGTAATCAAATACAAAGCATATAACAAGTTCAATGTTATTAATTAGCACATCAGAGGAAGCTTTCACTAAACTGTTTGCTGCAGCATATTAGTTTATAAATAAACTGCTTCATGCAATATATTAAGAAATTACATAGTTTCTGGTTTTGGCCTAACCCTAATGTATGAAGACCACTAATTATACATAACAAATCATGGTTGTGTCTAGGTTTTCCCAGGCATGTCTACTGTCTGACCAGGAAAACTGTCCCAAAATGTCCATGATGGAGGCAATGGAATTACAGGTGCTAAATCAGTAGGAAGAGAAGCAGCACTTCCTAGCTGCATTTTCTTTTTTTTAAAAAAATATCCTGACTGTATCTACTACTGACCTGAGATTCAGATGGTTAATCTTTTTTTGTAAAAAAAAAAATTGCATTAACGGTGGCTTAGTTTATACAGACTTGGGATATTACAGAAACATTATGATTTCATTCCTCAAATACTGGCCTATATCTCTGATTTGCAAATTTCATGCAGGCTGCGCTGCTTTAGAAGCAGTGGAGGCTTTTGATTTTTTTCAAGACTGCTCCAGGCTTGGTCACTTCTGGAGGGCATAACTAAAATAACCCTCACTGTTTTAATGCTAATGCTTCAATGTTCAGTGCTAGAGAAACAGGATAACTAAGTTTGTGTATTTCATATTACGTTTTTCTAAGTGGAGGGGGGGGGGGTTTCAACGATTCGGCTTTTTGCGCATGCGCAGCTCATCCCGCTCACCCACGACAGAGGCAGCGAGTCTCCTAACCGCTGCACCGGTTGAACTCCTGCCGCAACACACGCACTTTTTCCAAAGAGCCTGGACCACTACGGCGGCTTCAGTCTCAGCTAAGTTTACCTGAGGACTGTAAGCCTGACTGGGATAAAAATGCAGCTCGCTCCCAAGAGAGTAAGCCCCGGGCCGGTGCCCAGCATGAACTCAACCGCTTCCCCAGAAACAAGACAGGGAGGAAAATAAATGGGGAGCCGAAGCCCTGGCTCGTTCCTCCTACCAGTAAAGCAAGGCCGAAGAGACACCATCCCGTCACCAGATCCGCCTCGGCGGTGAAGGCCACCATCTTCACTTCCGGCAACAGCGCGAGCAGCGACGAACGGAAACGTCGCCGAGAGGGGAGGAACGAATTGAAGGGGCGGGGGGGGGGGTGGGAGTTGAGGCCGTTGCCGTAGGAACCCCGAGCCACGCTTTCGCTGGAACGCCCCCGAACCGCATTTGGAATGTTTCCATTGGCTGATGTCATAAAGCAGCAGCCAATGAAGGAAAAGCGAGCTCCGCGAGATTCCTAAATACGTCAGGTGCGCTAAAGCAGGGGGTCTCCGACGTTGGAAACTTTAAAGACTTGTGGACTTCAACTCCCAGAGTTCCTCAGCCGACTTCTGCTGGCTGAGGAACTCTGGGAGTTGAAGTCCACAAGTCTTTAAAGTTGCCAACGTTGGAGACCCCTGTCGCTAAGGCTTTCGGGTGAGGGAAATGTGCCGTGATTTAATCTCACGGAGAGAGAGAGAGAGGTGGCGTCGCAAACGGCTCGTGATTTAAGGCCGGAGTATGTGTTCCTCGACTTACGACCGCAGTGGAGCCTAAAAGGTCTGTGGCCAAGGGAACCATTTGTTAAGGGAGTTTTGCCCCGTTTTTCTAGAGTGAATCAGGACAAAAGCCAAATCACCTGACAGCGCAGCAGTATTAAAAGATGCACCAACCTGCTACCAGTGTCTTTGCTTCTAAGGGCTGTCTTCTAACACTGCTATCCTCTGTGGGCAAATCTGTTAAAGCCGCCTCATCCTGTTTCCAGAGGCCCTCGTCTGTGCCATTTTGTCTAAGTAAGTATGTAAAATCTTTATTACGGTCAAAGGCCAGCAATACACATTAGTTTTTACACTGTGGGAAGTTATCATCCAGCCCTCTCCCAGAAAAATGAAATATCCTAGGAAATATTGAAAAGGCAGAATATTTCTCTGGATGTGAAAAGAAAGAAACATGTTTTAAAAGACAGAATAGCTGCCTGTAGCTTCCTGCCCATCCCCACTTTGTCAATGGGCCATTAAGAAGGCCAAGCTAATCCACTTTACATAATAAAGACTTCTCCACTGCAGCCCCAGAGGGGATGGGAGTAAAGGCATGATAATATTGGCCCTTTACTCAACTGACCACATGGCATCTGAGAACTCATCCATACCTGGATTCAAAACGCAGCCCAGAGAGTTGCCCCTGCATGGCCCCATGGGAGTCTGACAACCAATCAGAATACATTTCTTACACAGGAACAGGAAACAGAGAGGTGGGACTGAACAGGTTGTAAAAAGCCTAGCAAGCCCCTCCCTCAGCCCTTCTCTTCTCCTCCACCAACATTGAAGCATGTGATCACCTTTTCTGTTCAGGGCTCAAGCCATGTGGTCCTGTTCAACAATAAACCATCTTTCCAAGCAGCCTCCATGTCTCCAGTGTCTTTTTCCCCACTTGGAGCCGAACCCAGAAGGACATTTCTTTCAACAACGCTATATTAAAAAAATACTAACATTACAATATAATTTAAAAGTATTGACATTAAAAGTGGATAATAACATAATGGTCCAAAGATTGTTAAAAGTAAGTCCAGATAATGGGTACAAGATGGTACTATACCTCTGTTGCCAGTTTTTTTCTTATGGACATTGCAGCAGCACAGAACTTTGTCACTGCATACGTGGTAACCAGGTTAGTGTCCTGGAGGAGGAAGCCTAAATAAAAATGGTCTGCCCTCCCTGGCAATCTCTCTAATAAGGGGAGAATATGTGCAGACCTACAAACTCTGTATAGCTTGCAGTGTAATAGAACATGTGGATTATCTTCCACTTCTCCTTTACCACATATACAAACCCGTTCTGCTATAGGTGTTCTCTTATACCTGCCCTGGAGGAGTGCTGAAGGAAGAATGTTAAATCTGGCTCTGAAGAAAGCTATTCTTTGTTTTGGGGAGATCAGGTCATTTAGATATCTTGCCGATTCCCACACACCCTGCTTGATTCTGTCCCTACTGTGGAGAGGCAACCTACTTAGTTCTTCTTGGAACTCCATGTCCTTCATTCTATTAATTACTACTTGCTTGGCTTGCTCAAAGCCTAGGGACATTAAGAATAATGGTGAGAGCCCATAAGAGCCCAGCTTGTGATCAATTGCCTATTTCCAGGGACATTTTGTCTAAGTTGCTTCTTGGTTCAGCTCTGCCACAATGAGAAGAGACTGAGGTGTCTATCCTGGAAATTGTGTGTTGTCACAGGGTGCTTCAGGACACAGTGGGTCGGCAATGGAGCATATGGTATTGTGTGTCATGGATCTCAAGCCTGATGATTTTGTCCCAATCTCACTCTGTTTTGTTCCTACCATACCTGTTCTGACCCCCCCCCCCCTCCATCCAGTAACAAATGCCGAGACAAGCTTAACTGGAATTTCACAGCACTTTAATTAACAGGAAACATAAACTTTGGTGGCTGAAAGCCCAAGCATAAACAAACAGATAAGAACCTTGGCAGCAACTCAGACTTTGACATAGACAGATAACAACTTCTCCAGCGTTATGAATGAACTTGAATCCTGCAAATCAGACTCCTCCCCGACTCCCTCCTTAAATACAATCTTGAGAGGAGCCTAATTACAACCAGCTGAGTCCAATTATCTTTTGTAACTGCATAGCTGTTTTCTTCGTCAATCTGCTCGGCGTTGCCTGGCATCCAGGACCACCTCCCTTGTCTCCTCGTCACTACTCCAAGGCCTGACGTCATGAGCACACTCCCTTCGGCTCTCACCGCTGCTCCATGCCTCAGGCGCCTCCTGGTGGCCAGCCAGCCCCTCTGCGCCCTGCTCAGAGTTTGAACCCTGTCCAGGGTCCTCCACCTTTTCCAGAGCCGACTCATAAGGTCCCTCGCTGTTGGAGGCTGTTTGCAGCTCCAACGGCTCCTCCTGGGCCACAACACATACCTATGGCTGAGAACGCTTCTCTGCACTAATAACTTGTTTTCTGGGTGAATTTTTCCTCCCTGTAGTCAGCTATTTTTGTCAATTGCAGAAGCTACTCAGCAATTCAGTGACCCACAAAAGTAGGTTGGCTGCCACTCTACAGTATAGTGCTGTTCATCTTCCCACTATTTTGCTTTTTTTCTCTCTCTCTCTCTTGTCTTTCCCCTTGTTCTTAGCTTCATTGTTCGGTCAACCTCTTAAGTGTATAAATTTCTCTGGGAAATTTCTCTCATGGCCAGTATTGCTTTTTGTTCTCTGGTGGAAACTAGCATGAGTTTTCTTTAAAGAATTGATTAATTGTTAATTAGTTTAAAAGCTAATAATACATAAAATTAATCAACACATTGCAACATATTTGGGGAAGAAAACCCCTGAAGTTGGTGTAGCAAGAGTTGGTACATTCCAAGGACTCTCTGCCTAACTAGCTTGCTCTGACTGATGAAGCTGCTTGGATGAGCAGCAAACATCTCAAATTAACAATAAAAAAATTAGTTCAGTTGCCATGATTAAATGGTTAGAGACCTTTTCCTGGGCGATTGAGAGTCTTCATCAACATAACATAGACAAAAATGTGTCTGGAGGCCAGGTGGATCTTTGGGAGAAACAGGAGGTATAAGAAGAGTTCTGCCCTGGCCTCAGAAACGGGAAACACTCATCTATGAGAGAATTGAAGTTGAGTTTGGAAACCAGGAGTTTCACTTGTCTGGAACAAAGAACTGGACCAAGATACGGGTGCTTTAGCTCAGGTAAAAGCTTCTGTGGTACACATGACCACAGCACATTGTGGTGCACAGTACCCTTGTCTCCTGTTCCTCTATCGCTACATGGACTGAATTCTGCATGGTTTTACCAGTAAGTAGGAGCCGAGGTGGCGCGGTGGTTAGGGTGCAGTACTGCAGGCCACTTCAGCTGACTGTTATCTGCAGTTCAGCGGTTCTAATCTCACCGGCTCAAGGTTCACTCAGCCTTCCATCCTTCCGAGGTGGGTGAAATGAGGACCCAGATTGTTGGGGGGCAATATGCTGACTCTGTAAACCGCTTAGAGAGGGCTGAAAGCCCTATGAAGCGGTATATAAGTCTAATAAATAAACTCCAAATAAAATGTCCTGTAGTATTCCCCAACTGGAGGCAAAATCAATGCATGAGTCATTGTAGGGGAATACCTTCCCCCCCCAAAAAAAAACCTCCCCAGAGGTTTCATGTGCAGGATGTAAGGGTTGTAAATTCAGCCCTGTGATTGATGCGGGGTGAATCGTGGTTTTCTTTGAAGTATACCTTATGACTAAGTGAAATAAGCCCGAGATTCTAAGAAAACACATTTTTATTGTAAAATAAATAACAAACAAACTTACTGGCTAATAACTACATTCTGGTAAAGTTCCTAGCCTCCCTCCTCATGGCAGGCAAACAGAAAGAAAAAGAAGAAGGCAAAAGAGACATCCGTAGTAGGCTCACAGAGAAAAGCCAGCCTATCGTATATCTTAGAATATAAGCACAACTGGCAAAACAAAAACAAAAAACATCGTGACACAGGACCTACAAATTTTCAGTGTTGAGAATAGTCTGCTGTGTCCATCAAGAGGTACGTCATGGCTACTGTGTTAGGGTACCAAGTACTAATCCCCATGGCACGACAAAACCGCGCTCGACTAAGCCGCGCCCGATTAAACCGCGTCGCTGACGTCATCAACAAGGCGACAACAGCGAGCGCGGAGAAAGAAGGGCGCTTTAAATAGCGCTTTGAAAGCAAGCCGATTCAACTTAAGGTAAGGGTTAGGGTTAGGGTTAGGGTTAGGGTTAGGGTTAGGTTTAGGGTTAGGTTAAGGGTTAGGGTTAGGTTTAGGGTTAGGTTAAGGGTTAGGGTTAGGTTTAGGGTTAGGTTAAGGGTTAGGGTTAGGTTTAGGGTTAGGTTAAGGGTTAGGTTTAGGGTTAAGGGTTAGGTTTAGGGTTAGGTTTAGGATTAGGTTTAGGGGGGTTAGGTTTAGGGTTAGGGGTGAATTTTAGGTTTAGCGTTTACAGCGTGCTTCTGTCTCCGTGCTGTTGTCGCGCTGTTGATGACAGCTACGCGGTTTCGTCGAACGCGGTTTAGTCGAACGCGGTTTTGTGGTGGAACCACTAATCCCATGATAAATAGGACTCTGAGACAGGTAGATTCTTTAAAGAACTGATTTACTGGAAATATATTGACACAGGCTCTGAATATTCCCATGGTTTTCAGCAAGTTAAAAGTAGAAGTTCTTCCCCTTCCCCAAACAGTCAGCAACATGGTACAATCATTATGTTGTCTGGTTGCCTACTAACGTCACTGCCTGTCCGATCAATGTCAGAGAATGCCCTTGGTTCCCAAGAGAAAGTATTTTGTTTTGGCTACAAACTCCCTCTATCTCTACTCCCCCCTGCCAACCCTCAGCTCCAGTGTGGCTGAAACTAGAAAATGGCCTTGCTGTGAAGCTAGAAAATGGCCTCGCTCTGGCCAACTTCAGAGTTGACAAAGTGATCCAATAGTCAAACTGGTATGAAGCATCCCTGCAATCCAGCAGTAGAGAGGGTGGGCACAATGAATTAATAGCTTGCACCCCAGAGATGACTTATGAATTTGGCTTGGGATGCATCGGGGGGGGGGGGGGGGGAGACATATCTGCAAAATTGTGTCTGGCAATACAGCCTTTGTTATACCTTGGCAACTACAAGGTAAATGAGAAGCCAGGTGTCAGATCCAGTCTCGACTCACCACATTTTAAAGTGTTTATTTTTTCCTTCCAAAGGTTATGGGAAATGCAGCTAACCACTGACAGTATATTTTTTAATTTTAGAGAAGTGGTTTTTATCAATCACATTAATTTTGCAGCTGAATACCAATTGTTCTCACATATACTTAAGTTCTATATACAGTACTCTTATCTGTCATCTTTACAGCCTGACATTACTGCACTTGATTGCAAGTGACACATTCATCATTCATTTTATGTGAAAATCAGGCATGCATCAACCAATTAACATTGCCTTCACAAAGCATAGTAAATTGAATTTTTTTTAAAAAAACCTCTCCATTATTATTTAGAGTATTGTGGGGTTCTAGCCACTCTGGTTTCCAAACTATGGTTTATGAGTTAGCACACAGTGTGTGACAAACCTGTTGCTTCCCGTATCTTATGCTATGTGCGTTCAATGATTTTTCTAGGCATACTGCCTCTATGTGATTATTATGAAAATTAGAGGAATGGGTAGGGTTGTTTTTAGCGGAGTGCAAGCAGTATGGATGGATCAGATGAGATAGAATCTCTGAATTCAAAGATTTCTCAATTCAAAATTGAGAAAGGGGGAGCAATCAGTGATGTAAAGAAACAGGTTAATTGTCATAGAAGCAGGTATATGGTGGGTGGGACAGCAGCATCCATTCATTGCAGTAGTTAACCCAGGAGTAATGGCCAATGTAGTTTAGCATATCAGGAACCTAGAAGACACATTTGTTTATTTATCATATTTAAGAACTGCCCATCTCCTTCACAGAGGGAATTTTAGTTATTGTACAAATGCAATATTAAAAACATGAGCACCATGTATAAAATTTAAAAGAGGCATGCGATGTTATAAATTAATTAGGAAAAAGGATTTGAGGCCTCCAACCAGTCCCACATCTGCGTAGTGCGTACCTCTCTTTGTGCCCAAAGGAAGGCCACAGACGTGTTTCCAGCCTTTCTGGAAGGCTGTTCTGTAGATACGTTTAGATCAGTGACGTGCGGTGAGGTTTATGGCTGGTGAGGCAGCAATTTTTTTAGACTTGTGGACTTCAATTCCCAGAATTCCACAGCCAGGCATGCTCAGTTCCAATTTAAAGCGACAGCATTTGTTTTTCTCCTTTGCTAAATAAGTTTCCTTCTTTTTCTTTTTCTTCTCCCTTCCCCTCCTTCCTCCCTCTCTCCCTCCCTCCCCCCCTCTCAAACACATACACACACACATACAAAGTTGGATTGGAGGGAGTCAGGGAGACCACAGGAGGAGGCAGGAAGCCAGTCAAAGAGCCATACTGGAACACACACACTTTTCCCCAGCCCCGGAAGCATCCAGCCCAGCTTCACTGATTACAGGTTTGAAAAGACAATGTGGCCCTGCCTGCAATCAAACTACACTTGGGGAGGGAGAGCACTTCCCTCCAGCCTTTGCCCAAAGCCCCGCACCAGGAGGATGAAATTTGAATTCCTCCCCCTCCCTCCCTCCAACCCACACGTACCTTTGGATCAGATGAGATAGAATCTCTGAATTCAAAGATTTCTCAAGTCAAAATTGTGTCATCTACCCAGGAAACTCAAATATAAGAAAGCCCAAGGCTGAGGGAAAGTAGTAAACCAGTAGGAGACCACTAGGAAAGGTGGACAGAGACAGGAGCAATAAAACTGAAAGTATTATTGACATGCAAAAAAAGTTAGTAGGAAGCAGTTAGAAGGGGACAAACAAAACCATACCACACCATGCTAAGCAAGCCACGGTCTTGAGAAAACTACAAGGTTCTATTTTTTCTTCCACTTCTTGTTACTACTGCTATTTATAACCTTTTAAAATTCTGCATCATCCGTACTCCTATATTAATAAATAATTTCTAGTGTTTCAAATATTGAATAACTACTTTTCATGAGCGGGAAAAAAAAAGATGGCAGTTGGCAGACCTCACAAAGAACAGCTGTAAATCTCAGCTTTCCAGACACTAAATCTGCATTGTGCCAGAAGCCAACTTGGCAGACGTTTGGCTGACACACGACTTTTCTGGATTAATTTCTCTGTTGCAGACAAGGATGAATCTATATGCAGGTAACCTTGTTTATCAACTGCAATTGTGACTGGCAACTCAGTTGTTAAACAAAGCAGTCACTAAGTGAAACCGCCACCGGTCGGTTTCACTTACTTTAGCTTTCCTTGTTTTGCAGACCTTCAAAGGTTGGAAATGTAAGGATTGGTCACAAAGCTATGTTTTCATCAGTGTCATAACCATGAACAATTGCTAAATGAGTCAGTCACTAAACGAGGGATATGCAAACCATTACTTCCTGTCCTGCCTCAGGTGTTTTTGAAAATAAATCTGCCCTCTCATCTCTAGGACTGCCCCTCAAGTGCCAAAAGACAACTAATTGAATTGAATTGAATTGAATTTATTACATTTGTATGCCGCCCTTTTCCCCGAAGGGGACTCAGGGCGGCTCACAACCCAAGTCAAGGGGGAGGGTACAAATAAGGAATAAAGAGACAGACAAAAACAATACCACAATTTAAAAGCACACAACAACCATACCATTCGAGACGGGGGCAACGGTTCTTTAGCCCCAGGCCTGTCGGAACAGCCAGGTTTTAAGGGCTTTGCGGAAGGCCTGGAGGGTGGTGAGGGTTCGAATCTCCACGGGGAGCTCGTTCCAAAGGGCCGGAGCAGCCACAGAGAAGGCCCTCCTCCGGGTGGTTGCCAGACGGCATTGGCCAGCAGATGGAATTCGGAGGAGGCCTAATCTGTGGGATCTAATCGGTCTATTGGAGGTGATCGGCAGCAGGCGGTCTCTCAAGTACCCAGGTCCAATACCATGAAGGGCTTTATAAGTGACGACTAGCGCCTTGAACTATCATATCACCCCCAATCCTTATCTTTGTTAGGCTGGACATACTTAATTCCCTGGACCGATCATCATACATATCATCTTAGTTGCTCTTCTCCACACTTTCTAGGGCCTCGGTGTCTTTTTTGCATCATAATGACCAGAACGAGATGCGGTATTCCATGTGTGATCTCACGAGTGCACTACAGAGTGGAACAGGTAGTTCTCAACTTAACAACCACCATTGAGCCCAAAATTCCCGTTACTAACCGAGGCTGTTGTTAAGTGAGTTTTTCCCCCATTTTATAACCTTTTTTTTTTGCCACAATTGTCAAGTGAATCTCTGCACTTGTTAAGTGAGGAACACCGTTTTAAGTGCACCTGGCTTTCCCGATGATTTTGCTGGTCAGAAATTTGCAAAAGGGAATCACATGACCTTGGGACATTGCAACTGTCACATATATTTTGATCACGTGACCACGGGGATGCTGCAACAGTCATGTGAAAAACGGTCAAAAGTCACTTTTTTTTCAGTGCCATTATAACTTCAAATAATCACTAAATAAACGATTATAGCAATAGCAATAGCAATAGCAGTAGACTTATATACCGCTTCATAGGCCTTTCAGGCCTCTCTAAGCGGTTTACAGAGAGTCAGCATATTGCCCCCAACAATCTGGGTCCTCATTTTACCCACCTCGGAAGGATGGAAGGCTGAGTCAACCCTGAGCCGGTGAGATTTGAACCGCTGACCTGCTGATCTAGCAGTAGCCTGCAGTGCTGCATTTAACCACTGCGCCACCTTGGCTCTTATAAGTCGAAGGCTACCTATACTATTCATTTCATTTATTGAATTTCTTGGCCGCCCAATCCCGAAGGACTCCTTGTATCACTTCTTGTGATCTTGATGCTATTTCCTGTTTATGCAACCTAGGACTGCATTAGTTTTTTTGGCAGCTTCAACATACTGCTGGCTTATAGTTAAGCCGAGGTCTATTAAGACGCCTAGATCCCTCTCACCAGATATCACAATGAGTAATAAGGCCGTGTTTCTTAAGCTCAACAAGTTTAAGATGTGTGGATTTCTTTTTTATATATATAATAAAAAAATTATTTTTTTGTTACATAAACAACACATGCCCACAACAGGGGGAGAAAAAAAAATCAAAACACAAAAAAGACAACAAAAAACAAGGCAGGGAAAAACAAAACAAAACAAAAAAAAACAACAAGTATATGTTATAAAAAAGTATATCAGCTGGTTACAACATGTTTTTGTGCATCTCTTCCATTAATTCATATTAATTCAAATATCTTAACTCAAATGTTTACCATATTAACATCATCATACCTCCACTTTTAGTTGACTACAGTTGTTTAAACATCCTTCATCCTTAACTATGCCAAAGATTTAATCCATAACCATGGAAGATGTGTGGATTTCAACCCCCAGAATTCTGGAAGTTGAAGTCCATGACTATAGAATAGCTGAGGCTGAGAAACACTCTAGTTAGTATAGTACAGTCTTTATTGTCATTGTACAAAATAAATGCAACGAAAACACTATTACTACTATTGAGCCAAATGGTGCCTATTCTATACCTGTGCATTTGTTTTTGTTTTTCCTGCAAATATGCTGAGGTCACCTTTTATCCATCATCTAGCTCAGGCTGTCCCATGAACTGGATGCATTGTGCCCTGGCCAAGCCCGTGTCCCGTTTTTCAAAGGGGAAAAAAAATCCCGATATGTCACGTGACACCACCGGTTCCACCACAAAACCACGCTCGACTAAACTGCGCTCAACTAAACCGCATAGCTGACGTCATCAACAGGGCGACAACAGCATGGAGAAAGAAGCATGCTGTAAACGCTAAACCTAAAATTAACCCCTAAACCTAACCCCCCTAAACCTAACCCTAAACCTAACCCTTAACCTAAACCTAACCCTAAACCTAACCCTTAACCTAAACCTAACCCTAACCCTAACCCTAACCCTTAACCTAACCTAACCCTAACCCTTAACCTAACCCTAAACCTAACCCTTACCTTAAGTTGAATCGGCTTGCTTTCAAAGCGCTATTTAAAGCGCCCTTCTTTCTCCGCACTGGCTGTTGTCGCCCTGTTGATGATGTCAGCAACGCAGTTTAATCGGGCGCAGCTTAGTCGAGCGCGGTTTTGATGGGTCACGGACACCACCATGAGGACGTGAGTTTGACACCCCTGATCTAGCTCATTGATGAAGATGTTGAAGTGAACTGGGTCCAAGTCAGAACCACTGCATGCTTCTCTCCAGGTAGATGTAGTTTCATTGAGGGCTGCATGCTGACTGCGGTTGATCAGCCTATTGCAAATCCATCTGGTGGTGGTACTGTTTATATAACATTGTTCTATCTTATGAAGATATAGGCTGTGGTCTACTTTGCAAATGCCTTGTTGAACTCTAAGTAGAGCATAGTCACACCATTTCCTTGATCCATTAACTTAATCACGAATTTAATCACAACTCCTTATTTACAATAGTATATAGTATCTTTGCTTCTGGATATTCTTTCAGTTCTTCAGATCCTTGTTTTCTTTCATAAAGCATGCAATTTTCACTGGCTAAGAGGTCATTTTCCTCTTCCAATTAAGATGCAGAAATTACAAGATGCATACATCAGTCATAGAATATACATAAATAAGCAGGCAAAAAGAGGAGCTTGAAACAGGATTGTAAGGGAAATGAATTACTTAAGCTCTTATGGTGGCATCTTTTTCTGCCAGCTTCTTTTCTTGCCTTGATGTTATTTCTTCCATCCGCTTTTTTTTCTGTATTTCCATGGAAAAACACTTGTGCTATAAAACAATATTCACAAAAAACTTTACATATTAATTCACCAACAACCCTGAAATTTAAGACTGGTCATTAAATAGGAAGGGTCAGGTGTGGTGCAGAGAGAGAATTGCCTTTGTAACCTGCTACAGGTTCTCAGACAAACAAAATAGTTGTTTACTTACTTTGGTCTCTTCGTTGATGTCTGTATTTCTGGAGACAGATCTGCCAATAGAAACATTTTGAACACCTGAGGACAAACCAACTGGAGAGGTAAATTTACTAAGTATAAATCATAGTATGGATACAATCCAGAGGTGGGTTCCTACCAGTTCGCACCTATTCGGTAGAACCAGTTCGTCAAATCTACCGAACCGGTTAGAAGAGGTTCCACCAGTGGACCCGGAAAGCAGGCCACACCTACAGAAGAGGTTCCAAAATTTTTTGAAACCCACCACTGGTGGGTGTGTAATGTCCCGCAGTTATCTACGCATTAATAATGATCTAGTGATATTTCCTTATACATTTTAGGGACCTTTCCTTACATAATTGGTGTTTTCTTTCATACTTTTGGATTTCTAATTTCTGTTTCCGTTAGTTGGCAATTGCTAAAACCAATCCCAGGTGAAAAAGTATTCAAAGCCTTCTTGATTTTAATTGTCAATTTATTTATTCGTGCACATTGTAATATTTATTCATTTACATATCTCTGTTTTCCCACTGTCGTGCAAACACAATTCCAGCAGCTGCTAACATGTGTAAAATTAAATATATATTATACTCCCTTTCAAATAGCCAACAAAATATTTCTGGTTTTAATTCCATATCTTGCTTTACGATTGCTTCTAATCACTAACTTCTGAATAGCTACTTGGACCGACCTAAGTACTAATTCATAATTTCATATCTGGTCACATGGGTGGCAAGCCACTCCCATCCAGTCACATGGGTGCCAAGCCACTCCCATCCGGTCACATGGGTGGCAAGCCACAAAGGAGGCCACACCCACAGAATAGGTTCCAACAATTTTTGAACCACCACTGATACAATCTATACTGGCGAGAGTCATATCCAGTTGCCATCCACTTTGGCTGCATTCTGACCATTTGCAGTACTGGAAAAATGGTTGGACCATAAGCCACATTTTGAAAAGCAAGGTTAACTACATCAATCTATTATCAATCTTACATTGTAGCATCTGCATGTACTAGTTTTAATGGAATTTTTATATGCCTTCTCTAAGTAAAATGTTAATACTTGTAGGTGGGACAAAGTATGGTGAATTTGGATTTTTAGCCGCAATCCTTAAACAGGCTGATTACAGATGAAGCTGCTAAGAATAATTCTTATGCTGTCCTTCCTTTACTTCTAAAAATCTGTAAGAAATCTATAGCTCTAAATAGACCTTTAAAAACAATATCAGCCTTGCATACAATCCATATACGTTAATTCTTCTATGATACTTCGAAACTGTGATCTGGAAGGAACTGTATTTGGATGCTAAATATAAATAAATTTCTAGAAATGTTGCTGCTTGGAAATAATCATAGCACAGGTCAACAAAAACCCCGCTTGGATATACATTAGTGAATATACAAGGGTTCATTTTTACCTGCTCTGCTTCGGTAGCTAACAGAACATACTAAATTGTTTTCTGTAAAGTTAAATCAGACTGATACGATAGGAGCTAAAAATTGCTTGGAGCTTTATTCCTTTGTTCATTTGTTCATATCTCTGTTGAAGTTGGCATGAGAGAAAAATAGCAGATTTCCATAGGCTACACAATTTGCCAGATTTAGTCCATATATTTTTAAGAATATTGTTTCTAAATCTCTGCCCAATACATTAAAAATACAACTACAAGAAGTAAAGCTAGAATTTATTTTCACTGCTGCATCAAATGAAATCGGTGAGGTCCACATGTTAAGGGATCAATGTCCTGGGATTAAGTTTTCAAAGACTATGGTCATCTTTGCTTACCTGCTTTGCCATATTTACAAGAAGTCAAACTGACTAAAAAATCAACATGACACCTCATTCATATTGAACAAAATGTTTCAGATTTGAACATAACAGGCTAGACCTGTATAAATAGACAAGGAGAACTAGCGCACAACCTGCCTCTGGCCTGTGCTTATGGGGAAATATGAATCATGCACAAGGAGAAAATGTGTAGCTCGGGGTTGAAATGAGTGGTCCTTGGCGCTCCCTGAACTTGGGTGTTTTCTTGCATTATCCAGATTAGGTAACATCACCAGTGCTAGTAAGGAGTGGGATATATATTCTAGTGGCTTGGGAGTAGTTTTGGAAGTCCATAACTGCGTGACCCGACAAAAGGGCGAACGACAAAACCGCGCCCGACTAAACTGCGTCGCTAAAACCGTGATGTCATCAATGCGCCGATAACAGTGCGTCGACAACAGTCCGTCGACAGAAGGGCGATTTACAACAGTGTGTCGGCAGAAGGGCGATTTAAGTTAAGGTAAGGGTTAGGTTTAGGGTTAGGTTTAGGGTTAGGTTTAAGGTTAGGTTTAGGGTTAGGTTTAGCGTTACTTTTGGGTTAGGTTTAGGGTTAGGTTTAGTTTTACAGCGCACTTCTGTTGCCGCGCTGTTGTCGGTGCGATTCAGGGCTCATTCGTCGGTTTTGTCACCGCGGTTTAGTCGGGCGCGGTTTTGTCATTCGCCCTTTTGTCGGTGAACCCATAACTATTAGGGACTAAGATTCTGCCTTTCTGAAAGTTGCTTTTTCTTTTCAGGTGCTTTGTTTGTGCAGAGGGAGCAATCAGTGATGTAAAGAAACAGGTTAATTGTCATAGAAGCAGGTATATGGTGGGTGGGACAGCAGCATCCATTCATTGCAGTAGTTAACTCAGGAGTAATGGCCAATGTAGTTTAGCATATCAGGAAACTAGAAGACACATTTGTTTATTTATCATATTTAAGAACTGCCCATCTCCTTCACAGAGGGAATTTTAGTCATTGTACAAATGCAATATTAAAAACATGAGCACCATATATAAAATTTAAAAGAGGCATGCGATGTTATAAATTAATTAGGAAAAGGGATTTGAGGGCTCCAACCAGTCCCACATCTGCATAGTGTGTATCTCTCTTTGTGCCCAAAGGAAGGCCGCAGACCTGTTTCCTAGCCTTTCTGGAAGGCTGTTCTGTAGATATGTTTAAGTTGAAGATATTAACACAATTCACCAAGAAAGAGCCTGAAAGAAAATGTACAGAGAGTTTTAAAATATTCAAGTTCATAGGTTATTTTTTTAAAATGTCTAAAGCAATTTTTGCTTGTTCCTAGATTCCTTTGATTCCTGTTTTATTTCATTATAATTATTTATGTCATGTTACCGCTTTGAATGATAAACCTAGAGTTACACATGCAAGTTGACAAGTAAATAAATAAAACAGGAGTATGTTAGGAACAGCATAGTATAGGAACATCTCCATCATTAATTCAATGTCCTAAACTTAGCTAAACTAAGCTAAGCTAAATTAAGCTAAACTAAACTAATGTACTGTAAACTAAGTTAAGCTAATGTAAACTAAATATATTAAATATGATAAATAAAGTGTTAATAAACTAAACTTAGTAAACAATTGTGATATTAAATAATATAAATAAACAAATACTGTAAACTAAACCTAACTACCGGTATGTAAATGCAGTTAAATAAAAACAAAACCAGCTACCAATCCTCGATGAGAGAGACACAGAGGGAAACAAATCTGAGTGAATAGCTTTCATTCAGCCTACCAAAAAGTTTTATTTACTACTCCTTTGTGAGCTTATCTACCTGTCAGCACTATTATGAAGCATGACCTCACAAAGGAAAAGCAAAGCAAATTGATTGGCTGAATGAATGTTTCTCAGAGTTTTTATCTGTTTTTCCATATTGGGAAAAATGTAAATGCGAAATCCTGTGGATAGCAATAGCAGTTAGACTTATATACCGCTTCATAGGGCTTTCACCCCTCTCTAAGCGGTTTATAGAGTCAGCATATCACCCCCACAGTCCTCATTTCACCCACCTCGGAAGGATGGGAGGCTGAGTCAACCTTGAGCCGGTGAGATTAGAACCGCTGAACTGCAGGTAACAGTCAGCTGAAGTGTCCTGCTGTACTGCACCCTAACCACTGCGCCACCTCGGCTCGGATGCGTTGGTGGAATCAGAAGATCTGCTAACAAGAAAAATACCATAGAAATATTAGTGTCACTGAAGAAAGCAGGGAGATGTCTGGAGAAATATCCAGGGGTGGGCTGCTACGGGTTCGCCTGGGTTCAGGAGAACCCATTGCTAACATTATGACTGGTTAGGAGAACCTCCAAATTCCGCCCCTAATTACAAGTGTAGGTTTATGCAAAAAGCTAAACTTGTGTTAAGAGCTAGTTTATGGGGCAGAATGTAATACCTATTCATTGTGATGAATAGGTATTATATCTCACAATAAAAATGCTGTCCAATTCACACTAAATTAGGGAAGTTGGATGACCAATGGTAGCCTGAACTGTTTTTCATTGTTATTAACTGTATGCAAAAAGCAAAGAAAAATATACAAAATTATAAAAAGAAAAGAAACAAACATACAACGTGAATAAATTGATGCCACAGTTCATTGCAGACATTCATCGCTGACTTATAATAATCCATTTTTTTAAATCATAAGTTTGTCTTTCTGAACAGTAAGTCTTTAGATTCTAAGTGCATTTTCTTTGTCCAAAACTAAAAAATAAAGTGTTAATTTCACTGCACCTCCAGTAACAAATAAAAGCATTTCAAAACATTTATTATTGGAAAGGCTGTAATCTAAAAAATTCAAACTGTTGATTTTTTTTAAAGAAAACCTGTTATTGGTTAAGACATGCAAGCAAAGCAAAAACACAGAAGAACTATATGTATCTAGTGAATTACTTAAAAAATTAAAAAGCAAAACAAAAGGGAATTTTAAAATTAATAAGAGCGTTCTAGAAGCAACTTTCCCTTTCTCCACACACACACCCTTTTCCCAGCTATTAATTGTTACTTAATCCTACTTTGGACATTATTAACTCATTTCTGTTTGGATCATCTGAATTGTTATTACTAGTGAAATACGTTCCCCTGTACGCTTTTCCATTCAGACAGAATCGGTAGTTGAAATCTGAGAAGAAAAACATTTTGCCCAAAGTGAATTCCAAACTTTTGCCGTTAGAGCATGACATAGCAGCAGCTTTCCTCTCTCACATCCACTTCCAGACAAATTCAGGGCTACAAAAAGATGCAACAATTCCAAATACAACACAGCAATTAAGTTTGCAAGATATTATCAACAATAAGATAAGTGGGATTGATTGGCTTTGGTTTGGTTTTTTTACTTCATAGAAGTCATCTCTCATAATTCTCTGGTTTTCAGAATACAAGGATTGGTCTGCTTTTCCTCAAATTTTGGGATGCAACCCTTAAGAGAGATGGTTTCCTGGTCCTCTATTATATCAAAAGGAAAAATGATGCCCCTCTTCTACCTTTAATAGGTTATTTTTGGTCTGCATTAAAAGGCATTGGCCATTGATTTGAGAAGAGTCTATAATACAATGAGAAAATTGGATTGGCTGTGCTCTTCTGCCTTGTTTTGTGGTTCAAGTCAATAAAAAGGGGTGGAGGACAAAGAAGTAAGCCCAGAATTGCAGCACGTCTTCCACATTTGAAGAAAAAGGCTAGAGGAGAAACCGAGAATATCTTTTTTTTCTTGTGGCATCTTCACCCACAACCCATCATTATCATATTTATTATTATTGATTTTCATATTTTGGAAAGGTACAACTAAGTAAAACCAGGAAATCTGGACCTCAGAATTCAAAAGATCAAAAGATATCTTTGATGGCCTCCATATTCCAGCCATTCTAACGAAACAAAATCAGTATATGGTTATTGTAGAACTCTTGATAAGAACGAACACCAGATGTTCTCTTGTGTTTTCAGAGAATGGATTTCTGATACCGTATACTGTGTATTTGAGGTTTTACTTTTATTGCCAGAAACAATTTATAGCGAGCCTTTCATATTTATACTTCTACATTGTTGATCATTGCCATGTTCAGATGTACGCTCCCTTTTGTATCAGCTTGACAGTTTTTTGCATGTATCTCACTCACATACATGCTATCATTAATTTGGTTTGCTTATTAATTCCATCAGATGCCCTCTCCTATAATTGTGTAGAATAGTGAGCAGCTGTTCTCTGCCAATGTTTTCAAAAGCTTTTATGGTTTCATATGCCTCTATCATATTTCTAGCTAGTCTGGGTGGGTTTTTTATTTTCGTTTTTGTGGGGAGCTGAAGAGCTGTCATATTTTTAACATTTTGTGTCAAAATACTTCCATGGTACTTTATATCCATTCTGCTTTTGTCTGTACTTTTAGCAATCTCTTCAGTCCTTCTACAATGCAGTAATCAGAGTGATTTAGAGGAGGGGGGAATAACTACTGTAAACTTCTTACTGTGAGGAAACATACCCTCAATTTAGATTCGTACCTGGACAAAGAAAGATAATCTGAAGATAGAAGGTGTTAAGTGGCTGAATTGTCACTTTCACATTTCTTTGTGAGATTCTTCTCTAATGGGTTTATGAATCAGTTAATATTAACTGCCTTGGAGACTTCTGAAATCTGGTGAATTCTTGGGGACACCTTTGTGGAAATCCTGTTATGGCATTGGTTGGAGAGATGAGATGAACAACTGACATGATCACTTCTTAGTGATCTCTCGCCAATCTGGCACCTTAGTACACAGTACAGTTATTCTCCCCTTCTAAGTTGTACACCGCAATTCAGGTCAGGTTTGTGCAATCCAGATGCATTCAATCCACATTGATCTCAAGCATCAACTCCATCATTCAGTCAAAACTGGTATCATTATGCCCAAGGAGACTACAGGCATACAAGTTTGAAGAAAAATGGGGTACTCTTAGTAGCTTCATTCCATAATTGACATAGCAGTGCTAATATTTTCTATTAAAAATATTATTAAAGGTATACAAGCATGGCCTTTCCAAACTAAGATTGAATAAACATCTCTCTCTCAACATACGAGTAAGGATACAACATCATCTATCTCCAGTCTATAACACGGTTCTTTTAACAGTTCCAAGAAGGCTCCATATTTGCACTACTCAGGTGACCCTGATGACACAGATAAACCTCCAGGTGGCCTCAAGGACTCTCTAAAAGCATACAAATGACCAATTGTCTGCAAGGAGTATAAATCCATCCGTTCCCCATTGTCCAGCTAGAAGAAGCAGCTTCTCAGATAAGAAGCAAAACATCTTCAAAGAAAAAACTAGAAAGTCCAGTTGCATCTTGAAAAAAAGCACCTTTGGAACTAGGCTAGATTACTTATCCTCAAGACAGAAATCTTTTAAGAAATGAGAAAGAAATCTCATTTAGAAAACTTGTGTTGCTTAAATATAATCTCTTCTTCATTTTCCCTAGAGACACTAAGAAGAATCACCAAATGAGATAGCCAAGCTGCCCTGAGGTTTCCCTGCTGCTTGCCAACTTTTTATTCTAGAGATAAAATCTTTTTTTTTTTTTGCCTCTGAAACCAGTCACCCACCAAAATAAACTTTCAAGCAGGATATCCTATACCATTTCAGAATAATGGCTGTCCAATCTTTTTTTTTAAAAGAAACCCAGTGATGGAACACACACAACTTTTGAAGGCAAGCCATTCCACTGAGTAATTGTTCTAACTGTCAGGAAATTTTTCCTCCTTGATTAGTTTCCATCTATTGCTTCTTGTTCTGCTTTCAGATGCTTTGAAAAATAGTTTGACTCCCTCTTCTTTGTGGAAACCCCTTGGATATTGGAACACTGCTATTGTGTCATCCTCAGTCCTTCTGAAGTGAGTAAAGCACTATTTTTTTCATAGATTAGCACTGCTTCTTCTCTGATTGAGTGTATTTGTGTGTGTGTGTGTGTGTGTGTGTGTGTGTATAATGTTGCAATTGTGCTGATAAATAAATAAAGGGAGACTAGTACAAATCTATTTCAAGCTATTTAGCTCTCATCAGCTAGCCTTACTGGGAATCGAACCTGGGCTGTATTACATATTAGGCAGTTATATTAACCACTAAGCCTGTGGCTACAAATGTAACACAAATGTAACAAACATTTAAAAAATGGCTTTCTGCCTAGATGGCTCCCAGAGTGAGTCGATAGACAGAAAAGGGAAGCAGTATGCTCCCTCCCATATTTGGGCATACCAGGGGTTGTGACACCATACGTACGTACGTACGTACATACATATTACATTTATCATAATTTGTTGATTTTATTATTTGGTTGCCTTGATACCATTATTTTCAAATAATAGCTAATGCACTGTTTGGTTGTTCATTTAGAATTTCTGGAATACATAAGGCTGTTTAATAACCCATACCCTAAATATACCAACAGAATTTATTCTCTGGCAAGCTCCAGTTCAGAATAATGATGAAAGAGGCTGGACAATGACAAGAGCACTTGTAGTAGACAATTTCCCTGAAAGTGACCAAATATACCATGCAGCTTCTACCTATAGATATTACACAGCAATGCAGCTTGCAATAAAGGCTCATTTTACTTTCTCCATTGTATCCTCAGTAGAATTGTAGGGTATAATTCAACCTTGGAGGCTGGGTTACAGGAACTTACAGTTGTATGTGATAAATTTCCTAAGCACGTTGGAGGTTAAATCACTTGCCTTCATACTGAGTTGGTTACCAGATTTCACGTGCATTCGAGTGGAGTGTTCAGTGCATCATCCCTCTCAGTTTTGAGGACCTCTATTGTGGCCTGGGAATACAGACAATGAGTTTATAGCTTTAATGCTGTGAATCTCTTGTCTTAAATCATATGCATCGTGGCTGATGGATTGGTTCTGTCCAGACTATTACAAACACATTGCTGTCTGAGAACAACGTTGGTCATCCTTAAAAATGCAGTTGAGTGGCCTCTCCTGAATAAAAAAAAATCTGTACTAGACTCAAAAGTTTGAATAATTACAATCTGATTGTACCTTTCACCGTAGCCTTCTAAGAAAAGATACTTGTGAGAATGGAATTCCAAGCAATCTTTGAAGAAACTTTCTAGATCCATCTCACACTGGGTTTAGAACTGGCTTTGAGATTTAAACAGTTTAGGCTGATTTCATGTGTGTTTATTGAGAAAGGGATGAAGGATTGCTATGGATATTATTGGATGACTTATCGTTTTCATTTCCTTGGCAGTTATCTTCAGAGCTGATTTGTCTCCAACACTGGTGAGAATAACTTAACTACTTTGATCCATACATCATAACTCACAATTTTATTACTGTTATGCACTCTAGATGGGGCTAGCACACAGTTTAGCAGCAGTCATGCTATAGGTACCAGAGTAACTATTGTTGAAAGAGTTGCACTTGTTGTTGATTTGCTGCAGATCTAAATTTATATTTTTAACAGTAACCTACATTACAGTATCTTGGTTTCAAATTACTTGAGAAAATACATTTTCTCTTAATACAATGGATCCCCCAAACCATTGCATCCTCAACAAATGCACATTAAAAAAAAAAACTTGCACGGAGGTCACATACCGGTACTGACCAAAACTCTCATCAATGCAGCTTAGTTAACTTTAGTTCCCTAGAAGTTTCATGGTTCCACCACAAAACCGCGTTCGACTAAAGCGCGCTCGACGAAACCGTGTAGCTGACGTCATCACAGCGCGACAACAGTGCGGAGAAAAAAGCACGCTGTAAACGCTAAAGCTAAAATTAACCCCTAACCCTAAACCTAACCCCCCTAAACCTAATCCTAAACCTAACCCTAAACCTAACCCTTAACCTAACCCTAAACCTAACCCTAAACCTAACCCTTAACCTAACCCTAAACCTAACCATAACCCTTAACCTAACCCTAAACCTAACCCTAAACCTAACCCTTACCTTAACTTGAATCGGCTTGCTTTCAAAGC
This sequence comes from Thamnophis elegans, assembly GCF_009769535.1. Lineage (NCBI taxonomy): Eukaryota > Metazoa > Chordata > Lepidosauria > Squamata > Natricidae > Thamnophis > Thamnophis elegans. The sequence continues at coordinate 12,027,610 of NC_045544.1, forward strand.
GCTATTTAAAGCGCCCTTTTTACTCCGCGGTCGCTGTTGTCACCCTGCTGATGACGTCAGCGACGTGGTTTGATCAGGCGCGGCTTAGTCGAGCACGGTTTTGTCGTGCCACGAAGTTTCATGTTGACAATTTCTTTTGATTTGTTTGCTTTTTCTGGATTTTTGGCTCTTGTATTGCCGTTTATACTTGTGCACTCATTTCTTTCATATCATTTTGTTTGTGGACCTAAAGAGTGCGATTAAAAACGCAGAAAGACTGTGCTGCTTGATTTGATAAGCATAGATGGATCTGTTTCCTGAGCTTGCTCTGGACTGTGTTCACGAGGCATTTTGCTGCAGTGGCACATCTGTATTTTGTTAGTTTGAGGGCTGTTCACTGCAGTGCTTCAGCCTGCTCCTTTAACACTTCAAGTGTGAACAGTTGCTCTGCTGAGTAAGACTGCATATGTGACTTGTGGTTATTCTTCTGCTCTAAAGCTTTATCTACTTTATGCCCTTTATATTTAAGATCTACGGTAAATGGAGGGTCTTCTAGGGAAGGTTATGTATTTCTTTCCCAGGATAGGGTCTGTGTAAATGAATTTGTGTGAATTACGGTTCCATTGATAAAACTGTTTCTCGGTCAAAAAGGGCTTCTGCTGTACTGGACAAATCTCTTGTCAGCTTGTCCAAATGGAAGAGGTGTCTGTTCTGGTGGCGATCCAGATGTGCAGTTGCAAAGCAGGCATATGCTTTCAAAGCTGGCTTACTAGCAGAATTTACTCTTGGGGTTGAAGTTTTCCTTCAGTGCCCATTGCATTTGCTGCGGTTGATCCTGTAACTGTCCCAGACTGATTTTGAGCAATGTCTAACATGACCTGACTAAGATTGAGGTGCTCTTGTCTAGTCTCCCTTCTCTTTCAAGGGTGATTCTTCTTGGGGAGGACCAAGATGATTCCTGGTATTGCCCCTACTCCAGGCAGCCTCACTGTGCTGGCCTCCTGATGCAAGGCATATTTCTATTGCAGTTTGATGGAAGGAGGAGGAGGAGGTTCAAAATCTGCCACTATGTTCAAATTCTTGGTTTTCCAGCCTCTTCTCCCTACCATATCCTAATATACTTTATGTGTTGCTTAACACAAACTAGACAATAATGTGAAATAAATTGAGTTGAAGCTAATGACACAATTTATTTCAAAGAAATACAGGATTTAGTTGTCCATGGAGAACAATTGCCTAATTTGCTCTTCTGAGCTGGTGGGAGGTTGCTAAGATTGGTATCTTCTAGAAGTTAAGGTTTACTCAGCAGCATATAGAATTTAGGTAGAAACTGGAAGCTGCCATGTGATAGATGATTAGCTAAATATATAGGAAGATAAAAAAAACAATAGCATTGTGGAGTACAAATTTGTTTCTTTTGCAATCTTCCACTTTTCTGTGACAATAATAGCAATAACACTTAGACTTACATACCAGTTTACAGTGCTTTACAGCCCCCTCTAAGCGGGCTCTAAGTTTACAGAGTCAGCATATTGCCTCCAGCAATCTGGATCCTCATTTTACACACCTTGGAAGGATGGAAGGCTGATTCAACCTTGAACCTGGTGAGATTTGAACTGCCAAATTGCAGGGAACCATCAGTCAGCAGAAATAGCCACTGTGCCACCATTGCTCATAACACTATGTTCAATTGTGACATAAACACAACAATCTGTACTTTATCACAGTTTATAAAATTATGTTTTTTTTAACAGAAAGAAGGAATTAATGTATGGCGTTGCTGGGAATTTCTCTTCTTCAGAGAAATTCTACAAAATCCAACCAACCTGGCACATTCAGCTATAGTGCAAAACTGTGTGTGCAGAGCACAATATGCACCCACCCACACATCTGTTCTTTTATTTCTTTTAACTTCCTTGTGAGTTTTTTTGCCTGCCTCTGGTAGACTCAAACAAACAGAAGAATAATAATTCCTGACACTTAGCACAAAGCAGAAAGGGGAAGGTATGATGAAATATTAGAACCTATATAAAAAATTGCTAACTTGATTCCATGCATGGATTACTTTAATACAAACTTCCCTGAATCAATGTAGTGTTCAGAGGATTATACTTATATTTTAGAGGGTTCCACCACAAAACCGCGGTAGACTAAAGCGCGCTCGACGAAAGCGCGTACGTGATGTCATCACAGTGCGACAAAAACATCGCGCTGTGAGCGGTAAATTTAAAATTAAAGCGAAAACCTTACCCTAACCCCCCCAAACCTAACCCTAAACCTAACCCTAAACCTAACCCTTAACCTAACCCTAACCCTAACCCTTAACCTAACGCTACTGCAATGTGCTCTACATGGGCCTGCCCTTGAAGAGCATCCGGCGACTTCAGCTAGTTCAGAACGCGGCCGCACGAGTGATCATGGGCGCACCACGGTTCGCCCATATAACACCGATCCTCCGTGAGCTGCGCTGGCTACCTGTTGATCGTCGGGTGCACTTCAAGGTCTTACTTACCACCTATAAAGCGCTCCATGGTAGTGGATCTGGCTATCTGAGAGACCGCCTCCTGCCAATTACCTCCCTGCGTCCCATCAGATCGCACAGGGTAGGCCTCCTCCGAATTCCATCCGCCAGTCAGTGCCGACTGGCGACTACGCGGAGGAGAGCCTTCTCAGTTGCAGCTCCGACGCTATGGAACAACCTCCCCGTGGAGATCCGTACCATCACCACAGTCCAGGCCTTCCGCACAGCCCTCAAGATCTGGCTATCCCGTCAGGCCTGGGGATAGGATTTATTCTCACCCCGCCCGAATGTTGAGTGAATGTTGTGTTTTTATGGTTAATTTTTTTATTCACATTTTTTTTTCTTTTAAGTCTTGTCTTGCACTCCCTTCCCCCCATTGTTGTAAGCCGCCCTGAGTCCCCTCAGGGAAAAGGGCGGCATATAAATGCTCATTAAAATCTAAAATCTAAATCTAAAATCTAAATCTAAACCTAACGCTAACCCTTAACCTAACCCTAACCCTAAGCCTAACCCTTACCTTTATGTGAATCGGCTTCCTTTAATTTAATTTTAATTTTAATTTAATTTATTTTTAATTTTTTTCATCGCGCTGCTGATGACGTCAGGTACGCGCTTTCGTCGAGCGCGCTTTAGTGGACCGCGGTTTTGACGGGTCACGATTTTAGAGTATTTTTAACCTGTAGTTTCTATTTTGGGTCTTTAAGAATAGTTTCTACTTAAACATTCTAATAAAAATGACAAAGCACTATAATAATTTTAAAGGATAGCTGGGATTTCTTTCTCCTTGATACGTATTTGAAGGCTGGAGGAAGTTATGTCCCAATACATTTGTTTAATGTAGACTCCATAAATACAAAACAATCAATATGATACTTATCTACCTGGATTTTTTAAAACTAAGGTTACCTCCTTTTGTCCTTTCGTTTATTTATTTATTTTGAGTACAGGATACTTTTCAAGTGGAGCTAAACTATCTCTTTCACAACTGACAAGCGCTATCTTTTCCAGCAAAGTATCTGAGTAATGGGAAGAAGATATCATTTCCTTGGCATCTTGTCACCAATGATGAAACCTGAAGGATTAAATTGGGTTTTTTTTTGTTTTTTTTTTTGAGAGCCAAAATATCACTGAATTTATTTACCATAGTTATTTATTATACTTTTTAAAATGCTTGTTTTGAAGATGCATTTCCACATTCTAATAATACCTTACTTCTTCTCCTTTCAAGTTCATCATATTATTTCTATTTTGTCTATGGCTGGATTAAGATGGCCTGAATAGCCCACTAGAAAAGAAAACTCTCCTTGTTTTATCCTGCTATGCATCAAAAATAACCTTTTATGACTTGTACTGGCTCAAGTGGAGCTGTCTAGTTTGCCTGTTTTGTTTCATTTTCCTGCAGGCAAACTCTCCCATTCGAATCAACTACCATTCACTGTGGCAGGAACTTCCCCTCCATTCCCACCGTGGCTCACACTACCTTCCCAGGGCCATTCTCTTTATGTGTTCACCAGAGGAATGGTGCAAGGCTTTTAAACAAATTCACATACAAACACTTCTCTTTATCTGTCTAGTTCTGATTTTTTAACTAGTTGGCTTTACAAAAGTTCTACGAATTTTCCCTGCTTGCTTAACCAAAAGAAAGACGAATAGCATCCGGCCACTTTTCCTTTAATTAAAATATTACAGAAAAAATGTAAACTGTGAGGCCTCCTCTTCTTCCTCCCCATCCATTTTACTATTCAACAGGGGGAGAAACTGTTAGGTCCAAGAGAGAGTCAAAGGATGAAAGATGAAACATGTTCCCTTTACTCTATGTCAATGTATATAGTTTGCAAGCTGTATCCAATTATGTTGTCACTAGAGGCATATAATCCTACAAATGTTCACTTCTTCTGCAAGAGCAAAAACAATACCATAATAAGAAATATGCAAGAGTTTCCTACTCTTTCATGAAATTCAAAAACAGCTGCCTGAGTAATGGGAATACTTTGCTTAATGGCAGGGCTAGCTCTGAAAAATACTTTTTTTAAAAACCCTAGTGGGAAATTCCTGTGGAAGTGAAGTGAATCTATTTATTCCAAATAACTACAAAAACAATTTCAAACACATCTCAAACACAATTAAAATTCATTGTCAGCATCTGTATCTGTCTATCTAAGTAGGAAAAAAATAATAGACTATGGATTAAAGACACCACAATAGGTCCAGAGATATTTGGTGCCAGCACCTAGTGAACTTGATGGTTCATGAAAAAGCTAAGATATTTGGCCATGTTTAATACTGGTGTTAGGAATATAATCTAACAGTTGGGTTGGCAATATATAACTCATGTAACAATGCTATACCTGTTTCTTTAAATCATACTGTAAAATGTGATTGGTTGCTGTTTCCTCAATCGGCCATAAGAGGGAGCCAGAATGACAGTTAGCTCTCTGTTTGTTAGATGCTGGGCTGATCTGATCTGAGTGTTTTTGGAAGCTGGCTGTTAGAAAGTGCCATGAGCTATTGTAAGTTTTGCAACTGCTAGCAAACTTTGAGTACCGGACTGTTTGTATGATACTGGACTATGTTATTTGGATTATCCCTTAACTGAAAGACATTGATGACTGACTGTCTTATCTGTGTATGACTTGGACTGTTTGATGGACTCTATTTCCATGAAAGTAAAAGCCTATTCAAACTGCAGTGTCTCTGTATGCTGGTTTGTGTGTTCTCCAACGCAACTCTCACAACGCTTCTCTGAACGCACTCGCTCTCCCAACGGGGAGCTTACATAACAACTGGGATAGGAGATCAAAGACAAAATCCAGTGCTATAGACTAAACTGGGAAGACAGAAACACTTGTTGGAATAACGGATTAGTATTTTTCCTCTATTTGAGGAAACCTTTTAATAGAATTTGATCTTTCTTAATGCTATGCAGTTGTCTCTAAAAGAAATGAAATGAATGAAATGTCAAGGCAGAATATCTATCAGCAGAAGATAGATATTGCCAGAGCATGTTTGTTAGGGTGCAAGTAGGAAAAGTAAGTTGTTTTTCTACCGTAAATGCAGTAGAAAAGTAATCCTCACTTACCAACCACAATTGGGATAGCTAAGCAACATGGTCAGAAAATGAAAAACCACTTGACTGTGCCTCACTTACAATGGTACTCTGTCACTTCTCAGAAGTGTAATATCATGTGACTGCAATATGCAACTTCCAGTTAGCTTCCCTCTTGACTTCGCTTGTTAGAAGCCAGCTGCAAAGTTTGCAAATGGCAATCTTGTCACTTCAGAATGCTGCAACCATTGTAAAGTGCACATCGGTTGCCGAGTGTCCAGGTCACAATAATGGCTGCAACTTGAAGGACTGATCTCTCTCTTTTTTCAAATTAGCAGTTTTCCTGAAGTAGATCTCCCTCTTTTCTGCATTGTATGTTCTTGGTCTTCCCTTTCTGAACCTTGAAGATTGTTTAAAGCTGGTGGATATGCATTAGGCGGTGGTCTAACATTCAAACCATGGGTTCTGGGAAGTCGGGGGGGGGAGGGGGGAGGGAGGGATATATATTAGGCTAGACACGATGTGTTAGATCTCAATGCAATGTGACTTCACATGTATACTGTTTTTCTCTAATTTTTCTTTAAAAATAGGATAAGCCAAATGCATTAACATATAGTGGAAATACACCAAGGGGAGGAGGAGTAGGGAAGAAGAAAGATGGGTAGAGAGGGATGGGAGAGAGGATGGGGAGGGGAGGCGAAAAGGAAGGGGGGGAGTGGATCTGGAGAGAGGAGTGGTAGAGGGCGAGGGGAAGTAGGGTAGAGGGGGATGATGGAGGGAAGATAGAAAGTTGGAGGGTGGTAGAAGAAAGAGGTGTATGGAGAATGGAAGAGGTATATTGGGCTTTTATTTTCTGGGGCATTGTCGACAAGAGGAATTGATGCAATTATTGTTTAATACTCTATGGTGTATACATGTGAGTGTATGAAAATGAAAATGAAAATAAAATATACTAAAAAAAAAATTCAAACCATGTTTCTTAAGTCTATTTAATTACAGGTAGGAATTGAATGCAACTTTCCGAATTCAGAACAAAACATCATGGAATTGTAACAGAACAGCAAGGACAAGCATCTGATAGGTAAAGGCAAATGAAATTAGGGATTGAAAACAGATCACACAGATTTTTTGCTGGTCTAATGGAGGACTGTCTTGCCAGGTATCTAGTAGATACATTCTTCACTGTCAGTCAAGACAACCCTGGAGTTTATATTTATATCCCAGAATTTAGAATTTGCCAATATCTTATTATAATGATTGAATATCATAGAAATTTTCTATAACAATCCAAATAATAGTAAAACAAGAACTTGTTCCCTTATTTTCCTCACTTGGTCTGCAATCTTATTTGGAAGTAAAATAGCAATAGCTTTTAGACTTACTGTATATATCACTTCACAGTGCTTTACAGCCCTCTCCAAGCGGTTTACAGAGCCTATTGCCCCCCAAAATCTGGGTCCTCATTTTACCAACCTCGGAAGGATAGAAAGCTGACTCAACCTTGAGCCGGTAAGACTCGAACTGCTGAATTGCAGCTGGCAGTCAGCAGAAGTAGCCTGCAGTTCTACATTTTAAACATCGTGCCACCACAACTTTAAAGATGCACTTTAAAGCAACATTATGTTCTCAAGTAAATGGGTATAACCCACAACGTGGGAGAGCTAGAGATGAAATACAAAATAAATAACAGGAATAAAAGGAAAAACTTGTAAGAAAAAAAAAATGCAGCATTGGAATGCTCCTCTTCAGGATTCATGGCTGGCTACTAGCTTTATTTCAGGAAACCTCTGTTCTTGCACAATGAACAATTATTTATTTATTTAGTAAAAAATAAGCTTTCGGTGACCACTGAACTTGCCCCACTTGTCTTAGTTAGAGTTTCCCTCTTTCAGTATACTTGATAACTCTTCAAACCTCTACATCACCAACCTGCCAATACCCCAAATTCAAAAGCAACAGTACCTATAACAAACATCCATAAAACAGTGACCATTCAAGAGAGCAAAAGCAACTGTCCCAGAGGTGGGTTCCTACCAGAACCAGTTCGTCAAATCTACCAAACTGGTTAGAAGAGGTTCCACCAGTGGCCCCGGAAAGCAGGCCACACCTACAGAAGAGGTTCCAAGATTTTTTGAAACCCACCACTGACACACACACACACACACACACACACACACAGAGAGAGAGAGACAGACAGACAGACAGACAGACAGACAGACTCACACAAAGAGAGAAAGAGAAAGAAAGGAAGAAAAAAAAGAAAGAAAAAGTGAGAGATGAAAGAAAAAAAGGAAAAAGGGACAGAGAGACAAAAGGAAGGAAAGAGAGAGAGAGAGAGAGAGAGAGAGAGAGAGAGAGAGAGAACACATGGCCGGCAAGCCACTCCCACCAGGTCACATGGCTGGCAAGCCACTCCCACAAAGGAGGCCACACCCACAGAGTAGGTTCGAAAAATTTTTGAAACCCACCACTGAACTGTCCATATTTCTCTACTCGTGGGGCCCCACCCATTTACTTTAACTCAAAATAAGGGGAGAAAGCTTGATCTTTATGGAATGCTTAAAGGTGAGCAGAATGGGGATTATGTGTGTCTCTGGGGGCATTTTTTTCCTTTTTTTGTTTTGTTTTTTGTTAAAATGTTTTTATTTTCCATTTTCATACAGTCACATATATACTGTGCATAACCGGGGCCATACAACATTAAACAATAATCACAGCAGTTCCTCTTGTCAGCAATACCCCCAGAAATATAAATAAAATAAAACTCAAACTCAAATAGAAACCCAATATACCTCTTCCGCTCTCCATACACCTCTTTCTTCCGCCCCCCTCCAACTTACTATCTTCCCTCCATCATTCCCCTCTACCCTACTTCCCTTCCCCCTCTACCACTCCTGGGGCATTTTTTTCCAAAGGGCAAATGCAGAAATGGATGGAGTCCACTTCCTGATTTCCAGAAGATGACATTGCTTAATTGCTGGGGCTTGAAGGAAGCTAGTCCTGTGAGAATGAAGGTATTTTGGAAGATTGGTAGCCCTGACCCTCTGCCCTGTAGAGCTTTATCAGCACCGTCAATTGCTGGTTGAATTGTGGGAAGCCAAATAGTAATCATTGTGGTTCACTTATAGCAGGGATGTCTTACAAAGGTATAGTGAAATGATATATGATTGCACACTTGTAAAAGGGGTTGTACACTAATTCTGCTTTCATTGCAAAAAGGCATGTGGTTTGAATGTACCTATTTTTTCCCAAATGGGTTTTGCCTACATTAAGAAATATATATTTGGAGTTGATGTTGAAGGATATATTATAAGAGAAAATTAGTAGGTAATATCTGCAATGGAAAGGAATGAGTTTCTTTAAAAAATAGAAATTTGGGGTTCAGTAGTAAACCTTCCTTTAAAAGCAAATTGATATTCTGCATAATGCATATATTTCCGTGTACTCTTTCCATTAAAAAACAAGAAACTAGTAGTTAGTTTTGTGCACAACCATTGTGGCAACTTTGTGTTTCTCATCATTAATTTATAATTGATTAAATGGCCTGGAGGAAATAGTCCCCTTGATGTCATTTGTGCTGATTAATTATGCATTTTCTAAAACCAAACATTACCACATACCACAAAGAACTGAGAAATTTACCCAGCTTCCTCAAAATTTCCCAACCGATCCTATTTTTCCAATCAATAAAAATAATGTATGTTTTCATTTTTAAAATGTTAATGAAACTGGTTTAATAAAACCATAAACAAAAAAGACATAATTGTCCATGAACATTTGTAATAATTTCTTCCTATGTTCTTTCTATTCTTTGGGGAATTCAGACTCTTATAACAAACCTGTTATCAGCTAATGGAATTTAACTCTACCAAGAATCCGACATCCAACGTGTCTTGTCCTGTCTTGTTGATAACAAGGGAATCTGCCATCTTTGGACCTAATCCTCATCCACAGAAAATAACTGGTTACAGGCCTGAAGGTGATTTCTTGGGAGAAATTATTGTGTTATCTTTCAGTTTGTTATATCCATGAGGACAATTTGACCTGCATACTGGGCTTTAGAATTTTGTGAACTCTGAGGGAAGATATAGTTGATCAACCCGGAGAGATGCAGTGATAATACAAATACTTATATAATGAAAACAATCTTGCCATTAAATTGCTTCTAACAGAAATCAGTGTCAGAACATAAGAGCAGTGGCTGGTCAATAGGAACCACTGAAATATAGAGAACTGAAGGTTATACCATCTGAAACTCAACAGAGCACATATTCATAACACTGAGAAGCCAGGTGAACACAAAGGGCTTGTGTAGGCCAGAAGTAAAAGAAGATTCCCATATTAGCTCTATTTCTCAGTCTGAGAAATGAATCCTGTCTCACTGTGCTATTCTACACTGCCAATCTATAAAGTTTTCATTTTTCATGAGTTCGGTCCCTCTGCTTGAAACTGTGGGAAGTTATCATCCAGCCCTCTCCCAGAAAAATGAACTATCCTAGGAAATATTGAAAAGGCAAAATATTTCTCTGGATGTGAAAAGAAACAAACATGCTTTAAAAGACAGAATATCTGCCTGTAGCTTCCTGCCCATCTCCACTTTGTTAATGGGCCATTAAGAAGGCCAAGCTAGTCCACTTTACATAATAAAGACTTCTCCACTTCAGCTACAGGAAAGCATGATAATATTGGCCCCAACTGACCACATGGCATCTGAGAACTCAACCAAACCTGGATTCAAAATGCAGCCTAGAGAGTTGCCCCTGCATGGCCCCATTTCTTACACAGGAACAGGAAACAGAGAAGTGGGACTGAACAGGTTATAAAAAGCCTAGCAAGCCCCTCCCTCAGCCCTTCTCTTCTTCTCCACCAACATTGAAGCATGTGATCACCTTTTCTGTTCAGGGCTCAAGCCATGTGGTCCTGTCCAACAATAAACCATCCTTCCAAGCAGCCTCCATGTCTCCAGTGTCTTTTTCCCCACTTGGAGCCGAACCCAGGAGGACATTTCTTTCATCAAAACAATTGTGTAGATTTGTTGGTTGCACTAGAATACCAATTAACCTTAAAAGTAATAGTAACAGAGAAGCTGCTTCCATTCTGAAAAAAATTATCCCGTACAAAATTTCTGAAATATGGATTATACTTTATTATGAATATAACAGTGTGTGCAAAAGTATTTTATATTTTGCCCAGTAGAGGGCTCACCTATTTGCTATTGTTTCTAGTTACTTCAATCCTTAATGCTTTGACCATTCACACAAACCATGGAACAATTCTTAGAGAATGTGATGCAACAACATATTGAAGACTTTATAAGTAGATCCCAGAAAGACTATATTTTTTTTAAAAAAAACTATTGACATTACTGCAACTAATTCCTAGTTAGCTCTCTTGATCAAAGTTTTAGATTTAATAATGGTCAATAGCGTAGTGTTATTGCTACACAGACTACAGTGTTCCCATAATAGGCTTTTACAGCACATTCTGCTGTATTTGAAGAAATCACATTTGGCTGGATTCACACAATGCACTAAGATGATTTTTAAAAAAATCACAGTATAACAAGACAGTGTGTGAAAACATCCTCTCCGTCCACAGGTAATTTCAACCATAACACTGCTCCTATTCCCATGACACAAATGATACAAGCATCTCTTCAGCCACTCTGAGACTCATTATTGCACATCAACAGAACACCATCAAGGATAAATTGAACTGTTTGGTGATTTCATTTTTGCAAATGTCAGAGTTGCCAGAGGGGGGAAAAAAATCTGTCACGTTTTTCATATCCCAAAATATTTTGGTGGGGAAGAGTTTTTTTTGGGAGGGGGGGGGTATGTTGATTTTTTTTTCCATTCTGAAAACCTCAAGGTTTATTCCTTTATTTGTCAAATTTAGATGCCACCCATCTTACTCACAGAGACTTGAAGTCTGCTGTTATACAATTATTTTGGATATGGGTGAGAAGTCTACCTAGGTTCAAGCAAAGAAAGAGCCTAATAAATGAATTGTTTCAGTTTCAAGTCATCCAAATAAGCATACTGAATCTGTTTTGCAGGGAATGATTCAAAGCTGAATTGCAACTGGTTTCCAGTCAAAAACTGGATTCCCTCTAAAATAGGAATAAATTAAAGTCACATATAAACTAAATCAAATATCTTCATGTAAAGCCAGACTTGAAGAAAGTTACTGTGTAATCATATGGAAAATAAGCAGATTCATCTCAATGTTGACATGATATGGTACATGTGTATGTTACAGTATATTAATATACCAGTTCCTGAGCTCCTCAAAATAGCTATATAAACATCCTTACTGTGGCATTGATCTACTGTGGGTGTAGGCCAGTAGGTCAATTTACAGCAAATGAACTCAGATTTTCTTGCCTGTAGAAATTTTAACTCCTATGTAATAAAGGCCAAGAATACCACTGGAAATGATTTTTCCATTCTCCAAATGACCCAAATGATCATATTATATATCTATTTTTACAATTATTTATTATCTGTTCTAAGATGCATGTTTTAAATAGTTTATGTATGTGTGTGTGTATCTATTTAGATTTACAACCCCCGGTATGCCCAAATATGGGAGGAAGATCACTACTTCCATTCTCTGTCCTTCGGCTCGTCACAAGAGACCATCCAGACAGAAACCCAATATTTTTTACTGTTGCCTTTTTGTTACATTTGTTGTATTTGTGCTGATAAATAAATAAAATATATTTTACACATGCATATAAGTGAGATGTATAATATTAGATGTCATGAATAATAAATATTCAATTTGTTCATTAGACTAGCTTTTCTCTTATAAAGGATGAAAGTTAAGTTGCAGGTTTATGCAGAATATAATTTCTATTTCATAGTGCTCCCATTGGGAATACTGAAGTTCAACTGAACTTCTGAAGTTGGAAACTTAAGAGATGTGGTTTTTAAGTGAGGTGACACACTTGAAACTCATATTGGAAATCAGGAGCTATAATGACTTCCAAAAATGGCCCTATATGAATAAATTCACTCTGATAGGTCTTTGCCCCCCCAGCATCTTCATGAAAAAGTCACCAGAATGAGATGGGTTCACATATCACACTAAGCTATGATTAGCTTAACCATAATTACTAAATTGATTAACACAGTGTGCTAAACTATATATGTCAGAGTGCACACAGTGTGACTATTTTGAGAGCTCAGGAGCAAAATACAGTAAACAGAGGTTTGTCTTTCAAATAGTAGTTTATAAGGAATATATACATACAAAGTACTAGGCAAAGTTAGGCAATCAATTATCAACTACAGCATGTGTTCTGACCCCCCCCCCCTCGTCCCAAACCAACACACACTCCGAGCCAAAGATAAGTTACGGCATTTAATTAATAGAGAGACAGGTCCTTGGCAGCCACCCGGCACAGATAAGCCTTGGCAGCAATCCAACACAGATAAGTCGTGGCAGCAATCCAGCCTGCCAAGCTCACAATAATGTTCTCCGACATTAGTTCCTGCGTTGACTTCTGCAAAAGGGTGTGTGCACAAGCAGTCTTTTTATAGTCTGGAGAGGAGCCTACTTACCACCAGCTGAGTGCAATTACCTCCTGTACTTGCACAACTGTTCCTGACGCCTATTAGCTCTTCGGTGCCGAGCATCCAGGAACAACTCACTGCTGACGTCAGGCTCACTCTCCCTTGTCTCCTCCCCACTGGTCCAAGGCTCAGGCATCTCCTAGTGGCCAACCAGCCTCTCTGCGCCCTGCTAGGAGTTGGAAACCTGTCCAGGGTTCTCCACATCCTCCAGAGCCGACTCATAGGGCCCCTCGCTGTTGGAGTCTGGTGGCAGCTCCAACGGCTCCTGCTGGGCCACAACAGCACGGAAGCACAAACATAGAGAGAGGATGCCCTCACAGGGCCTCTTTTGTATATACAGCCTCTTAAAGTGATAACAGTTAAATAACCCTAGTGGCTCATCCTCATTGCATCACAATTTCAGTATTTCAGCCTTACAACAGCTGTTCAAGTATTACATCATTACCTTAACAATATATTACAGTTTCCAGTCAACAATTACTAGATATTTATAACCTGCTAAGCAAAAAACCAAATATTGGCTTAAAATGTTGCATGAAAGAGACCTTTTTGAGTTTTTTGACAACTTCTTACATGTGGATTAAAGTTCAGTATTTTCTGTGAATTTCAACTGATGTTCAAAAGTTATTAGGAAAAAAGATGGGAATTGTCTTCTATGAGCTTTTTTGGGGGGGTGTTCTATTGAAGATAGAAAAATAGAAAGATACTGATTGAAAGCGGCAGATAAACACATAAGATTTTCTAAGGAAGAGATACAGTTAAAAAATAAATAAACCATCCTATGGTTTAATATAACAATATTTTTATCTCTAAGCATAATTGACATTCAAAAGCATCCTGATGCTATACAATGGATGGCTTAACACGTCATACCAAGTCAAGATTTATATAATCACAGTTCTCTGAATAAATCAATGTTGTCTGGTTTGCAGCCACAAAGCATGCTTTAAAAAATAGAATTGCTTAGCTTAGCACATTGTTTGAAGACAACCATTAATTACATTCAGTTAAAATTGCTAATTGATCAAACAATTAAAAAAAAAATGAGCAGGAAAGATAAAGAACTATTTTTTGCAGAAATCAGAAAAAGAAAGTTTTCAAAGCATAGATTAAATAACCTAACTCCAGTTTTTTCTTACTTTTAAAAATTCATTTACTATCAAAAGACCCCCTCCCTCAGCCACTGCTCCCTCCCCCCAATTCAGCCCATGAGCCGAGGTGGCGCAGTGGTTAGGGTGCAGTACTGCAGGCCACTTCAGCTGACTGCTATCTGCAGTTCGGCTGTTCAAATCTCACCGCCTCAAGGTTGACTCAGCCTTCCATCCTTCCGAGGTGGGTAAAATGAGGACCCGGATTGTTGTTGGGGGCAATATGCTGACTCTGTAAACCGCTTAGAGAGGGCTGAAAGTCCTATGAAGCAGTATATAAGTTAACTGCTATTGCTATTGCTATTATCACTGTTTTATTATTAGATGCATTTCTTGATCTATGCATATTTTATTTATTAAAACAAATTTATATGGCTGCCCAACTCATACATGGTGACTCTGGACAGCTTACAATATTAAAAATCCACAGCATAAAACCCATACCCCATTTCACCTCACCTTCATGATGGCAAGAGATACAATCACCTTAGCCATTTGTTCAGCTCTGTATGAACATGGGGCATTCAGACCCCTGAAAGAATCACATTTTCAGGACCTTCCAGAAAAGTAACAATTATATAACAAATATATGGACCAATTATATCTCCAGGGAATGATATTCCGTAAGGAGTGAGTCATCACTAAGAAAACCCTTTTTCTTGGTCCCATCAGGTATACTTCCCTAATGGATGGGACTTGCAACATACACTGCTTTCCCATCTAGGTGGGCTTGGTAGATATTATTGGGGAGGTGTGGTGCTTCAAATAACCTGGTCCCAAATAATTTAGGGTTTTAAATGTGATAACCAACACCTTGAATTGCACCTGGAAATAAATCAGGAACTAATGCAGCTCTCACAAAAGAGAGAACACATTCACAAATCTAGGCTTGCATAAAACTGTGTGTGTTGCTGTATTTTGAACCAACTGAAGTTTCCAGATACCCTTCTAGGGCAGCACAATGTAGAGTACATCATGTCAGGCCTGCAATTATATTTCTGTTAGGATCTTTGGCCTGCCACACTTTCTCTTATTTCATTATGCTGTTTCATTAGTATAGTTGATGGGAAGGGGGAATAGACAGGAGTAGGATTGTGGAATGTATTGTTGTCATTCTTTTCTAGAAGACCAAGGTCATCCCTTGTCTCCGCACTTTTACACCTGACTGGAAACAGCTGGGTGGAGATGACAGCATGGAAGAAGACAATTGGACCATGTGATGGGTTTGTGGGTGTGGGGACAAGATCATGAACTTTTAACTGGGTGGAATTCTGATGTAATTTCCAGAATTGGGATTCCACAGCAATGTGCCTAAGATGTCTGCTTTATTAAATTGGAACTTTAAGGATCGTTTTGCCTTGGACTCTGATTTAATTCTACATGATACTTGGAACGCTGACACATCACATTAGTCCAAATGGGAGGTGACCAGGGCATGGGTAACTGTGAGAAGAGCATACTCGTCTTGGAATGATTGTAACTGGCACACAATTCAACATTGTGGAAAGACTTTTCTGGCCACAATTGCCATCCTTCTTGAGCAGGAATCACAAGTCCAGGAGAATCCCAGATTACACATGAGATCTCTTTGAGCAGTACAATTACATCCATTACCAGAGATACCAAAATTAAAATTAAGCTATTATATTTAATACTTATCTATCTTGATTACCTGTTCATAAAAATGAAATTTATTTGCAAGTTACATGTTATATTTTAACCAATTAATATATCCATTTCCAAAAGTGAATTACCAGGCAACAGCATCTAATCAACCTTGCCTTGATTTTAAAAAGCAAAGCAAGTTTGTTTTGCTGGTTAGGATTTTGATTCAATTCATTTTACACATGTTGTACATTGACAAGGTTTAATTAGATTTGATTGGAGGACATCAGTCAGAACCTTAGATTTAGATTCTACGGATATATCTCTGTGGTTATACTTTACAGTCTTGCTGATGTGAAATGGAGAATACAAAGTGATTCTCCCCCTTCCCCTTTTCAATCTCTGTTCACATTTAACAGATTCTCAGAGAATTTTTTGTAAATATCTAAATTGTCTTTCCTTTACCTCTGAGAACATGATACGGAATTGACTTGTTGATTTGTTCATCCTTTGGAACTCTTTTTGAGAAACTACAGTACTTCCCCTTGTGCATTTCAATTGCTACACCATCAATGGATGAATAATGCTTGCAAAAAGATAATTAGATTCTGCATTCTTACCAGACAAATTATTCCAGGGTGATTAGTTAGTAACGGTGCTACAATTAACACTTGTACTCAACAGTAAAAGTGTGCATTTTTTTTTATTTGGTGTTGTATTTTTATACTTTTCATTTTAAAATTATTTTATTGACTATGAAAATATCAATTTTTAAACTGTGTGTAATCAACCTCCATTAGTAAAACATATTATTATTATTATTACATTTATATTATTAATTGCTAATATTTTGCCTGTCTTAAGTAAAACACATATCCCCTTTTTTCATGATATTGTAGAATAACTATACAGATGGCCAGGGTGAGCCTGGGAGTGGGAATGGTCAAATGCACCATAAGTCTAGAGTGTTTACACAGGGAAGTTGACAGATAATTTGTTTAGGCAATCTCTCCATTCTGCGGTGGGGGAGAAAGCATCACGCACTGGACAACACATATTAACCTGATGTAATGGTGATCATATGACTGAGAGAGACTCTGTAAAGATTATAGATGCAGATATTAGTCGTGAAGATATTTTTCCATCACTCATTTAATTCTTCCATTTAATGACCCATGCAGTTGTTTAAAAACCAAAACAACCACAAGTGGTTATGTTATATCTTGCTTAATCTCTTTACTCAACAACTGCGATTCTGGGTCCAGTTTTGATTGTAAATTGAGGATTACTTGTACAGTATTTATATTTTCATATTATAGGTGTGTAAGAAATAAAAAAATAAATTTTAAGTAATAAGAAGCTTACTTTGCAGTTTCTTTTCATTATAATTTCCTGCAGATCTCTCTCTCTCTCTCTCCCTCTCCCTCCCTCCCTCTCTCTCTCTCTCTCTCTCTCTCTCTCTCTCTCTCTCTGGTGATCAGAAGTCATAATGAGTTTTGTCTAATTTAGCCTTTAGTGTTATCTGGTTCACCGACAAATGCGCGCCCGACAAATACATGCCGACAAAACCGCCACAACAAAACGGTGAAACCGAAAGCGCGCCCACTAAAGTGCATTGATAAATGCGCGCCGACAAAAGCGCGCCATCGAAAACAACGTGAAAACAACAGTAACAATGTTACCCTAACCCTAACCCTAACCCTAATCCTAACCTAAAAACCCTAATCACGCTTTTGTGGGCGTGGTTTTGTGGGCGTGGTTTTGTCAGTGCGCTTTAGTGGGCGCGCTTTTGACTTTGCCATTTTGTCGCGGCGGTTTTGTCGAGCGCGCATTTGTCGAGCGCGCATTTGTTGGGTCACGGTGTTATCTTACATTACCCAGAAAACAGTAAATGTCACCACTATAAGTTGTGGAGATGTTCTGGAATATAGACTGGAAATTGGTGTTTAATTCCCATTTTTCCCTTTTCAACCGAGTTGGCTGTCAGCAGTCATCAAATGTGAGTCAGATGCTGGGAATTAAGAGTGGGGAGTTGAGCCAGGAAGCAAACAGGAGTCAAAACCAAGCTAGATGCCAGATGTTAGAGCTAAGAACAAAGCAGCTGGCAAGACCAAAGGATAAAGATACAAGTCATGCCTGATGAGTAAGCAAAAACATGCACACAAGAATGCACATGAAAGGCTATGATTATATTTGCATAACAAGCTTACCGATATTTAATTGAACCATGGTTTTCTAAGTTAACTTGATTTTCTGGGTTCCCATGTCACATTGAACTATAAACTAAGCCACGTATACATGGTTTGATGTTACAGCAGTTGACTACCCCTTAAGTAAGGCCTAACCTAAACAGAAAAAAAATCTTCTTGTCCAGGAGAACCCAGATTCCTAATTTGGGACAGTTGTTCCAATTCACAGTTCAATGGCTTGATTAACAAATATACATGGCACCATTTCTCTTCTTCTCTGCTCCTCAAATTTTGTTTATTATATAAGGTTAGTCATGATTTGCTGTAGCCCAAATAATAGACATCTGGAGTTTCTAAAAATATGATTTGTAAAGTCAAGGCACCTTTGAGTCCAGCTCAACTCTTAATGACATATTGCAAGTCTAAATTCAGTCTCCCACTTATCTTTGTAAGAACATGGGAGGATTTTATCTGAGATGCTTTTTCAGGTTACAGCTCTATTCTGGATTCAGGTTTCTTTTATCTAACTATTGTCTTTGTAGTGGCACTTCCCCCTGTTCCTCAAGGCCATTTTCTTAGCCACCGCTTGGAGTACAATGTTCTCCTTATAACTTTTGGCAAAATTGTAGCTTTGGAGATACAAAAATTATATTAAATATGCATACAGTATATTCCATTCATATTTAATGGACACTATGCACTTAAGGTCAACCTCTGGCCCTTAGCATGGAAGAATGCTTTCTTATATAGGAAATGACTATATGGGTGGCTATGGCAACTTCTGGAAATTGTTCATTTTTGACATTTCTGAAATTTTGGGTGTTTTCAGAAAATAGCTACTATGGAACCAATCTATCTACGTATAAAATAGCCAGGGACGTGCAGTCAGGGGAAGCAGAGCCTCACCACTGTCATCATGAAAAGAAAAGAAAAATGTAAAAGAAAAAAGTCAAGAGCTGAGGTCAGGCTGAGCTAGTTGCTGCCAGAATCACCGTGGATGACTCTGCTTAGTGCTTAACTGTTTAAAAAAGCCTCTAAAAAATATCCCTCTACAGGAGGAGGCAGGAGAACGACGTGCTTCATCTAGTCTGACTTTAGGCGTTTTATGATCACTTGAGCAGAGTAAAGCAAGGGTTAAAAGCCGAAAAATTCCTGACGTAGGTGAGGCACGTCATTCTCCTGCCTCCTCCTGTAGAGGGCGCTTTCTTAGAGGCTTTTTTAAACAGTTAAGCAGAGTCATCCACAGCAGTGTACTCAATTTTTAAAAAAAGATTCTTTAAGTGAAATTTATCACCCTCCTTGTTGTAGCAAATGTGAATACTATCTCAATTTTCTTAGTCTTTTATTCCCCATGAGGTAGAAACACTTCTGAACAAAATACTGGGTGGCAGCTACTGGATTCATTTATTTCCTTAGAAGCCAATGGGACCATAGCAGCAATATTCAAAATAATGTTGAGGTGTGCACTTTGCATTTCAATATGCTGGCTTTCCGTTTAATTTATTTTTAATTAAGAGACTCTAAAATGAAACTACACCGTGCTAGCTTGGCAGGTAGCAAAGGAGGTGTCTCCAAGCACATTTATAGCTTCAGGCACTATTGTTTAGCCCTGTTTATCATCTTTTAACCTACTTGTGACCTGCTTATCTCCTTATAAGAGGTGTTTTGAAAGTTAAATGTGTGCTACAACCTGATTGGAATACATTGGAGAATTAGTAGGATATAAGTGGCCTTAAATAAACTTGCAATCTGTTTGTAAGAAGAGCTCCATTTCTCTTGCTGTTCAAGTTTAAGACCCTCAGCCTCCTCCTTCAGTGGGCGTAAAGAGCAGGGTTGACAAAAATCAAGATGGACCTGCACTTGGAGGAAGTGGGGCAGGTATATTCTATTAGCACTCATTCATAAGACTCATAGTTCTGTAGTGATCCACAACAGCCATTCTGTTGGGCAGCTTGAGAGAGAGCATCACCATGTGGTCATGCCTTGTAAAAGGTACATACAGGCAATCCTTGACTTACAATGATTCACTTAGCAATTGTTTGAAGTTATGACAGACCCTCGTCATAACTTCAATTGCAGCCTGGATTTAAGGTTTTGAAAAGAAGTAACTCACTCCAATATTGCATTCTGGAAGTATTATTAAACAGTTTTTGCAGCTCAGATCTGGTAGCCCTTGTTTTGGAGATGTACTTTGAGAATGGATAATGTTAACCTTAAAGACTGGCTTTTTGGTTTTCTTACCGTGTTTCCCCGAAAATAAGACAGGGTCTTATTTTCTTTTTACACACAAAATATGGCTTGGGCCTTATTATGAGGGGAGGGTTTATTGTTTTGGGGTTGCCGGGTGGCTGCTCTCTTGCGAGTGGCCTCCCAAAGAGCACAGCCTCATGGGCGAATGGCTGTGTTGCGCTATCGTAGCAGCGCAGCACAGCAGCCATGAAGCAATCACACTCATGCGCAGCCACCCGGCAAACCCCCTTTCCAGCCGGGCACAATGCCATTCGCTGACCTAAGGGTATCATGGCATGAGTGCCTGTTCACCGCCACCCGGCTCCCGCCTTCGGAATGGCAGTAAATGGTGCTCTGCATGGCTGGAGGGGGGGTTGCGTGAGCGGCTGTTCCGCTCACGTGCCTGCCAGCCTCATGATGCATGGTCCAGCTCTCTCCGCAGAGCCAGGGCACCTCCGCTGCTACCGCCGCTGCCACCGCATGGCTTCCAACAACCAAGTCTTCCAACAGTGGCCGCTCTGGGCCTACGCTCTATGGTTGTGGGCCAGCTGCCGGCAGAGCACAGAGTCACTTACCAACCTAGTGGTATCCCAAAGCAACACAATCACCTTTGCCTCCCCCCCCCCCGGTTTTCACGGCTTGGTACCTTTGGGATACCACTAGGTCGGTGAGTGGCGCTCTGCCTGGCCAGAGGTGGGGGGTTGTCCAAGGGGCTTATTTGCGGGGAAGGGCTTATATTTTTGCCCACCAGAAAAATGTGACATGGCCTTATTATCAGGACATGTTGTAATTTCGGGGAAACACGGTAGTTATAACGCAAACATTTTTTTTCTTTGTGAAATGTTTTGAAATGAAGATTAACAAACAATAAAATATATAAGATTGTCAGTACCCTCAAGAAAGTTTGTTCAGGAGTGAAGTATATATATATATTTTGGTTGGTTTCAGCAACTTAAAAAAGGGGGACAAAGAGCAAATCAAGTATTGTATAAAGTGACATGGGCTCCATTTATATAGAACACAGATCTTTGTCCTTGTACTGTTTCATAAATTTAAAATTGATCCCTTGAAAACAAAACTGCTCTGGGTCCACAGAGTGTATACACTGCTGAATTCCACTCCATCTGTTTAGAAAGACCAAATCTTTCCAAATGTATGACGTGAAAAGAAGACTAAAATAAAACCAACAATAATAGCATGCAAGTACCACCCTCCATCAGCAAAGAGAATACATTTTAAAAAATACTCTCTTCCACAAATAAAGGGAGCAATTGAACGAAAGACTCCAAACCAGAGGTGGGTTCCTACTAGTTCGCACCTATTCGGTAGAACCGGTTCGTCAAATCTACCAAACCGGTTAGAAGAGGTTCCACCAGTGGACCCGGAAAGCAGGCCACACCTACAGAAGAGGTTCCAAAAATTTTTGAAACCCACCACTGGTCCTTGGATATGATTATTCTACACTATCATGCTCATATTTATAAAACTCAGTGCCTCTGTGAAAGGTAAGGATGACTACTGCGTTTGTGGTGCAATCAGAACATTGCGTGTGTTGAAGTTGTTTTAACGCAAACCAAAGATGCCTTTTAAAAAACAAGTTTACATCCTATTCTTATGCATGCCAGTGCTGTGTGTGAGTTAATTTAAGGTGGTTCTGACAAGTGTCATCGGCATCTTCATATCCGGTCACATGGGCGGCAAGCCACTCCCATCCGGTCCGGGTGGAAAGCCACTCCCACAAAGGAGGCCACACCCACAGAGTAGGTTGGAACAAAACCCACCACTGCTCCAAACCAATATAACCATCAGCAAAGAAGTTTAGAGGTGGGAAAACAATGCTACTGATAAGGGATTGCTGAAATTAGAGATATATGCGTAAGCTCTTTGTCCTGTGGACTGCAGAATTTCAGAATTCATTTCAATATGCCATCCTCACGCATAAGTAAGTCACTCTCTCTCAGCCCAATACACTTCACAGAGTTGCTGTGGGGAAAACAGAAGAAGGAGAGTGTGTCAGATATGTTCACTACCTTGAGATATCAAAGGTATATGCAGATTATACCTTCCTAAGGCTAGGGGGTTCTTCTGCATTTTTTTAAATACTGTATAATCTAAAGTTTATGAAGCAGAAGACACAAGGGGATGAATTACACCAGTGGTGGGTTTCAAAAAATTTTCGAACCTACTCTGTGGGTGTGGCCTCCTTTGTGGGAGTGGCTTGCCGGCCATGTGACCTGGTGGGAGTGGCTTGCCGGCCATGTGTTCTCTCTCTCTCCCTCCTTCCTTTTGTCTCTCTGTCCCTTTTTCCTTTTTCCTTTCATCTCTCTCTCACTTTTTCTTTCTTTTTTTTTATTTCTTTCTTTCTTTCTTTCTTTCTTTCTTTCTTTCTTTCTTTCTTTCTTTCTTTCTTTCTTTCTTCCTTTCTTCCTTTCTCTTTCTCTCTGTGTGTGAGTCTGTTTGTGTGTGTGTGTGTGTGTGTGTGTGTGTGTGTGTGTGTGTGTGTGTGTGTCAGTGGTGGGTTTCAAAAATTTTTGGAACCTCTTCTGTAGGTGTGGCCTGCTTTCCGGGTCCACTGGTGGAACCTCTTCTAACCGGTCTGGTAGATTTGACGAACCGGTTCTACCGAACAGGTGCGAACTGGTAGGAACCCACCTCTGAATTACACAGAACATAAGAGAACGAACATGAATAATAACACCAAAGTCAAAAACTCCAAGAAACAATCAAAACAAAACAAGAAATCAATATAGTACTGCTGGAGGGGGGGGAGGGGGGAATGATATCTAATTTATATCAGTCATAGCTTGCTGAGTATGGTTGGCATTTGCACTCTGTTGTTTTATCCTGTTGACTGAAAAGCCTTTGGAGCCCTTTTGAAGACAACATTGCATATATAAAGTCATCTTGAACGCTAACTTCAAAAGAAACCAAACAATGTATAGATTATACATGCACATCTAAGCAACAGATCAGACGTCTGCCTGCAATTACGCATGCATGTAAATATAGTCATGCATGTGCTGCACAAACCTTTGATACCTTTAGCATTCTCTCTGGAGCGGTTCTCTTCCTTAACCCCTTCCTTGCCACGATTTCAGCCAGCATTGAATGGATAGTGATGTGTGCATTTGAAGTGCTACCGTATCATGCTTCCTTTGGGCCACAGTACATCCAATTTGACAGTAGGGGTTGATCTGCTGCAGAGGTGGGTTCCTACCAGTTCGCACCTATTCGGTGGAACCGGTTTGTCAAATCTACCGAACCGGTTAGAAGAAGTTCCACCAGTGGACCCGAAAAACAGGTCAGAAGAGGTTCCAAAATTTTTTGAAGCCCACCACTGGTCCTTGGATATGATTATTCTACACAATCATGCTCATATTTATAAAACTCAGTGCCTCTGTGAAAGGTAAGGATGACTACTGCGTTTGTGGTGCAATCAGAACATTGCGTGTGTTGAAGTTGTTTTAACACAAACCAAAGATGCCTTTTAAAAAACAAGTTTACATCATATTCTTATATGATGGGGTCCACTGGTGGAACTCTTCTAACCGGTTCAGTAGATTTGATGAACCGGTTCTACCAAATAGGTGCGAACTGGTAGGAACCCACTTCTGAGCAGTAGTTAGCATTATGTTTTTGGGAAGCATAGTTTGCATAAGAGCTGTTAGCTTCCTTTGGGCCACAGTACATCCAATTTGACAGTAGGGAGTGATCTGCAGAGGTGGGTTCCTACCAGTTTGCACCTATTTGGTAGAACCAGTTGGTCAAATCTACCGAACCGGTTAGAAGAGGTTCCACCAGTGGACCCGGAAAGCAGGCCACACCTACAGAAGAGGTTCCACTTTGTGGAAGTGGCTTGCCACCCATGTGACCGGATGGGAGTGGTTTGCCACCCATGTGACCGGATATGAAGATGCTGACGACACTTGTCAGAACCACCTTAAATTACCTCACACACAGCACTGGCATGCATAAGAATATGATGTAAACTTGTTTTTTAAAAGGC
Organism: Thamnophis elegans; assembly: GCF_009769535.1. Classification (NCBI taxonomy): domain Eukaryota; kingdom Metazoa; phylum Chordata; class Lepidosauria; order Squamata; family Natricidae; genus Thamnophis; species Thamnophis elegans. The sequence goes on from NC_045544.1 coordinate 12,051,913, forward strand.
ATCTTTGGTTTGCGTTAAAACAACTTCAACACACGCAATGTTCTGATTGCACCACAAACGCAGTAGTCATCCTTACCTCACAGAGGCACTGAGTTTTATAAATATGAGCATGATAGTGTAGAATAATCATATCCAAGGACCAGTGGTGGGTTTCAAAAAAGTTTGGAACCTCTTCTGTAGGTGTGGCCTGCTTTCCGGGTCCACTGGTGGAACCTCTTCTAATCGGTTCGGTAGATTTGACGAACCGGTTCTACCGAATAGGTGCGAACTGGTATGAACCCACCTCTGGCTTGCATTTTTAAAACCATTAAGCTACCCTTTTTGTTATTGTGATCTAAATGTTCTTTTGATTAAAATTCCACTTTTATGACTGGGGGTAACAATGTATTGGCAACCTCAGAGATGCTAGCCAATCAGACCCATGCACAGCTGGTTGTCATGATGAAAAATTGGGGATAAATCTTTATATATATATATATATATATATTTGTCTTCTTGGGCTTTGGCTCCAAATGTTGATGTCCATTTGAGCCTGCTATGATATTTCAACTAGGTGATATTTTTAGTCCTTCTGTCATTTCCTGCATCTGAGATATAAGATCGTTTTTCTTTCTTTTTAAAATGTTTTTTTTTAAATGTTTTCAGTTATGTTGAGGTCAATCTGCTGACTTTGTACACAGCTAAGAGCTCTGTAAAGCACTATGGACTGGTATATAAGTCTAAGCGCTATTGCTACCTGCTTCTTAAGTGAAAATCTTTATTTACAATTTAACAAGCTACAAAGACATTTGAGAAGCAAATAGCTGAAAATGTAACATGTTTACCAACAGCCAACTGCTGTTGATTTGAATTCAGTTATTCTTGTAAGAGGATGTGTTCAGGTTGCTGAAAGAATACTGAGCAATTTAGCTGCTGAATAGCTCAATAAAAATAAGAATAAAATACTTTAAGAGTCATCTTGGAGGCAGAAAATGAGCTTAGCTCATCTGTTGGTGAATTCTAAGAAAGATTTAATTATTAAATTTATATGCTACCCATCTCACTGTCCTGAGTGACTCTGGGCAACTTACAGTAGTATAAAATAATAGATGTAAAGACATTAAAAGCAGTAAAAATAAGATTAATGACAAATAAAAGTTTAAAACCAAGGGGACAGACAATATTTGCATTTCAAAAGTCTTTGTATTCCAGCTCCAGCATAGCACAGTCCCATTGCTAACCCCAGTGGTGGGTTTCAAAAATTGTTCGAACCTACTCTGTGGGTGTGGCTTCCTTTGTGGGAGTGGCTTGCCGCCCATGTGACCGGATGGGAGTGGCTTGCCGCCCATGTGACCGGATATGAAGATGCCGATGACACTTGTCAGAACCACCTTAAATTACCTCACACATAGCACTGGCATGCATAAGAATATGATGTAAACTTGTTTTTTAAAAGGCATCTTTGGTTTGCGTTTAAACAACTTCAACACAGGCAATGTTCTGATTGCACCACAAACGCAGTAGTCATCCTTACCTTTCACAGAGGCACTGAGTTTTATAAATAGGAGCATGATAGTGTAGAATAATCATATCCAAGGACCAGGGGTGGTTTTCAAAATTTTTTGGAACCTCTTCTGTAGGTGTGGCCTGCTTTCCGGGTCCACCTCTTCTAACCGGTTCGGTAGATTTGACGAACCGGTTCTACCGAATAGGTGCGAACTGGTAGGAACCCACCTCTGGCTAACCCCAATGCTAATCAACAGAGCCATGCTTTAAGTCTCCTCCAGAAGGCCAGAAGGATGGATGTCTATGGAGATTCTCAGATCATGGTTGTCCCAAAGGTGCTTTTTCCCAAAGGCAACTGGACTCTCTTAGTTTTTTCTTTGAAAATATTTTGCTTCTCATCCAAGAAGCTTCTTCAGTTCAGTTGTCAGAACTGTAGAAGCTTTTTGGATGAAAAGCAAAATATTTTCAAAGAAAAAACTAAGAAAGTCCAGTTGCCTTTTGCAAAAAGCACAGAAGGATGGAAGCAGATGTCACCTCAGAAGGCAAGTTGCTCCACAGGGAGGGCCCATCGCAGTGAAGGCTCTTCTCTTTAACCTTGTTATGAAAAATTTGTTAGTTGATGTGGTCTGAGGAACACCTCTTCTTTCTTGTAAATAGAATCCTCTTACTAGTCAGACTATTTCGTGTGTGTGTGTGTGTGTTGCATTTGTGCTGATAAATAAATAAAGGGAGACTAGTATAGATCTATTTCAAGCTATTTAGCTCTCATCAGCTAGCCATACCCTTACTGGGATTTGAACCTGGGCTGTATTACATATTAGGCAGTTGTGTTAGCCACTAAGCCACAGGCTCTCCTCCTTTATCAACTAGGGCAGGGAAATATATATATCAGGAGTACATACACATACACAGAAGTACCGCTAGTCTTTGACTTACAATGATTCATTTAGTGACTGTTCAAAGTTACAATAGCACTGAAAAAAGTGACTTATGATTTTTTTTCACATTTAATGACCATGATCTGTGATCAAAATTCAGATTCTTGGCAACTGACTAATATTTATGACGGTTGCAGTTTCGCAGGGTCACATGATATATTTTTTTAAACCACCTGACAAGCAAAGTCAATGGGGAAGTCAGATTCATTTAACAACCATGTTGCTAACTTAACATCTGCAGTGATTCACTTAACAAGGTCGTAAAACGGGGCAAAACTCAGTTAACAGCTGTCTTTGGGCTCAACTGTGGTCGTAAGTCAAGGATGAGTGGTGTATAAACTCTTTCCGCACTTCTACTTAACCTTTCAGCACGTCTAGTTTGCTCTTGTTCCTTCTTTTAGCTGTGAGTAAGATATTATGCCCATAAGAATTCAGAGAGTGCCATGGTTAAGCAACTGAGCTGTGAAATACTCCTTCCTTCCTCTATAAATCCCTAAGTCCCTCTCTCCCAGCCTCATTGCCCCAGGGACCATTGTAAGGAATACAAACTAATGCAGGCAAAAGTCTCTGAGCACTCAAAAACAAATAAATATTAGGAAAACAGAAGATAATTGTTCCATATTACACACGTGTGCATGTAGTGCATCTTACATTATGTAATTCTGCCCTGAATGAAAAAAACACACACACACACACAAACACACACACAGACAGACACAAAATCAGTGACTCAGGATAACTGACATTTGTGGACAGCAGGAAATAAAATAAGCAAGATTGTAAAAGTGAAGTGGAGAATTTTCAAGAGAAATATTCTATATATAGGTATATATTATATATATTTGACGGCTTCCGGAAAGCCGTCAAAACCTGGCTGTGCCGGCAGGCCTGGGGTTGATGAGTTCCCCTCCCCTCTCGACTTGTATGGCTGTATGATTCTTGTGTATTTTAATTATATGTATTGTGTTTGTATCCCCTTTCCCCTTTTGAGTTGTTCGCCGCCCTGAGTCCCTCCTGGAGAAGGGTGGCATACAAATAAATTGAAATCTGAAATCTATTATACCTACTGAGACCCTCTTTAGGAATGTGTTAACAATCAATTCATTTTTCTCACTCTCCTTTTATCTTTTTTAGTTAAATGTGCAAAGGCAACTGTAGAAATTGTCAGGAGAATTCTCTGGAAGCACACTTTAAGCATACCGCATGCAAGGGAGCCTTAACAGGGAGAGCGCGCAGTTCTCTTCCTGTCAGCGATGTTGCAGGTTACGAACCCACTGCCTTACAATGATGAGCTTCCCCAAAAGCTAAGCCGATAGCCGCCGTCCCCGCTTCTTCTGCAGCATCAGTGCCGTAAGTAAGGAAGGGCAGCTTGCCTCTGGTCAGTTGATGTGCAAGGTATGAACAACTCTTAACAAACGGATGAGATGTGGCTACATTTAACGTAAGGGGGAAAGACTCCCTGCTGTTGTGCCCGGATCAAGTGTGGGACTTCAGAGGCAGCTTGGTGAAACCAGACACCCTTTCTTTCAGGCAGCAGTCATACCCAGGCAGGGCTCTCTGTGACACAAAACCTAACTCTTTTAATATTATTACTAAATTTGCAAGCTATTAGCATAGGCTTTTGTAGAAACCGGTGCTGGAGTTCAGGGCTGCCCTGTCATACAGTTAGATTCTCAGTCTCCGCTGAGTGGGAGGGTCACACTCTGTGAGACTAATAAGGACAGAGATGCATCCCCCCTTCTCCCTTTCTTTAGAGACTCCAGCAACTCCTCAGCAGCTCTGTACTGGCCTTGGCTCTGCTTCTGGGGGAAACTTAATAAATAAAAATTGAAGGTAAGAGCCTCTTCTTTATGACCGGCTGATTTATTCCAAGCCTAGCCCACAAGTATTGCCTGCCCTGCTGTTGAGTTTTTGTCAGCATTTCATGCAGCATTTCATGGAGCTGAATTTTGTGATAGATTGCCTGCTGATAAATAGATTGCTTCCTTGATGCTGATTATGTCATGCAGCTTGCCGAGTTTCACGATGGCAGAACAGGCGTTTGTTTGCGCAAAAAAAACCTTGATTGAAAATGTGTTGCCTCTTCCGAGAGCACAGGACACAGTTGAAAACTAAGGCTTAATGTATACAAACTGGTAGAGCGAGAATGGATTCCGCGGAGAGTTTTCGTTCACTTTCTAGAATGTTAAAAGTAAACAGCTCTTAAGCGTGTGTATATGTGTGTTGAGGCGGCTGTTGCTCTTTTTTCATAGCTGGACCACAATGTTGAAATGTGTATTGTGTAGGTAGGACACTTAGAGGAGTAAAGGTATAGCTTAAGGAATGCTGGAATTTTAAAGGGTTGTGTTTCCCCATGAGAAACTACAGTGCTTTTGCATTTTTACTGGGTCAAACTCTCTCGGTCTCCTGTGCTGTTTTGAAGATTTGGATCAAGAAAAGCGATCTCTCTGAGGTTAAGCAAACAGGGTAAAGTGCATCATTATTTGTAAATGAATTTCTAGCATTCACTTAAAGGAATCGTTCCATTTCTCTTGTGATTTTATTCTGAGTCGAAATAGTATCTTTCCCTACTGATGCTATTTCTGAAGACTTTATACTATTCTGCTGTGTTGTGTTGCCGTTATGCATAATCACAAATGTATCTAGGGCATTGCTTTCAGCAAAGGTTAGAGAGTACCATTCCTAGGAAGGGGAAGAATTTTAAATGACCTGTTCTACTATGAAGGCTTTGAATAGGCTCACAGTCTTTATTTGGATTGTGCTTCTTTTTCTCTTTGTTATTAGTAAAAAAAACAAAATGTAAAGACGTTTTCAGATTTCAGAGTGCAGCCTTACTATACTTCCACTGTTCATTTCACTTTCCTATGCTGAAAAGATAGACCAGCCATTCCCATCCCATACCTCACACCACAATAAGTGTAGGTCTGATGCGTATCCCTTCTTGGTCAGGAGTAAGAGCCCTACTTCAGCTATTCCATGATGTGCTTGGTTTACCACTCATAGAGGACAAACCTATTTTTAAAAATGTACAAAGTCCATGAAAGCAGTTTTCTCTTTTCTCCTAGTTCCTTTCTGCAGTCATAGAGTCATCCTTACTATTTTAATCATAGCTTTGGAGAGGGCCTCCTGAGGCAGAAGCTACAGCAAGTGTGAGTCCTTTTTTCACTTTGCTTTTTGCCTCAATATTAAAGGATTCTCTCAAGAATGAGTTCTTCTGAGTTTTACCAAGAATGGCATATGTTTATGAAGACCTGAAGCTGTGCTCTGTCTGCCTAAAATGATGCCTAAAAACAAACCTGTGAATTATCCTATATATTTGTCTCGGTTCCTTGTAAAATTGCTTCACTATCTTAGCATGTGGCTGAAATTAGGGTTCCACCACAAAACCGCGGTAGACTAAAGTGCGTGTGATTAAAGCGCGGTGACAAAACCGCACTGTCAAAACCACGTGACAACAGCGCGCCGACAACAGCACGCCGACAGAAGCGCGCTGTAACATAACCCTAAAAATAACCCTAAACCTAACCCTAAACCTAACCCTAAATCTAACCCTAAACCTAACCCTAAACCTTACCTTAAGTTAAATCGCGCTTCTGTCGGCGCGCTGTTGTCGGCGCACGGTTGTCGGCGTGCTTTTGACATCGCGCTTTTAGTGCTGCGGTGTTATCGGCGCGCTTTTGACGTTCGTGGTTATGTCGTGCCACGGAAATTAGTCCAGGATTCACCCTTTTCTGACATATGAATATAACTGAAATTGGCCTGGGTTTGGGCCACATGTTCACATTGTGGATTTACAAGAACTGTGATGAAAGCATGCAGTTTCCCAATAGAAAAAGTATTGGGTGGTATTAGTCAGGAGGTGAATGGCTTAAAATAGAAACATCAAGGTATTTGTACACTTTGGTAGGAAGGAAGTAGTCACAAGAAGACACACTGCCTCAAGACATTGAGATGACTCTACTTTGTGACTCTAAGAATACTGTAGACAAGATACATTGTACTGATTAAAGAGATAAAAACATCCCTGTCTTGATGACCACTGGTATCAACCTCTCCCCAAAAAGATTCTATACCTGCCTGCTTGTAAAAAGATAAGAATAAGAAGATGATAACTATACCAGCTACTAAAGCGTCAGTTGCAGACTTTTACTGAGTGACTTCAAGGTGTACGTTTAAGGCCTGATCAGAATATCTCTGATTCAATGAGATAGTAAAAGCTGTGGTAAGGTGATACATTGCAAGTTGAAACTTGCCTTTTTGGAATCCTCTTGATGGTTTGTGAATAAATATTTTAATCGTGGAACACCCTTAAAATTTGTTACTTTCCCCTTGCCGTTTGAATCAGGGCCAGATAGCACCCCTCCTCAATACTCTACAACCTCCTTACTGTATTAATCTGCTGCCTGTATCAGCCAAGCCTAAATGGAAGATGGACCAGCCGAACTCCACAGATCAACTAAATTGCAAGTAATGAGTTGAGCACGCGGGGAAAATAAGCATTTGCACAAGCAATCTAAAGTGATTCAATCTGGTATTGGCTGCTTCTAGCTTGCTTATATCTCCTTATTAGTCTTCTGAGTGTGACCTTCCTGGGGACTTTGGGGACGTAGTCAGGCACATGGGCAGCGCCTCCCCCCCCCCTCTACACAGCTGCAGGAGAGGTGCCAATCCTAGAGCAAGAGGCTGGCCGATGGACCATTTTTCCAATCCAACTTTGGTCATGGGTACACTGCCTGAGCTTTCAGAGGAAGGCAAGAGGCAGAAGAGGAAACCCTAGCTTGACCACTGGAGCTTGGTAAGAGGATCCATGTCAAGGGAAAGGGAACATATTCCCATATCAAGGGAATGTGCCGGAACATTCTTGTTCAGGTAAGGGGAACGGATGTAAAATAGGAGTTAATTCAGATAGCACTAGATTCTGTCTTTCGTACTTGATCTTCACCCTGACACATGGCAAGTAGTTCCATTGACTGGCTAAGATTACCAACTATTTTTTTCCTCTGTGAAAGTTTCCCTGTTTTTAACAGATCAACGCCTCCTTAAGTTGAAATTCAACAGGAGAGTGTTCTCCCTGCTTGCAGACATGGTGATTGCTTTTTCTGATGCCTTTTGTTGCTGTTGCTGAATATGCAGTTATTGTGCTTGAAAAATGATTGTGACAATTCCGCTAAAGGAGAGCTCTTCGCTTGTATCGAGTTGCTTTCCTCCCATTTGAGAGTCACCAGCAGGAGTGGGTTCCTGCCAGTTCTAACCTCTTCTATAGAAGAGGTTCCACAAATCTATTGTGCCATTTAGAACCGGTTCCAGCTCCCTGCCCCCGCCGTCCACACCACGGAAAAGAGTGAGAGATGAAAGCAAAAAAGAAAAAAGGGACAGAGAGACAAAAGGAAGGAAAGAGAGAGAAAGAGAGACAGAGAGAAAGAAAGAAAGAAAGAAAGAAAGAAAGAAAGAAAGAAAGAAAGAAAGAAAGAAAGAAAACACATGGCCAGCAAGCCGCTCCCCACCAGGTCACATGGCCAGCAAGCCACTCCCACAAAGGAGGCCACACCCACAGAGTAGGTTCCAAAAATTTTTGAAACCCACCACTGCGCAGAAGGAAAAAAAATCTTAACCAAAAAGCATTAGACACAATTCCCATTGTTTTTAAACAGTTAAAACAAGAATCCCTTGGCAGACAACGTATCCAGAAAACTATGAGACATTTATCATTATTGTGGTTGAGATGCTTCTTATGAATTAAGTTAAAACCAACCTCCTTCTTCTCCTTCAGTTCTGCAAAGAACATTGGGACATCTAAGGGCAGGTATTTGTATAGAACTCTGCCTTCTCAATGGATTTAACATTCTTTTCAGTATCAATAAACAAAACATGGGCACTCCTTAAATGGCTTTGGGGCAATCTACCTCTCAGCCTACCTCACAGGATTGTACAGAAGAAAATTAAAGGAGGACATGCCATGAACATCACCTTGAAACTCTAGAGGAAATACAACATCTATACACCTAATTAATAGGTGTATTAATTAAAATTAAAGAGCCGAGATGGCGCAGTGGTTAGAGTGCTCTCCTGCAGCCACTTCAGCTGACTGTTATCTGCAGTCCAGCGGTTCTAATCTCAGCGGCTCAAGGTTGACTCAGCCTTCCATCCTTCCGAGGTGGGTGAAATGAGGACCCAGACTGTGGGGGCGATATGCTGACTCTGTAAACCGCTTAGAGAGGGCTGAAAGCCCTATGAAGCGGTATATAAGTCTAACTGCTATTGCTATTGCTATAATAAATAAAAATATTATCATGCATACATCCAGATTCAGGGAAGATTTAAAACATCTTGTCTCACACCTAAAGTGGTGGATATGATGCAAAATAGTACAGGAAACTAAAATCTGGAGATTCATACAGGGGGCACTGATTTTCAAGACTTGCTTATTAAACATGAAGAATGAATTTCCTGCAGTTTTTGTTTTTCAATAGAGATGGGTCTTATGGTATAATGCTGCATTTATCAGCATTAGCACTCTTGGTAATGTTCTATTCTCAACTGCTGTTTGCCTTTTCAGGGAAAAATTCGAAAGAGAATTTTGATCAGGAATGAAAGATGAGGTTGGATTAAATAGTCCGTATTTCTCAGCTATGCAGCTTCAACCAAATCACCCCACCATATTTCAATGAGCAAAAATTGAATAATCTATTTTAAGAAACATTTTTTCCCCATTGCCAGCAATTGTTTTTCAGAGGGAACCTTACATGGTGGACTTCCCGTTAAACCAGTATGCAAAAGAGAGAGAATTGTCACAATCAGTGCCCACTTTCTAATGATTAACTCTAAAAAAAAAATGCAAATAAATTGAAATAATGTCAGTAGTGTAAAATCCTGGCTAGGCATGGCTAGAAATTACTGCCTTTCATTTTTCCTGTGGAAGACTAGCTGACCCCATAGGAAATAAACAAAATCAAACTTTATTTTAAAAAAAGAAAGAAAATATAAACTTTGAAAAAATGTTTTAAATTTCCAAAATAACAAACATTCAGTCTTGGAAGAAATAAATGCTACTTCCTTAAAAAAAAAAATGCTCAGAGCAGACTACAAGAAGGTAGTGGTTTGCTACACACAATAATTTCTGTAGTAAACTCCAGGAAGGTGTTCTAGGTTAATATACAGACTCCAAGAATATTCTGAATATGTTACTATATCTTCATGCAGAGTATGGAGTATGAATAAAAGGCGGAGGTTCATTTTTATAATTTTCATAGATAAATAAACACATTGGACTATGAGATTTGGAAAAAAGAAAGAGTCTAAGGCAAATGCTAGCTAAACATATTTATCTATTTCTACAGAAGTAATTTTTTTTTCCCTGAAAGCAAAGAGTTTTTGTTTCATTTGGAATGGAAGAATGAGTCTTTTCCTTTTCCTAACTTTCTTTCACAGGTTCTGTATGAGTTCTTCCCCTAAATTTAGATTTATCTGCAGAAGGAAGGCAGGATTAATTGGATTCTGTAGCTACACAGCAAAGAACATCTGTTTCTCATAGATGTGTATTAAGCTTCTAAATCTGTTTATTAACCAAGAGGTGGCCTTCATCACTATCAGGGGTGTCAAACTCATGTTGTCATGGCAGCTTCATGTGACATATCAGGACTCCCCTCTTCCTTTGCTAAAGATGCATTCAGCCCACGGGCCAGGATCATGATGATTTTTGCCACAGATGGACCATCAGAAAGTTGAAGAAACACAGATTCTTTTGGCATGTGGTATTGGAGAAAAATATTGATAACGCTGTAGGTTCCAAGAACAACATATAATTCAGTATTAGATGAAATAAAACTTCATACATAATGAAGCAAAAGCTAAAATTCTCTGGACTCCAGTGGTGGGTTTCAAAAATTGTTTGAACCTACTCTGTGGGTGTGGCCTCCTTTGTGGGAGTGGCTTGCCACCCCATATGACCGGATGGGAGTGGCTTGCCGCCCATGTGACCGGATATGAAGATGCTGACGACATTTGTCAGAACCACCTTAAATTCCCTCACACACAGCACTGGCATGCATAAGAATAGGATGTAAACTTGTTTTTTAAAAGGCATCTTTGGTTTGCGTTAAAACAACTTCAACACATGCAATGTTCTGATTGCACCACAAACGCAGTAGGCATCCTTACCTTTCAAAGAGGCACTGAGTTTTATAAATATGAGCATGATAGTGTAGAATAATCATATCCAAGGACCAGTGGTGGGTTTCAAAAATTTTTGGAACCTCTTCTGTAGGTGTGGCCTGCTTTCCGGGTCCATTGGTGGAACCTCTTCTAACCGGTTCGGTAGATTTGACGAACCGGTTCTACCGAATAGGTGCAAACTGGTAGGAACCCACCTCTGCTGGACTCATAATACAATAATAAGAATCATTGGGAAAGATCCGGCTCCATAGAAAAATTGAAGGCAATGGAAAAAGAGGCTGACAAAACACTGGGTGTCTAGATACTTTCACTGATAACATGAGCAGAAGCTTACACAAATTCAAAGAAGCAATGAAGTTACTGGGGCTTAAAGAACCAAAATGTAATGAATAAATTAACTGTGCTGTAGCATGGAGAAGGATGGTATTTTTAGGAGGATGAGAACTTACAATCAGACCCTTCAGGTGCTTGGGGAAGAATAATGTTGCTAGCATCCTCCAGATGATTCCCTGTACAAACCTTGTAAGCAGATGCGTTGTGGTAGGAATGAAGAGAGAGCTTCAGATGAGTAGGAACATCAGTCTACATATGATATGCACAGATGTCTGGGCAAGTATGAATGTGTTTCATTGCCAGAGAGGGAGAAAATGGTTTGTCACTTCCAAAAGAGGATGCCCAACACAAAGGATAATATTTGTAGTTTACCATTGAACTGAAGGGTCCTTGGTGCTCTCTGACTTTGTTTTTCTTACAGACATATCATTCCAAACTAGATAATATTATCAGCAATAGTCTAGACCATCTTTTGGCAGCCTTTCAAGTAAAAGATTGTAAAACAAGGCCTGGGCCACTTTAAATTGAGGGGCGTGCAAGCCTCTCATACATAGGTGAGTCTGATTTTGTTGTGAGTTGTGCGCCCATAAATTGAAAAAAGATAGATAGAACTCTGTTTATTCCTTTGGAAATTAAACAAAAATTTTTTTTCTGGATTTCACTGCTTTTAATTTTTGTTTATGTGGTTTCCAAAATTAAAGACACATGTATTCTGTTCTGAATTACTGTTGCCAATTGTTTTTCATTATTATCAGACTAATCCTGCCTTCATAAAGATAAAATTAATGTCATAAAGTACAGATGGCATGAATAAATCATGATGATTTATTTTTTCTAGTATCATAATTTTCATATTCATAGGATTAGGGTGTGTGTTTGTGTGTGTGTGTGTGTGTGTGTGTGTGTGTATCTCTATTTATCTGTATCTGTATCTGTATCTGTATCTCTATCTCTATCTATCTATCTATCTATCTATCTATCTATCTATCTATCTATCTATGTTTTCTGAGGTTTTCGCGGGTGTTTGTATGTAGGTCTTTGGTTATTCGGGTTTTCTCCCGCGTAAAATTGGAAGTCTCTTGGTGACGTTTTGACGAAGTCTCATTCGTCATCTTCAGGCTGGTTCCCACCCAATCAGCTCACACCCCCACTGGCAATTAAAAGGAAGAAACAGCTGTGATATCACATTGCTCCTGGAAGCACGAAGCAGAGCAAACCAGCCTGAAGATGACAAATGAGACTTCATCGAAACGTCGCCAAGACACTTCCAATTTTACGCGGGAGAAAACCCGAATAACCAAAGACATACACACACACACACACACACACAAATATATATATTACCAGAGTTGCTTTTTATTCATTCTAACTCTCAAAAGTTACAATTATATGTAGAGAACAAAAGATTTGTAAAATATTTAGATTTTGTTGAATTTGAAAACAAAAAGGTTGTGCTGCTCCTCTTGTATCCCTTTAAATCTAAATATAGGAGAGCTACATTCCAGTCTAATATGATGACTAGTCCAGCATTCTACTATAGTGAGTGCATTCTGTTTAAATTTAAATAACAAAGGCAAAAACTCTAAAATAAAAATGTAAATCTGCTGTTACTAATAATTTAATGGGTTATTGACAAAAATATATAATTTTTGCACAGCTGCCTGAAACGTATTACTCATCAGTCTTTTAAAAGTAGTTGTGAAACAGCATTCCCTCTGTAAAATTCAATGACTATATTATTGCCTTTTCTGTAGTGTTACTGTCACCCTGATGATAGAGATAGTTTAAAATAGATTCTTCTTTGTTTCCACTTAACAATATTTTATAATGCTGTAAAAAAAGTGCAAGCTAATTTCAGCTGCACTGCTGTCAGACATGAGTTATTTCAACAAGCAAAGTTAACAAAATACTCTATATTTATAGTAGATCAAATGTAACAAAAATGTAAAACATTGATAATATTGATTTGATAACTCCATATCTAAATAAAAAAAAATTCTCCCAGAAAGTAAAATAAAGTAGCCTTATGAACAAAAACTATCTAAATAATATAATTACGAGGCTGAGAACAAATGATTTTTGAACAGCTGTTTCAGTTCAAAGACACAATTCTCAAAAACTGGAGATTATCCATTCCTCCACACAGAGAAAAATAATTGAGGATTAGCCCTAGCAATTAAGAAAAAAGATAACATTTTTGATCATCAAGATGTTCTTGGCTATTATACAAACATTTCATCTCCATTTTTAGATCTGTATGATAATTAGGACACAGCAGGGAATTCTAGCTTGTAATTGCTCTCACACACCTTTTCTTTCTCTAGGATATGTTGCTGGATGTGTTTGGGAGTAAAGCCTGCATAAATGTGCGTGTGAAAAGCTTATTCCGATTGTTCATAATTATTCTGGTTTTATATCACTCACTACAGTGTAGCTTAAATTATGAGGATGGGTGGGAATGGGAAGAAGTTCCTTGACTGAGGTGTTTTTTTTTATAACTTTACCAAAATTTAATAATACCTAATTTATAAAAAGAAAAAAAGAAAAGAAAGGAGAAAATGTTTGGCACTAATTTTACTGTTTGGTTGAATGGATGTTTCAAAGTAAGCTATTCTTTTTATCATGCTCCATTTAATACTAGACTATCAAGCTGAAATCATGGTCAGCACTGCTTGCCTCATTAATTTCATTTGGGCAGGCCATGCAGCAGAAAAGATAGCTGTAAAATCCACCCTTCTCCTTATTTGTTCCCCATTTCAGCCCAAGCATCTCTTCTCTCTTCCTAAAAACAGTAGCTATGAGCTAATAACTCAAAAAGTAGGGAAACTCCTAACCCTTTGGCTATTCATAATTATACCATTGATGTTGCATATGATTCAGCTCTGCATCCATAACAGATGTCCAGATATGCCTGGTTAGAGAGTCTGTAAACATGTTTATTTTTCTTTTCAGATTTCTGGTCATTTGTTCACATGTGTCCAAGAGGAGATGAAGGCTATTGGATCTTGCATAGGATGGCTTTGGTTTGCAGTCCTCCTCCTTCCTGTGTCTTATTCTACCATAGTCACTGACAAACCAGGTATTTCCTTCTTTTTCCTTCTTTTAATAGGATTCAGAAAGTTTGTTGGGATATTTATTCTGTTGCATAGTGACAATTACATGGAAAATACAGAGTATGTTTATGTAAACCCCCAGGTCCTAATGTAGCTATATTGTGTAGAGGACTATAGTTTACTTAAACTGTGATAAATATTTTTTAAGAGTTAGGTGGAGTTTTGGGAACTAAACAGTATTTCTGAACTAGGGAATATGTAATTACATTGAAAGATATTTTCACCTAAGATATCCACCAGCAATATTTCCATTTCCTGATTACTCACAGGAGCCTACATTTAGAACGTGCATACCCTCATTTACAGTTATGTTGTGCTGTTATTGATACTTCCTCATTTTCTTAAGTTACAACTCCAAAAAGAACCCAATCCTGGGCTTGAAAACTGAGCAGACTCATAAGTGCAGTCTTGTTCCATTAGATGTACATGTGCTCTGTGCCACAATCAGAACAGTGTATACTAAGAATATCAATCCAATTGGTTTTAATAGAACTTGCTTCCAAGTTATGTCTTTTAGCTGTGATAATAGACTTACATGAAAGTAAATTCAGCTAAAGTAAATGGGGCTGATCTTGAAAGAAGCAATTGTGCAATTCTTAAAATTTCCCCTAGAAGCAGAATGCTCCTATGTGACAACTGGGACAAAAAAAATGCCCTGGAAATTATAAGCTATCTAAAATGAAAAAGAAAAGTATTTGAATAAATGTAAAAATGCAAGTCAAGTAGGATTCATTCCACACTTTGCTATTTCTTTTTATTCTCTCTTAACTTATCATAGTTCGTTATTTGAAAGTGCTCTGTACTGTGATAAATTTCGTTTAATATGTACTAACTTTTATGTTCCCCTACATCCATTTAATATTCCTACCCTCCCTTTATGGTCTTTTTAAACTTGCTTTTATATATGTTTTCAATATTTTAGCTTTTAAAAAATTAGACTTTAATATACTTTTATGCTTTTCAATTTTTTTATCTCTCTCTCCTTATACTAGTCTATAATGGTAATAAAGATTTGATATGTTAACATCACTTTATTCTATTCATCTCTCCTCCTCCATACAGTATTTTGAGTCATTTACTGTTCTTCTGGCCACAGCTTCTGTTATTGGGTTGCCTAAAAGTACCACAAAATACATACGATGTATGTAACGAAATAAAGTATGTAAATAAAAAAGAACCTCTTTAAAAAAAAACCTTTAGAGTTTCTAGTGGTTATTATGGTATAAGGTAGAATATACTGTGGAATATCACTCATGTGTGGTGGCGCAATGGTTAGAATGCAGTATTTCAGGCTAACTCTGCTCATTGCCAGCAGTTTGATCCTGACTGGCTCAAAGTTGACTCATCCTTCCATCCTTCCAAAGTCGGTAAAATGAGGAAGACCTAGATTGTTGGGCACAATATGCTGACATTGTAAACTGCCCAGAGAGTGTTGTAAAAGCAGTGTGAAGCTGTATATAAGTCTAAGTGCTATTGCTATTACTATAACAGGACATACCATATTGAGTGGTTTAATAGAAGTCAATGGAAATGTTATGAATTTACACATTATGAGTTTTTGAGAATAGAAATTAAATGCTACTTACTTTATACCTATTCAAAATAGAAAGCTAAAATATCAAAATACTAATTTAAGATCACCAAGAGCCCAAACCTGAAGATTGTTCATCAGGGAGTTGTGGTATATCAGTCAGTATTAAATGATCGATAATGTGCTGAAGCACAATAAGAACTATGGATTAGCAAATCTTGCAGTTCAGATTTTTCCTCAAACTATTAAGACAGCAAAGACTTCCTAAGACTTGCTGATGTCAGTTCCTGAAAAAAAGAAAAGGTAAAGTATTGGATATCCCTTATTCTTTCCTTGCCCGCTGAAGGCGTGAGATTATAAAATTTATCTTTAATTGAATAGTTGAATATACAATTGAAAATACCATCCCCAAAAACAGAACATGAGGTTTTGCCATTGGTAAAAGTCACCGTTTACCAGGGGGGGAAAAGTCCTGCAATTAAAATAAATCTGACATCCTTGAGTTTCTACAATTCTTTGTAACATATGCCTTACTTCTGAACATTTTAAAGACAGACACCAGGGGATGCCGCATGGAAAAGCATTTTCCTTAGTTCAGCATAAAACAGTCAGCAAAGTCAAAGTCATGAATATAAAAAGAAATGGCTGAGGTGTGCATCTCAAAGGACAGTGAAATTTCTAACCAAGTTTTATGCCTCAACTTTCTAAGCCATGCTTAGAGAACCTTGGATTTTATTGGATTTTGTTCTTCTTACTGCTGTTAACCCTTCCCTACTGCTTCCTCCAAGCTTAGATGATTTGTTTTAGCAAAGTTTTGTATTTTAGGGGGGTCTAAGATTGATTTAGATTGAGATCCTTACAAATTGCTAATGGTAGCTAAAGCACATTGAAATGACTCTAAGAACACATGGAGCTTCAGAGGCAGATCCCAATTAACCTTGATTATTAAAATGGGATTTTGAATATGGTGGCAATTACTTGTGTAAAAGAATGGGAGAGATAACATGTGTATACTATTATGAATAAAAGAGGAAGGTTCCTCTCCTGCTTAGTACCCTGGATGAGTCTGGGCAATGGTTTCATTTAATTAGCTAATATTGTATTAATTAAGGAAATGGCATGACAGGAAAAATGGAAGCTATTGCGGAATAGCAGATGAGGCTTGCAGTAGCTTCTTTTAGGATATGCTAATAGCTTTTTCGCTCACAGCAATTTTCCCTTTATTTTCACTGATGCAGAACCACTGGTAGAACAACTACACTTGAAGAAAGTGATTACTGCTAAAAATAAAGTGTAACAAAACTAAAAGAAAGGATTGCCCTTACCGGATTGAGGTTCATGTTATCAACATCTGACATGCTTCTTGCAATTATTTTAATCTCTGTGTTTAAACATTTAGACTTAATCATTTATTTTGAATTCACAAAGATGATCATACATCCCAACTTTCTTACAACCTATATACCACTGACACCCCCATGTCTGATTGTAACTGGTGGATGGTGTCTCATAGGGCAACAATTTTTGAATCAAAGTACCTCAGTTGTGCTAACTTATGGAATATGTCCAAAATTTGGGATCTATGACTCCTGTGGGATTGAAATTTGGCAATGTTGTGGCTCATTTAGTGCCAACAGACTGCCACATATGATTGTCCTTTCTAAAGCACCCTGCCAGCTTTCTACTAGGAAAGTCAAGGGGGAATTTGACAGGAAGTCAGAAGTCACTCATACTCCCACTGCTTTTTCGCCTGCTGGTGCTCATTCTTAACCTACCTGTTTAGGCAAGGAAGTACAGTTTATCTCAAATGATGACCCAAGGGATCAGAACTTACCTAGTAGCTTGTTAAAAGGATTTCATATCTGCTTAGTAATTATCCTAAATCATATTAAAAGTCTGAGGCTTAAGAAAA
The DNA here is from genome assembly GCF_009769535.1 of Thamnophis elegans. NCBI lineage: Eukaryota > Metazoa > Chordata > Lepidosauria > Squamata > Natricidae > Thamnophis > Thamnophis elegans. The sequence continues at coordinate 12,069,397 of NC_045544.1, forward strand.
TTGGTTCATATAGGGCATCAAAACAGTATCAAAAATCAAAACTAGTGCTTATTATGGCATATATACAAAGAGTCAAATGCATATTCACACGGGAGTAATTTTCACTGAAGATAACAGGACTACATCTAAGCAACCATTTGAAATTGGTTTCATTAGCCTTCGTTAACTGTAATTGGTTACATGCATATAAAGATACATATTTCTTCCTTTCAGGGTAAGTCACCTTACCTGAACTGCAGTAGTAAAAGAAGTAAAAAAAAAAAACCATGAAAGAAATAATTTAAAGGCACAATACTAACAACAATAGCATTTAGATTTACTGTACATACGGCTTCACAGTGCTTTATAGCCCTCTCTAAGCAGTTTACAGAGTTAGCATAGGACAGAGATGGATAATCTTATTTGGATCACGTGCCAAATGCAGAAGGAGTGCAGGGGGATCATGTGCAGGCTTGTCCATACCCATAATGCTATATGCATGACCCCAGCGTGCATGTGTGCGCTACCCCCCCCCACACATGCACATATGAGCAGTGCTACCCCCTGCTTTTGGCGTGCTTTTTTCACCCTCCCCAGGCTCCAGAGGCTTTCTCCCTTTATTTATTTATCAGCATAAATGCAACACAAATATGTATGTATGTATGTATGTATGTATGTATGTATGTATGTATTTATTTATTTATTTAGTGTCACAACCCCTGGTATGCCCAAATATGGGAGGAAGCAGGCTGCTTCCTTTCTCTGTCTATTGGCTCGTCACAAGAGACCATCCAGACAGAAAGCCAATATTTTTACTGTTTCCTTTGTTACATTTGTGTTGTATTTGTGCTGAGAAATAAATAAAGGGAGACTAGTATAGATCTATTTCAAGCTATTTAGCTCTCATCAGCTAGCCATAGTCTCCCTTTATTTATTTATCCACATTCCTTGTCGAATCTTATAATTACTGAAAATCATTCAACTTCTCAGCCGAAAACATGGAATCAACCATCAAAAAATATGTACAGTCACATTCCAATAAACATACTACAATCAGCATTCCTTATGCATTTATCATAAATATGTTTTAAAAAACCAAGGGAACATCATACATTCCCATTTTATTCCCTGCTCCACGTGCCATTGGCTAAGCATTTCATTTGTCCTCACATATTTATACACGTGTATTCCAAGATATACCACTCTTACTGCATGCAGCAACCAAGCTTCTCCACATTCATTCAAAACATTGCATGATCCAAGCCTATTCTCTGGATCAATATATGTACAACATTTTTTTCTCACATCACTACATTTCATTCTGCAATGACTAATTTGATTCAGGCTGTACAAATTAAAAGTTGACAATATCAAAGGAAGTATGTCCTGGGTTTCTGCTTCATAGCATTTTTTCATGTAAGTAATATGAGATGTAGATGAAAATTGCATGGCACGACAAAACCGCGCTCCACTAAAGCGCGCCCAATTAAACCGCGTCGCTGACGTCATCAGCAGGGCGACAACAGCGACCGTGGAAAAAAAGGGCGCTTTAAATAGCGCTTTGAAAGCAAGCCGATTCAAGTTAAGGTAAGGGTTAGGTTTAGGGTTAGGTTTAGGGTTAGGTTTAGGGTTAGGTTAAGCGTTAGGGTTAGGTTTAGGGTTAGGTTAAGGGTTAGGATTAGGTTTAGCGTTAGGTTAAGGGTTAGGTTTAGGGTTAGGTTTAGGGGGGTTAGGTTTAGGTTTAGGTGTTAATTTTAGCTTTAGCGTTTACAGCGTGCTTTTTTCGTCGCGCTGTGATGACGTCAGCTACACGGTTTCATCGAGCGCGCTTTAGTTGAACGCGGTTTTGTGGTGGAACCCAAAATTGTATAGGTGTGGATTTTAATGCAAATCCCACTTGAGTTTACACGAAGGTCTTTAATTCAAAATCAGAATATTGATTTTCTAAGTGGGTCATGTGCTGATCCAAAATAAATATCCAAGTAATACCTTCTCCATTTTCTTTCTTTCATTGCATCCATTTTTTTTTAGTCTTGTTTAAAGAAGAAGAGGAAGTGTATTAGAAAGAGAAAACAGAAAGAGAAGACATCACATTCTCAAATGATCTTTACACATTGGGACTGCAACATGCTCTACTTGGCCTGCTTTGGAAGGCTATTCCAAAACCTGTTTATTATAAAATGTAGCAGCTTATGTATGAAATCTATGAATTGTTTCAGCAGGGTAACACTTCTTTTGACGTTACTGTCCTGGTCACTTGTAGATTCCTATGTTCAGAATATCAATTATTACAGTGGTGGGTTTCAAAAATTTTTGGAACCTACTCTGTGGGTGTGGCCTCCTTTGTGGGAGTGGCTTGCCGGCCATGTTACCTGGTGGGAGTGGCTTGCCAGCCATGTGTTTTCTTTCTCTCTCTCTCTCTCTCCTTCCTTTTGTCTCTCTGTCCCTTTTTTCTTTTTTTATCTCTCTCTCACTCTTTTACTAATTTATTTATTTATTTATTTATTTATTTATTTATTTATTTATTTATTTCTTCCTTTCTTTCTCTTTCTCTCTCTCTCTGTGTCAGTCTGTGTGTGTGTAGCAGTGGTGGGTTTCAAAATGTTTTGGAACCTCTTCTGTAGGTGTGGCCTGCTTTCCGGGTCCACTGGTGGAACCTCTTCTAACCGGTTTGGTAGATTTGACGAACCGGTTCTACCAAATAGGTGCGAACTGGTAGGAACCCACCTCTGAATTATTATCTAAAAAGTATTTTGCGGGAGCCCTGATTGCCTTTGGAGCTACATCTTCTACAGCTTGTAGAAACTATTGTTTGTTGCATGCTGAGTATTCCCGATCCAGTTTCCATGAAACTAAAAGGGCAGGGACCAGAAAATACTCTTTTCACTTGAGAGCAAGTGGGCTTTCCAAAATAATGATGGCTTCCTTCCTGCTAGCATTCTAGATGGAAAGTGAAAACAATCCTTTCACTGGGCTTTTGGGTAATTTATGGTGGAGCTGGGGCAGGGGTGGGTTTCTCACCCCGTTCCAACCGGTTCGGTTGGAATGGGGCCGGCGGTGTCCTTGTGCACGCGCGCAGTGCACGCATGCGTACTAGCGCCTGTGCGATGCTCCAGCTGCTCCTGGAGGATCGTGCAGGTGCTGTATGCGTTCTGCGCATGCGTGGAAGCGCAGAACTCGTCAAAACCGGGTAAGAAACGCGGGCGGGCGGATGGATCCTTCGGCGTTCCTGGAAGTTACTTACTTCCGGGTTCGCCGACCAACCGGTTCGCGGGGACCGCCACGAACTGCCTGAAACCCACCCCTGAGCTGGGGGCTCTGCTGCTATAATCTACTGGTTCTGCATTGGAGCTCTCAGTGGGTTCAAAATCTGCATGATTTGTAAAAAAATCCACAAATCTGTATATTTTGATCCCTTGCCCTGAAGATGCAGCACTGGTTCTGTCTGCTAATTGTATATATTTTTTTAAATTTGATCATTGCTTCTGTGTTTTAAAGTTTTGTGGTTCTATTTTTATTTGTAAACCCTCCAGAGTCTTAAGATTGAAACAGTATAGAAGTTTGCAAGATAAAAATAATAGGATAAAAGTATAGCAGATACAGCTCCTTACTTTCAATGGCAAGCTGCAACTGTCAAAACTCTCTCTCCTACATGCGAAATTTAAAACCTGACCATCCTGGACAAAAAAAAAAAAGACAGACATGAAGAAATAAATGGACTATTAATATAGACAATGAGCAAAAAGGGATGTTGCTTCAAAATCATTGCTTTAGTCACTGCTTATCATTAAAATAACTTATTTAAAAATATCCCATACTGTAATATTTTGATGCCTTGTAATATTTTTTGCAATACAGAGATTCTTAATAAAATGGCACTGTACTGTATTGTTTTAATTTCCCTGAACTATTGAAAACTATTGGCATTCCTGAAATAGCACCAATGAATCATTCGAGTTAATTTATTAGGATTATTCATGACTGTGCCGCCATTTACACTTGGAATTACTCAGGGGGGTTGGGAAGATATTGACTTATATTGCACATTGAATGTTGTTGAAAAGTTAATGCTCCCCGGACTTTCAGTTGCAACTCATACCCTATTTATGGTCCACAGTAGTATTGACTGCCTACATAAATAAACTGGATAGTCTGTCACAGTCTAAGTTTAAACAATTTGCTTGTAAGACTGAACTTAATGAATGGAATGCCAACAATTTTATATACCACTTCTTGTTCTCGCTGGGTGAGACAGGTGAATTCAAGTGTGCTTTGCTTTGCCTCCTGCTGCAAGGAAGATGGTATCCTGGCCGATATGGTTAGACCCTAAATGGGGAGGAGGCCGCTGGGCAATATTATTAGAAGAGAATGAACTAAGGTGCCAGCTACAGGTCTCTTGTCCTCACCAATGTGGATTTCAGATCTACTGCGATATTATTGTTGTAACCTGCTCTTGTATATATTTAACTAAAGTGAATAGAATAGAGTTATTTTAATGATAAGGAGGAGGGCCTTCTCAGCAGTAGCCCCGACCCTTTGGAACGAGCTCCCCGTGGAGATTCGTACCCTCTCCACCGTCCAGGCCTTCCGCACTGCCTTGAAGAACTGGCTCGCCCGTCAGGCCTGGGGATAAGGATTTCTACCCCGCCCGAATGTTGTATGCATGTTGCTCATTATTTTATTATGTGTTGTTGTCTCAATGTTGTATTTCCCCTTTCCCTGGTTTTCTGTGAGCCGCCCTGAGTCCCCTCAGGGAAAAGGGCGGCCTACAAATGCAAATAAAACCTCTAAACCTCTAATTACCTGTACTACAGAGAGAAAACTTTCAGTTCATATAAATGCAACAATAAATAGTGAACTTGAGCATTTTAAAAAAAATCCATGCAATTTTTAATTGTGAGTATTCTGTATTTCTTAAAAGCATTCCCAGACTCCTAATTTGTCTTTTCTTTTTAACGCCATGCTTGTTTGGAAATCCCTTGCTGTTAGGAACTTCCCATTTTAAATTCAGCACAGACTTAGTCACCACTACATGAGAAGCCTGGAGCTGAGCTCTAACAATTAACACATGGTTACTGTTTTAAGTAGTATTGTTGCAGTAAGAGTAGAACATTTTTGGTCCATGTCATTTGTGTTGGAAAACTACCAGTTTAGTTATTCCAATTTTGTTCTCAGCACCCTCTCAGACAGGCTCTGTGCCAAGTTCAGAGCAAGCACACGTCACTCAGTATAGCTTGTAAAAACATTGCTTTGCTGATTTATTCAAACATCAAATATTACAAACTGTGAACTGACAAAATTGAATGCAAGGCAGGCGAAAACAGGGAGCAAAGGATATGAACAGACCAGTGGTGGAATTCAAAAAGTTTTACTATAGGCTCTCTGGGCGTGGCTTTGTGGGCGTGGCAAGGGAAGGATATTGCAAAGTCCCCATTTCCTCCCCACTCTTGGGAGAAGGTTACTGCAAAATCCCCATTCCCTCCACACTCCACTAACCTGCTTTCCAGCTCCGTTCTCCTCTTCAGGGCAACAAAAGATCAGCTGGCAGACTGGGAGGCAGCAGGGGCGGGCCCAATCTATTTGCTGGTTCTCCAAACTACCATATTTTTTGGAGTATAATTTGTACCTTTTTACCTCAAAAAAAAGGCTGAAAATCTGGGCGCATCATATACACTGAATACAGCATATTTTGCCTCCCCAAACCCTACCCTCTTCATCAAAATGGCTATGCATAGCCTAAGAGGCTTCCAGAGTGCTTCTGGGAGCTGGGGAGGACAGAAATGAGCAACAATTGGGCCCTTTTTTGCTCAATTGTGCTCCCCCCCAGGCCCCAGGAGCACTCTATAATAAGCCTCCTAAAGGCTGTGCATGCCCTTTTTTGGACAATAAATGGTCCCATTTTTGCAAAAAAAATGGGTTTTTTTGCTCATTTTGGGGGGCCCATCCCCAGGAGCACTCTACAAGCCTCCTAAAGGCTATGCATGCACTTTTTTAAAAAACGGGCCTGTTTTTGTGAAAAATGGGCCATTTTGGGGAGATCTGCAGTGTGCAAAAACTTTTTTTAAAAATTTGCCTCTTCAAAATCTTGGTGCATCTTATATTCCGGTGCATCCTATACTCTGAAAAATACAGCACTCAATTTCCATTACCGGTTCTCCAGAACCTGTCAGAACCGGCTGAATACCATCTCTGGAACAGACATGAATTTAATTATATCTCTGTCATTATCAAAAAGGGCAGAACTTTACAGAGCCATTAGAAACTGTTTGGTGAGTAATGAACATGAATAGTTGCAGAGGGAATGACTTTTGGTTATTGCATCCTTAACCGTTCTGTGTACGTAGCAGCAATAGAATAGAAATGGCAAAAGGGACACTAGCTAATTTTTTCCCTACAACATCGTTCCGTACATATTTCTGTAAACCATTTGATGTAAAAGTGCTATATTTATTTAGCAATTCTTTCATTTTTCAAATACAAATGGTCTCTTATGGATCCCCAAATGAGAAAGGCTGGGATAGAGAAATTAGGTTTAGTGATGAACAGTGACATGAAGCTTAGCAGGGAAATTGAAAGTAAAAGCTTGTATATATTTATGCATATTTGAACAAATCAGACTTTATATAGCAGTACGGTGCAACGGGGCCGGGAGTCCACCACATGAATGTGTGCAGCACGCACATGTGTACTTACTGCCTGCGACGCTCCACGATGCCTCCGCGATGCTGCAGCTGCTCGGTGGAGTTTCGCTTAAGTGCCGTACGCTCCGTGCGCATGCGTGGAAGCTCCAAACAGCTCAAATACCAGTAAGGAACACGGGCGGGTAGGCCCTCCAGAGCACTGTACCGGAACGGTACCTAGTGCTCCCAGGAGGCACCAGTATGCCCATACCGGGGCGTATCGGTTGTAACCCACCATTGATATATAGGTTTGACAATGGCAAGCAGTGACATTCTGGCTCTTGCTTCAAATTGACATGAGCCCCCACATGTAATAACATCTCAGTGTTTAAAAAATATTATCATAGAGAAAAAACTCTGAGAAATTAATAGGTTAGGGAAAGTTAGGTTGTAATCTGACAGAGTGGCAGCCAATGTGTGGCAGGAAAATTAAAAAACAAAGGGTTTTTTTCCCCAATCATAGTCTCTTATGGATCCCCAAATGAGAAAGGCTGGGATAGAGAAATTAGGTTTAGTGATGAACAGTGACATGAAGCTTAGCAGGGAAATTGAAAGTAAAAGCTTGTATGTATTTGTGCATATTTGAACAGATCAGACTGCGTAATAGTATTTGCTTCTCTTAAATAAGGGTAGACTAAAATCTTAGCCCTTAAAAAATTGGACAGTTGTCCAGGTTCCATTGCCTAAGTTTGGAGCACATGGTTGTTAATAATATTGGACCATGGGCAATGACATTTTTATTACAGTATGATTTTACAGTTTCAAAATTGTATATTATATTGCACTTAACTATTAAACAAATTGTGTTTGAATATTCCAAATGTTGATTATATTGGAATTATCTTTACATCAATCCCTATAATAATAAAACTGTGTTTCGTGCCATTGCTTAACCCTGCTCAACAAACACAGTACAGTGGTACTTCAATACTAATTATTAATCAGTTCTGGGAGGTGCAATGAGTACCAAACAAATGTTTCCCATAAGGAATAATGTAGTGAGTCACAAGGCAGCCGACACTCACAGGTTCTAACTTGCGCATTGAGTACCAAACAAATGATGAGTACCAAAACGAAATGTACTGTGTCAAAACGTGTTGAGTACCAAATTCAATGAGTTTCAAAGCAGTTGAATACCAAAATACCACTGTAATATTAATTCAGCACTATGACAAACCTTGTACTCTTCCTGATAAATACTAGTTAGTCCTGGCCTTGATAATGCAATTAGAAGATTTATTCCTCTTACATAAATGTAGCATGTATCATTTTTTAAATATATATGTTATCTTATTTTAGTAAAAGCATAATAAAGTAAATTGAATATTACTTTAAATATTGATCACAATCCATTCCAGATTCAATGGGCTTTAGTTCTTGTGTTTTCAACATAGAAATTATAATATTATTCACGGTATTTACCTCAAAATCTAAATTTTGGTTCTAAATGATTTATATTTAAAATGGGAGGAATCAATTATTATCCTAGACCTAGGATAATATATTAGGGCTTTCCTTCGAATTTTCCAAGGATAACACTTTCATTCAAAGTTGTCTTCTTTTCAGATAAATACAATCATTTCTATCCACTGAAGTTATTTGTACAACTGTGATTCAACCCTTAATTATTTGGGGTTACAAAGCATTCTGCATGCTTCCTTTAATTAAAGATAATTGAATCACATTACGTTATTATTGCTGTTGGTTTCTGTATGTTTAGGCAATTTAAAATTATGCAGAAAAAGATTTTTGTAAATTTATAAAAAAATAGCAAGCAGAAACACAGCCAGCAGGAGCCAAAGGTCTCAAAATGTTTGTTGAATATTGTGACCTTAGGAGGTACACAATTTAGTTGTTGGTTGGTAGAAGAAACAAGATAAGCAAAGCATCCAGAGCAGGGCTTCTGGAATTTTTCCCAATCCCTTTGCCAGTGTGTAAGAATCATCTTACTTTTCTCCTGTGTAACAAAGTATGGTATTTATCTATCTTTTTATTAACCCATGTGTATCTGTGAGGCAGTGGTGGGATTCAGCCAGTTCACACCTATCTGGGAGAACCGGTTGTTAATTTTCTAAGCAGCTGGGAGAACCGGTTGTTGGAAGAAATCTCCTTTTGTTTTTTTCCCACTTGACAGGGCTAATTCTGTAGGGAAGGCAGGAAGGAAACATTCTGGTGTTGTTTCTAACCTCATCTTAATTGTCCTGCTTACAGAAACTGCCTCTCCAGTTAACTCTTATTCCATTGTAACAGCTAAAGCGAAGCACCCATCGATGTGAGTGACGTTGAGTTGGTCATGCCCATCCACTCTCTTGACCACTGAGCCACGCCTACCCAGCTGGACATTAGGGCAGGGAACGGTTGTTAAATTATTTGAATCCCACCACTGCTGTGAGGGTATGTTCAAAGCAAATAGATAGGTGTTGTCTCTGTATGTGTATGTGTGTGTGAGGGTATAACCATGGTAAGTTATGTTTGGTATGGGTAGAAGGCACAAGGCAGTGCTCTACTTTAGAGACAGGGGTTTAGAATGAAACAGTTGTCAATATTCCAAATCACTGGCGCAGTGGTTAGAGTGCAGCACTGCAGGCTACTTCAGCTGACTGCAGTTCTGCAGTTCGGCTGTTCAAATCTCACCGGCTCAAGGTTGACTCAGCCTTCCATCCTTCCTAGGTGGGTAAAATGAGGACCCGGATTGTTGGGGGCAATATGCTGACTCTATAAACCGCTTAGAGAGGGCTGAAAGCCCTATGAAGCGGTATATAAGTCTAACTGCTATTGCTATTGCTAACTCCAGGGGGATATGTTGTTTTTTTGTTAGCAGCCCTCAAAGGCATCAAGCCCCTTTTCAAACTTTTGTTGGCTTCTCTAGCCCTCCTAAATTTGGCCCTCTTCTGTTTTATGGTTGGAGATTTATGCCAATGGGCATAAAGATTCTTAAGCTCCTAACATAATTTCGTTCAACAAGAATGAAAAGGAACAATGAGCATTACAGGGATTGTTATTCTAAAATCGCTCATAGGAACATTCAGTATATCAAGAAATGGAGAGTATCAATATACTACTAAACCTCACATATCTGTTTAATAACTTTCAGCTGGGTGAAATTGGAAGTATGTAGGCTGCAGCAGTTATTGAATCAATGTAAGCCAAATGAGCTAACTTGCAGAATGCCAGCTCTCGTGACTACCATTGAATATGGAATTTGCGAACATTGTGGCTGCTCCAGAGAAATTGCACCTTCCAAGAAACCTTAATTGCAGCTATGATCGTTGTATTTCTCTGTTTATGTAAGGAAGTATTTCTGAAAGGATGAACCAATGGGACACAGGTTGTTTAATATTTGTAAAAAAAAATTAAAAAAACCCTCTCCCTGTGTAATCACATTTCACAAGTCTTAAATAGTAGAAGAAGAAAAATTCTGCTTGATCATTTTTCAGATTCTTTCTCCTACTGCCCAGATTTATATGAGATTTTAAATATTTTCATTTACATTTTTTTAGAATGCAGATTTATTTTAAAATGATGACTAAGCAAGTAATGAAACTGGAGAAAATTCACATATAAAGCTGTTTAGGTGATTAAGGAAAGAGGGTATGAAAGCAGAGTTGGATCAGAAATTTGTTTCATGAGAATTCTCTCTCTCTCTCTCTCTCTTTCTCTCTCTCTCTCTCTCTGTGTGTGTGTGTGTGTGTATGTATATGTATATATATATGATATAGAGATAGATAGAGATAGAGATAGATAGATATAGATAGAGATAGATAGAGAGATAGAGAGATAGATAGATAGATAGATAGGCAGATAGATAGATAGATAGATAGATAGATAGAGATAGATAGATAGATAGATAGATAGATAGATAGATAGATAGAGATAGATAGATAGATAGATAGATAGATAGATAGGTAGATAGATAGAGATAGATAGATAGATAGATAGATAGATAGAGATAGATAGATAGATAGATAGAGATAGATAGATAGATAGATAGAGATAGATAGATAGATAGATAGATAGATAGAGATAGATAGATAGATAGATAGATGTTATAGATAGATAGATAGATAGATAGATAGATAGATAGATAGAGATAGATAGATAGATAGATAGATAGATAGATAGATAGATAGAGATAGAGATAGAGATAGAGAGAGATAGAGATAGAGATGTGTGTGTGTTTGTGTGTGTGTGTGTGTGTGTGTGTGTGTGTGTGTGTAGATATTTGCATGTAATTATTAATTAAATCATTTAGCAAGCCAAAACAAACTGGAGAGCCATCTCTTCAGATAAAATAAAATTTTCACTTGCAGGCACTTAGAGAAAGCAACAGTTCCAATAAATCTGCAAGCAGTTTTCTTCTGTATCATTGACATTTGCAAGCAGCTTTTATTTGTGTTTGGATCCTACACCTTCCTCCCTCCCTCCCTCCCTCCCTCCCTCCCTCCCTCCTCCCAACACAAATGACTAGACAAAATTTCTATTGTATTTCAATCTTCATGTTCAAAGTTCTGAAATACCTTTCTCTTTATATCTTGCTGTTGTCAGTTTCTAATCTAGCCCTACCTAAGATCTCCAGTTTAACTACCAACATCTCTTCGTTTTTTAAAATTCTCTTAAGAGAATTTTAGCTTTTCTTTCTTCTACCCTTTAGCTACTGACCTGCTTAAGAACAAAGATACCATCATTTCTTTCTTCAAATCCCTTCCCATCTTTCCCCCAAGTCAGGCTTTTTTCAAGTGTATATGAAAATGAATTATATAAATTGATTCTCATTTACTTCTTTCATCATCTTGCTCTTCAGCTTCAAATGCTGTAGAATCAACTCTTCAGGGCAGTGTAAAGTGCTACATATTCTATGTTGATATTACTAGTATTTAAAAAAATAGCAAGCTTGCACTTTAATAATGTTCTGGAATAGGCAATCAGGGCTTTACTTATTTTTGTTTTAGTGGGCTGCAGTGAGTATAGATTACAGATTTGGATGGGCAGAAATGTCATCTCAGACACATACCTGGGGATGTGATTATATTTCAGGTGCTTGGGAACCAGATAGCAATTACAATTGGTTGCAGCAACCCACAGGCATGTATCCACAATTTGTGACCTTTTTGCCCTTTTTTTTGGCAGAAAACAAAAATAAAAGTGCCCGTTGTATATGCTGGATTCAATTTTCTCTTAAAGTTAAGAACATTTTATATTCTTTTTTCTTAGCTACTGAGTGTCCAATATTGAAAGGAGAAGGACATCACTTCATCCATCTGTGCAAAGAAAACTTAAGGGTTTCAGGTGAGTTTTCTTTATATTAAATAAGATCATATCCAACATTATTGGATGTTGGATCAGCATCCTTTGATTTTAATAATACATTTTGCCTTTAAACTTTGGAAATGTGTTTTAATGAAAGGAAGAACGTTTTGTTTGGAGTGTTGTAAATAAGTTTAGAGTCATCTTTCTGATTTTAATTCATCTTTGCTTTAATTACTGTGAAAGAATGAAAGCAGCATTTCAAGCTCATTCAGATGCAAAAGGAAATAACAAGTACATCCCCCAGAGGTTGCCAAGTCAACTACTAGGAGAATTTCCTATGAGTATACTATTAACAATGAAAACTGAGATTTGGATGTTGTTGTGGCCAATATTTCAGATAGCCTACCAACCATTTTCTCTGTTTAGATAAATTATATTAAGTGGGCAGTTGGTGATACAGCTTGATTACATCTTTCAGGTTTTGATTTAGCAGAAAGCTTCTCTTTGAGGCAGACTTCATGTGGAGTTGAAAAGCCATGTTTTAAACTGGGGAATGCACCTCTTATCAAAGATTCTCAGTAAGTAATCAAATACCCTATTCTTGGATAACTACCAGTGGCAATATCAAGGGGGATTGAAAGCTGTCCAGAGTTGGTTTGAAGATAGGTGGCTGTATGACTGTTTTAAATAAATAAAGTATATAAATCAAGGATGGGTTAGTAGGGGCTGTCTGCCACAGGTGCTGACAATAAGGGGGTGCAGTGTCTGGTGATGTGGATAATGAGGAGGTATCTGGACAGTTGGTGGTGTGCAGCCAGATCACTGCTGCCAGCATTCAAATCAGCTGTTTGGCTGTGGGTGGCATGGCACAGGAGCAACGGAAGGGGTGGGGGGAGTATTAAAATATAATCTGCTTCAAACATTCGAGGTATGCCATTGATAACTATGATCCCAAAATGTTCTTTTATATTCTTGCATAATTCTATTTTTTCATATTCATTGTTACTTTTCCTTGAGTTTCTTTATTCCATGCTTTCTGCAACTTGAATTTCCATTCCTCTGCAAGGATTAATTGCTTTTTCTGCAGTTTTCAGCTGGAATTTCAGCCAGGCGAATTCCAAAATAGCTATTTGTTTGTAAACTATGGATAGTCATGGATACATTTTTTTTCAGTTTTTTTCACAAATAGTGAAATAAAAAGCTACTATATCCTGTGTGAAATAGTCTAAAATTCCATTTCAATTTTAATATAGGTCTTGGAAAACTTTAATGTTTATTAAAGAAAAGAACTATAGAAAAGATTATGTAGCTGAACAGATTATTATTTCATATGAATAGAACTTTCCATGGTGGCTATAAGCTTATTTTACCTTTTCTCCTCTGCTGAAATTGTAGTTTGTATATATTATTCCCTAACATTCACTCAATATAGATTGGAAAAAAGAACATTTACAAAGAGAAAAAAATGTAAAACTGCCTGATTTTTCTCCATTCTTTATGAACAAATTCACAAATGAATAAATGAATAAATGAACATGATAAAGCCAATATGCCATTTAGCATATGTCTGCGCACCCAACACCAACTGCTCTGCAGATTTTATCGTTTATTTATTCTCTTATTTATTTATCTGATTACTCTATAAATATTCCTAAACACAAAAATATGATTTCTGGCTTATGATGCAAGGACAATTTAAAAGGAAACCGGCATCAGTCTGCATACAGTGCATTAATTTATATCCCTAAACCATTTTTGAATCCATCATCTGTGTACAGTGCTTTTGAAGAAGAAATCCTCGCATCTGTATGTTTCTGTACACTTTTAAACTTCTATCACACAGTTAATAAGGTGAGCTTATAAAGAAACATTTAGGAACTTATAGTTCTGCAATGAGAATATTATCTTGCTTGCTGAATTACTGTATATTGCTTTTTTGGGTGGCCTTCTTGTCCTACATAGATTATTTGATTTTGAAAGACACAGAAGTGCAACCAAATGACACACTTTGAGAGTTCCTCTCGTCTCTTAGAATATGTAAATAGATTCTGGTGTATAGTGAGTAGCAGAATACTGGTCTCTCTACTACAGGAAATGAAAGGGTATCTGATTAAGCTGACTTGAAAGTGTCAAGTAGCTTAGCAAATATCCCCTTACATTTCACTCATTCAGCTATAATATGAGTGACTGTAAACTATGATAGGCTTCTTCTGTCGCGGGATGCCATTTTATTTTTCAGTTGGGACTTACAACTATTGAAGTTTCTGTAAAAAAATTATTCTTTCCCACAATAAGGCAGAAGGTGATGGATTGGGGATTTTTTAAATGTATGTTTTATTTGGAAACAAAGACAATGCTATTTCTGATACCTTCATTGTGTTACTGTGATTGATGGCATAAGGAAAGAACCAGTTCTAGGGAACACTAAGTAGAACTCCACTTGTACGATGGCGTAAAGATTTCTCCATCCCCAAATTCCTTTTTAAAATTTATATTTATTATTAGACTACTATGCCGCCCATCTCACCAAGGTGATTCTAGGTAGCTTACTGTCATACAAGGTGAATTACGTGTCCTGACAAATGTGCGCACGTCAAAGGCGCGCCGACAAAACTGCGCCGAGAAAACTGTGAGTTCGAAATCGCGTCCACAACAACACGCCAACAACAGCGCGCCGACAAAAGCGTGATTATGGTTAAGGTAATGTTTAGGGTTAGGGTTAGGTTCAGGGTTAGATTTAGGGTTAGGTTTAGGGTTAGGGTTAGGTTTAGGGTTAGGGTTAGGTTTAGGGTTATTATGTTGTTTTTGAGTTGTTTTTTGAAGGCATGCTTTTGTCGGCACGCTGCTGTGGGCGCGATTTTGAACTCGCAGCTTTCTCGGCACGCTTTTGTCATGCGCGCATTTGTCGGTGAACCGGTGAATTATACCTCTGCCCCCTCCCCCATTTTTTTTCCTGAAGGCTGACAGCCCCTCTGTACTAATGTAAAATGGAGAATCAGGGTCTGAAGCTGGCTGAGGAAACTGGGAATTGCATAAGTAATGCTGTAACTTGTAGGTTTTGATGTGCCTTCCAACACTAAAGATCGATTTAGGCTATTTCTGATACAATAATAAGATTATCATTTTTTTTCTGAGCTAGAATGAAACAGTGCTTTTCCAGTTGGTTCATTTTTGGGGGGGGGGGTTGTAAGGAGAGTCTCTTTTTGTATGTCTGGATACAGGAATGTCTATTGGACTTTTTTAAAATTCAGTTTTTATTCTGTTAGGCACATCGGTCTATTCTCCCAAGACTTCTGCAATTTCTCCAGAATGACACAGAAAATTAAATCACAGCATGATATAAATAGTAAAAAAAATGTTTTTCTTCTCTATGAGTAGAAAAGTCTCATACTGTCATGTTTACACATTGTCTTGCTTAACCCCGGCTTTTGAATAAATTATCGCTTGCTGGATACATGGAACGCAGTAAGCCAAAACCTAATAACTAATATTATGGTTTAATATGATATATTAATCTATCCAACACCTCAGATTAACCTATTTAGAGGAATCTATCTTTGAATTTGCAGAGATACATGGCTTGGGATATCTCCTATTGTTTCCATTGCTAATAATATTCAGATAAATTAGATTGTCTGTTTGAATTTCTACTCTTCCCTGGGTTGTATTTCCCCTTGGTCTGTTTCAAATGAGAATCATCCAGACTGAAGAAATCTTTGCAGGATATTTTAGGAGAGGGAGAAATAGTCGTCATTTGAGCAGTATTAGCTTTTGTATCCAACAAAGAAAATTGCTTTGTCAGTATCCTAGTCTCATACTTGGACAAACCACTTTGTTACTCTCATTCTTTAAATTTTACAAATAATAGTCACTATAAGGAAGGCAGTAATGATTCTAACATTCATATAAGTTTTGGGTTTAATAAGTAATATTTTATTACTACTCATTTTAATGCTATACTACTACTACTACTAATTATTCAAGTAGTTGCATAATTACAAGTAGCATAATTATAGTATCTAGCATTTAGATATTACCAGTATAAGTTTGGCAGTTCAAATTCAAAATAATAAGAAACTAAAGACTTGTGGAAGACACACATTCTGACATAAAATATTGTGTTAGCATATTATTTTATTATGTACTTCATTTAAAATATTTTCAAAACTGTGTATTTTTCAGGAGAAGGATTATTTGCATAGAAGAGTTTTTATATTTTAACAGACATGACTCTCCTTAGTGTTAACTTTTACATTTATATAATAGTTTGGATGCTTTCTGTTAAGTGGTGTTTCAGAAGGAATGTTCACCATTTCTTCTGTCAGCATTATGATCTCCCACTTCCATATTGTACAGATTAATAGCAATTTAAACTATGTTCATTACACTGAAATTAAAATACATAGGTGGTCTTCAATTTCCATATTCTACATAAAACCAGTAAATATGAATAAAAAAGAGGACCTACATTTTTATATATACAATATGTCATTTTCTTCTGGGATATTAAAAATGCAAATAACTATTGAATTTTAACAGAACAATTGTATATATTTCTACCTAAAAGTAAAAGTTAATTCAATAGGATTAATTCTCAAATTCATGTATGGCTTTAATTTTAAAATCATTCCTGAGGCCCTAGGACATTGGGATTTATTTCTATCAGGAAACTAAAATACATACAATTATGTAAAACCTCTTCCTTAAACAATACAATGGATTCAGATTTAGATGTACAATAAAGCTGACAGAAATAGAGGATGATGCCCCTATAAACCCACTTCCAGTTCTACACAAACAATAGAAGACTGTACTACGTAGGCAGGCTACTATACTACTTACAATAGACTATTATTGAAAAACTGAGGGAAAGGAGAAATCACTTCAGAATTGAGCAAAAGCACTTTTCCTGAGTCCCATCGTATATAATTGGGAACTTATTTAATTTCTTTAAGATATTTATATACACTTTATGCAGCTTGGTAAAACAACACTGGTTGATTCCCAGACACATTTATGAGGGACAATAAGAAATACTATAGGAGGAGAAAAAGAGTCCCATTTTTACACATATAATGGTGAATCCAATCCAGTGGGAGGCCACAAAAATACTAATGGTTCTGAATAAAAATGTATAAGTTATTCTCCATCATTATACGATAAAAGTAAATAAATAAATGTTCCCAAGAAGTTGCAAATAGCTATCAATTGAAGCATATCACATACAAGAATAATTATCTGCAAAATAGAAGGTATGTATCTTTCTTTTGCGACAATGCAAGAACCATTATTAAAAGCTTGGAACAAATCAGCCCTATTAAGAAAATTATAGTACAATATTTCAGGGTTAGATAGTGAATAGTGTATACATGGAATTTAATATAACGGAATGTATGTATGTATGTATGTATGTATGTATGTATGTATGTATGTATGTATTGTGTCACAACCCCTGGTATGCCCAAATATGGGAGGGAGCATATTGCTTCCCTTTTCTGTCTATCGACTCACTCTGGGAGCCATCCAGGCAGAAAACCATTTTTTTCACAAATGCAACACACACACACACACACACACACACACATTTAGGACTTATATGTACTATAACCTTATTCGACCCATTACAACTATCCCCTCATACGAAGGAATGGTCAGATCACAAGAATTCATTGAAGCAGATTAATGGAGGAAGCTGACTAACTTGCCTGACCAGGTTCCTGCATAAATGTTGTTCCTTTCTCAACAATAGGAATAAATCCTGTTCAATTACTTCCAGGGCAATGAATAAAGCCTTGCCTTTTAAACATTCTCATGCAAAATAAGTTTGCAAAAGATGGCACATGAGCTATGCATCTTTTTACATTTGATAGGCTGAAAAAAGCACAATGCATACAAAACATGACAGCTACAATGAACTTGATCCTTACAGCAAAGAATTTAAAAACAGCAAATAAATCTATTTACCAGAAATCCTGATACAATTCCTACCTTCAACTAACTGCTCCCAATGGGAGAGATAAAACTTATGCCTACTACAGAGGTGGGTTCCTACCAGTTCGCATCTATTCAGTAGAACCGGTTCATCAAATCTACCGAACCGGTTAGAAGAGGTTCCACCAGTGGACCAGGAAAGCAGGCCACACTTACAGAAGAGGTTCCAAAATTTTTTGAAACCCACCACTGCCCCCCCCCACAGACAGACAGACAGACTGACACAGAGAGAGAAAGAGAGAAAGAGAAAGGAACAAATAAATAAATAAAAAAAGAAAAAAGAAAGGAAGAGATGAAAGAAAAAAAGAAAAAAGGGACAGAGAGACAAAAGGAAGGAAAGAGCGAGAGACAGACAGAGAGAGAGAGAGAGAGAAAGAAAGAAAGAAAGAAAGAAAGAAAGAAAGAAAGAAAGAAAGAAAGAAAGAAAGAAAACATGTGGCCGGCAAGCCACTCACACCAGGTCACATGGCCAGCAAGCCACTCCCACCACTGGCCTACTAATATCTTGACCAATGTACTCAATGTACTAAAGGACTTTTAAAAAGGTGATTTGGGGATATTGGAATCTTGAAACAATATGGAATAAAATATTGTTTCATCCTGAGCTTCATATATATTGTTTTTTTTCAACCTCAGAACACTCAAACCAGTTTTTGTGAGCCTACAGCATTTCAAACAAAAAAAATGTTTTACCTGCCAAAAATTTAAATAAGAACATGAGTAACAATTAATGTTATTCTTTTCTTATAAGTAATACAAAATTGAATATCAAATAGCACACTTTTTTTAAAAAGAAAGAAAGGATTGTTTTATTTCATTTATAATATCTTTCAAAATGATTCTTTTCACAAAATACAAAATATGGATATGAAATTGAGAATTTATGGAAATTAAGAAGCTATAGAACTTCTGGTATAATAATTTTGTTAAAATGAAACCATATTTGGTTACACAAAGTAATTTAAAAGGTTTGCACATTCCCTCATGTTAAGAAAAGAAGATTGTTTCACTTATTTTTGCACTAGATGATTTATTTCAGGGCTGTTGGGACTGTCACTTTCGAAAATTATGAGTCAATTCATCCTTAAGAAACAGATTTGCCCATAACCAATTGCTCTTAGTGTGTATTTTCATGCAGTCATGGAAGATACTTGTGTGAAATAGTGGATTTTATTACAAAATGAAAGAAAGCCTTTTTGGTCTTCTGATTAAGGCACCAGAGTAGAAACCCGGAGACTGTGAATTTTGGTCTCATCTTAGCCATGAAAGCTAGCTTGGATCACTTTGGATCACTCACATTCTCTCAGCTCAACTCACCTCACAGGTCTGTTGTTGGGAGAATAGGAGGAGGAAGGAGTATTTCAAGTATTTCAAGAACAACAACAAGAACGAGTTGCTTAAATCAATAATTGGCATGCTGGGAATTCTGAGAACTGAGGTGCAGACATCTCAAAATACTGTATCTGAGGTTGAGAAACGCTAGCTTAAAATCACTATTCTGCATTTCATTCCCAGAGTAAATTAATTTAGGATGTCCAGAAATGTCCTTCAATTAGTCCATTTCAAAGGGACCCGTCTTGTCCCAGCTCTATATCTGTAGTGTCTTCTCATCTCTACTTGTGGTGTTGGCAAAAAAGTACCTTTTTTATTGATGGGATTTATTTAACCTTCTGAATTATGAAGCATAATATCACCAACTTAAATGGGAAAAATCTGATTTTTCTGTAAATTTTCAAAAATTTACAGTGAAGATATTGAAGCAGTAGATAGTGTCTACCTTTTAGGTTTTACTGTTAACAATAAAGGAACTAGCAGCCAAGAAATCTGCTACAGGCTAGCATTTGGTAAAATAGCAGAAGAGAATTAGGAAAGATATACAGGTGCCACAACATATTTATGCGTACAAAAATCAGAATTGTGCAGGCCACGGTTTTCCTTTTGGCACTCCATGGTATTAAAAGTTGGACTTTGAAGAAGCAGGATGAAAGAGAATTGATACTTTTGAATATCTATGTTGGAGAACACTTCTGACAATACCATGCATAGCCAAGAAAACAAACATAATGGATCGTGGAGAAAATTAATCAAGAGTTCTCACTTAAGGCAGAAATGATCAGACTGAAATAGTCATATTTTGGAAACCTAGTGTAAACGACTTACTGTCTTTTTTAAAAAAAAAAAACCTATAATATTGGCAAATGTGGAAGGAAAAGGAAGACAACCAGCTGCAGTGATTATTTAAAAAAAAGGAAGACATCCAGCTGCCACAAAGAAGAGGGAGTCAAACTATTCTCCAAAGCACCTGAGGGCAGGACAAGATGCAATGGATGGAAACTAATTAAGGAGAGAAGCAACCTAGAACTAAGAAGAAATTTCCTGACAGTTAGAACAATTAACCAGTGAAACAGCTTGCCTTCAGAAGTTGTAAATTCTCCAACACTGGATGTTTTAAAGAAGAGATTGGACAACCATTTTTCTGAAATGGTATAGGGTTTCCTCTCTGAGCAAGGTGTTGAACTAGAAGACCTCCAAGGTCCCTTTAAACTCTATCCTAAAACTATCTATATAGTTGCTAAGAGTTGACAAAAATGTGGACGACATCATTGTCTTCCTCCTCAAACTATCCAAAGTACTCCTACACTTAAATTATTCATTAAAATCTGGCCATTTAGGCATTTTTGCCTTTGATTTGCTGCTTGTTTTCATTCTGTCATCCAGTGTTTGTCACACTTGAAAGGTGATCAATTAAGTTCCCATCTTTTTTTCCGCAGTTAAATTAAGAATGTCTGATCTACTCTCCCCAGTGAAGATTTACAGTTAAACTATACATAATATTAATGTAGTGATGTGATTACCAATTAATTAGCAAAAGAGATTTGGGGCTTCCATTCCTATCAGCAAGCTGAAAGAAAACCCCTTACTTAGCATTTCATGAAAAAAAAGATTGAAATTAATTTCCCCGACAGCTAATCTCAGATGTGGGGCAGTGATTTTGCTGGGAACAAAGGCTTAAGTTTTTCCCCAATGTTTTTAGCCACTTTATTTTAAAATAATTTGATTGCTAATCACATTGCTAATGTCATGAATAGATTAAGGCCTAGGGCTAGAATAGCAATGAGTTGTGAATATGTATGGAAATATTTGTGCCATCTTGTTTATTTTCATTAAATTAACATTAAATTGGCTATCAGACCCAGCATTTAAAAATATTACTGTTCGTTAACTTTTAAAATAAATAATTAGAAGCAATAAAGTATTCTAACAGAGAAATTTAGAATGCTGTGCAATTGGCGAGGTATTTCTGTTTTTATACCTATTAGTTACACGTTGCACTCTTAACTACCTCCTGAATCTTTTATGGAGTCGGAATCTCATATGATTAGGTTTTTAAAGCATTCATTGCACAATCTGATGCAGTTTGTTAAAAATCTTGATACCTAGGCAATTTCATAGCACCAACATTAAGGAATTACAAATACTTTGAAAATTCATGGGCTACAGGTACTTGTTTATCAGAGATTTCCATTTCCATCTCTCTGTGCTAAATTTTTGCTTTCATTTTGCTTTTGGGAAAGACATTTCAAAATGATTTTAAGCACTTTAAACGGATTGCTTCCTATTTTTCAGATTTTTATTTTCTTCCCCAATTTTCCATAACAAATTAAATCTGCACATAATACATCTTTAGTCTGGTGAGTGTATATGTCAATTAAATTATATCATGGATCTCTGTGCAAACTTGCAAATTAAATTAGTATTCACATGTGCACATTCAGGCAACAGAAACTGAGTTATCACAAACAAATTTGCTTGCTTCAGTAGCTACATTAGCAGACAGACTATTCCTAGTTTAATAAATTTGACACATAATAAGCAGAAAGATTGGTGTTTTCTCAGCCTAACATCCAGATTACAGGTACATAATTTGGGAACTCTTGACCTTTCAAAATGTGGGGTGTTCAATCATTAAATTTAAATATGAATTAAGTGGGTTAAGGTTGCGATTTGTTGGTTTCCTTTTTGGAGTAGCCCTTGGCATACCATTCAAAGGTCAAATTTCTGACCATAGAAAGTTGTGTTTTCTTAGTCTACAGGCAATACATTTAGCATATATTTCTTAATACCAAGAAAGAATAGTATCTCTGCCTCCATTGGTATAATGTTGGATGAAAGTTTACATCTGCTCTTCCTTAAATAATGGCAAATCTTCTTTTTTAGAAGCCAAAAAGCAATAGGAATTTTTTAAAATCTTTTTTTTAATAAATAAAATTTTTATTTTCAAACAAACACAAACACACAAAACATATAACATAAAAATCTTTTCAACTGCATACAGTGTGTCGATTGGTTACAAGGTCTTTCTGCATCCTTTCCATAGTCATCACTTGAACTTTATCAAAATTCACATATTGCCAGTCAAATATCTTTGTATACATTATTATTAAACTTCATTTGTTTGATTATCACTATTGTTTCTCCATTTGAAACAAGGTATTCTAAATATGTATTCATTTATATTATAATGATTCATTATATCATCTTCAATATATCCAATAATAAAGAATTTTTTATATCCTATTCTAAATCATTCTATTATTTTAGCATTGATAACATTCTCTGATAATTTTCAATTCCATGTTTTTTTATTATTAGTATCATAAATCTAATATACATGTATACAAATTGTTATAATTGTTAAACATCCATTAAGCATAGCTATTATTACATCCTTTTTATATGAAACATATTAAATTTAAAGTAAATTTATATTATGGCATTTCATTACATCATCCTGAAATCATCCAGTGATATTACATCTTTATATTCTATTCTATATAGAATTATTTATTTTTTATAAAAAGGTTTTTCAATATCATCTCCATCATCCTCACTTACAGTTTGTATAAAATTTCATATTATCTAGTATATATAAATGCTTTATTATTATTATTAATCATTTATTTGGCTATACCTGTTATTACTTTGTCTTATACATAGTACTCAAAATTTAACTCCATTTAACTAAATTTTATTGTGACATTTCATTTCATCATCCTGTATCCTTCCAGAAATAGTGCAGCCCAATATCTTTTGCTATTTGTAGACTCTGTATTCTAAGTGTTTTCTTGATAAGTCTTATGTGGACTTCTCTTGACCACTTGTTATTCATTGCATATCTTATAAAGATTCGAAACCCTCTATCTGTTCTTTCCATCAGCTTGACTTTTGTTATCGCTGGTGCTTCTACCGAAATTATTCTCATTGTTTCTGCCAAATTTTCTCCTCTTTCTTCATCTATATTTTGACATCTGAGATAGAGTTCCAGTTCATTGATCTCTCCTTTCCGTATTTCGCACTTATCATTTTCCTCCACTCTCGATTTGCTGTCAGCGTCAGCAATTTTCTTATCACTTTCATATATCTCTGTGGTTTTTTGAACTCTGTCTTCAAATTTCATTGTTGTTTTATAAGTATTCTCAACTCTTCTCTTTGATCTATAATTTCAAGTCTCTTTTCAATTCTGTCTGTGATTATTAAGACTTTTTGAATTTCTAGCATAATTCTTTGCAATGTTATTCCCCTTTCTTCTTCATATTGGGCCATTTTTCCAGGTTATAGACACTGCCACTAAAACATCCAAGGCTTTTGCTAGGTTTCAAACAAATTCAGTAAAGTTTTTCAGGTCAAAGCTTTATCTTTCCTTCAAAGAAACACCTGTATAGCCACTGACCTTTTCAATAAACAAAACCAATAGCTTTGTATTATCAGATGTTGCCAAGCCTCTAGCCTGTAAATGGCAGTGTTACATCCTTTCCCTCTGTTTTTGCCTTTCTTTCTAAGCCCTGAATTCCAGAAGTGAAGAAAAAAATGTTTAAAGATTACAATCCGACCGAGCCTTGCAAGGAAAGAAACTTTTAATCCACAAATACAAAAAATGGAAGAAGTATAGAGGAAGACAGAAAAAAAGACCAGTCCAATTTAAAAGTAAGAGGCATTTGTAAAAAGTCCATCCATGGAAAACAAACAAAATTAAAGTGAAAAAGATAACATGATAGTTTTAAACCAGGGTTAATTCACCCCTTACTTACTTCTGTCTTCAATTTTATTTTAACTAAGTCTTTTGGATTTTCTCTTCTCTAATAATAAAGATTTTTCTCACCATTTCGACACACTGTCTCTCCTGTTCTACTTTCAGGGGACTGTCCCAACCTTCTGCAGCCATTTTGACTGCTTCTCTTGTAGCTGGCAAAAAGAGCTTTCTCCTGGATCAATCAGGGACTTTGCGATGTCCCTGAGATCAGCAGGACATGCTCTTCTCTATCACCATTCCTTCAGAACGGTTTAGATCCAAAAAGGACCGTCCAGCAACAGAGATATTGATGGCAATCCTGGAGCCCCAAGATTGCATGTCCTGTCATCGTGACGTTAAGCCCCGCCCTCAGGAATTTTTAAAAATCTTACATTTAAGAAATAGAACAAAAGTAAATGGATTCTGGCATTCTGCTATTGTAGATTCAATTCTGAATGGTGTTTAATGGAACCTATTTTTTGCCTCTACGTTTTAAAAAGGGAAAAATCAAAGCAATGAAGAAAAAGGAAACGAGAGAGTAGGCGATTGAAATATATTTACACATTTTATCACATATCATCAAGGAAAAGCTTGATCCTCAAATGACAATTTACATTCAGTTGAGAACAATTGAAAAGAATCAACGTCCTTCATGATGTGGTAAAATATCTGAGACCAGTAGCTAACATGACTAGAAAGGCACGCAGTAGCTTAACAAAAGGCTTGCGGGAGATATTTGTTTTACATTGATGCCAAACACTAAAACGTTTGGCAACAATCATAATTAAATAAGGAGGGAACCGCATAGATGGGTCACTTGTATGAAGAATGCTTTTCCTTAGATCAGTGTTTCTCAACCTTGGCAACTTGAAGATTTCCGGACTTCAACTCCCAGAATTCCCCAGCCAGCATTCGCTGGCTGGGGAATTCTGGGAGTTGAAGTCCAGACATCTTCAAGTTGCCAAGGTTGAGAAACACTGCCTTAGATTAACCTTTAATGAACCTTGGCAAATGTGGTACTTTCAAGGAGGCATAGCTGTTATTTAGCTGATAGCACAAAGCTTTGGGGCAGAGGTTAAGAAATCAAGATCCTAAATCATAAAGATCTTTGGGTTACCTTGAATTTCACTTGGCTGCAAACTGGTAGCGAATCCAGTGCCCTCAAAACAGATATAATATGTTGGAAGCAAATTATCACATTCAACAATTTAGCGTTTTGTACTAGTTGTGGTTTCCAAATGACCATCCAACCTCAAGGGATGTTGTGGCTGACACAACTCAAATCTGCTTAACTACTGCAGTAGTTTAATTGATTCGTACCTGTGGTATTAAACTCCCAAATGTAACTAACAAATTTATGTATATACATGATGCTGAAAAGATTATTTGGTTGGTAATCTTCGGCATTCTACATTGTGTAATTGAGTTGTTGCTATTAGCCAGCGCTTTACATATTTGCTATGAGGCAAATGATTCAACATAGATGAAGGTTGACTAGAAAACATAAGCTCTTTATATTTTCAAAAGATTAAGTTGGCTTGCAGGGGATCAAGTGCTGCCTCCCACTGTGATATTACCTTCTTACCTCAAACAGCAATTCCCCCAAGTCTAATTCCGCCTCTCACATTTTCTGTACTTTAAAGGAAAATATTACTACTTTTTCAGCTAAATGACAGACATGTGATTAATTTTTTTATACTCAACCTGATTACTCTCTCACATGGTATATACTTAAAATAAATGTTTTAAGTGTTTTGTCTCCATAAAAGACAGGATTAAAGCTGTTTTTATGTTGAACATATGTAAACTGTTCATCAAACAACATAGGCTAAGATTCCTACATGGACCTCCGAGTTAAAAAAAATAATAATTCTGTATCCTTGGTTGGGTAGTTCCTTCCACAACTCTGGCAATCAGGACCAAGCAATACCGTGCTATAATCTCAAGGCTACATCCTCCCAGAAACTGCTTCAGCTCTGCTTACTCTAGAAAGCAGCTCACTATAGGACCACTAAGCTGAATCTTATCCATAAGACAAAAGTCCAATTTCCATTCTCCACAAAAGGTCTCTTAAGTTTATTCAGTGGGCTTGGGCAATCTGCTGCAGTTTACTAATTGCAGTGAAGGAAATGGTATTGCATTTTTTAAAATAGAGTTAGGTACCTATAGGCGAGTGGTGGGATTCAAATAATTTAACAACCGGTTCTCTGCCCTAGTGACCATCTGGGTAGGTGGGGCTCGGTGGTCATGTGACTGGTTGGGCGTGGCCAACTCAAGGTCAGTCAGGTCGCTGGGCACTTCGCCTTAGCTGTTACAATGTAATAAGGGTTAACCGGAGAGGCAGTTTCTGTAAGCAGGTCAATAAAGATTAGGCTAGAAACAACACCACAATGTTTCCTTCCTGCCTTCCTTACAGGATTAGCCCTGTGAAGTGGAAAAAAACAAAAGGAGATTTCTTCCAACAATCGGTTCTTTGAACTACTTAGAAAGTTACCAACTGGTTCTCCCGAATAGGTGCGAGCTGGCTGAATCCCACCACTGCTATAGGCCCACTTTTTTCCAATCACCTCTGCCCCTGGTGACATCTGAAATGAATACATCCTTTACTTTCCATTCCTAAAATAATGTTATCATAAGGGTCTATGTAGTTTAGTTCCATTGTGGCTGTTCTTCCTCTGTTCTGCCACGTCAGCACAGCCCTAACATTGGTGTCCTTTTGAAAAATGTTGTAGGTCCAGAGCAGAATTAATCTGTACCCCTGCCTGATTTGAATGTGATTGATCAACTGGTGTGGCTTTTGCAATTGTTTTGCTTCTTCCCTAACGGGAGTCTTTAATTCTTTTGTTGTTATTTTTCTTTTGTTGTTGTTGCTGTTGTTTTTAGATTCATTATATGTTGTATACTGATAGAGTTGTTGTGGCAATAGAGGCAGTCAATAAAATGTATAAAAGGCCTACATGATGGATTAAGAGTAATAAAAATATTTCAGTTTTAGTGAAGAAATACTTGTGTATGTGTATTTATTTGTTTGTTTGTTTATAATATTTATAAAGCTGTCCATTCTGGGGCATGATGGCTTAGCAGTTAAAATATGCTGAGCTTGCCACCTGGAAAGCTGACAGCCCAGGTTCAAGACCCAAGCACCACGCAAGGGGTGAGCTCCCATTCCTGCCCCAGCTCCTTCCCCCCCAGCAGTTCGAAAGCATGGAAATGTGAGTAGATAAATAGGTACCACTTTGGTAGGAAGATAAAATCATCCCATGTGTGTATAGCCATGCTGGCTCCATGACCACTGAAAATGCCTTCGGACAACACTGGCTCCTTTGATCAAGAAACTGAGATGAGCACCATACCCTAGACCAGAGGTGGTATACACTTACCTTCCCTACTGGCTCACAATTGTGAGCGCACGCTAGTAGATCCAGTCTAAACCAGTAGAATACAACCTCTGCCCTAAACTCATGACTATGATAGGGAAACATTACCTTTTTATACAGCTATCCATTTTTCAACCAACTCTGAGTTGCTCCAATAAAAAAATTAAAAGACATATACAAATATATTAAAATATTAAAATTATAAAACTCAATTAATTAAAATATTAAACCCAACAAAAACCTGGGCTGAATCAGTTCCAATGTGTTATCTAGTCTTCTTCCAACACTTGGGGGGAAATCCAGGTCTTCAAAGCCTTATGGAGAGCTAAAAGGGTGGAGGCTGAACTTCAGGCACAGTGGTTAGAGTGCAGTACTGCAGGCCGCTTCAGCTGACTGTTAAATGAGGACCCAGACTGTGGGGGTGATATGCTGACTCTGTAAACCGCTTAGAGAGGGCTGAAAGCCCTATGAAGTGGTATATAAGTCTAACTGCTATTGCTATTGCTAAGTGTTTTTGATAACTGAACTACGTTATTACCTTACTAAATGGATCCCCTATAAATGATTTTTTTCATTCCTCAGCTGGTATTATGCGGTCTGATTATGAGCAGTTAACAAAAATATCTTGTGATTCAGGCTGTTAGATTTTGAGAAAATAAGTCATGATTCAATACAGCTTTACATATTTGAAAAATAAACCAAAATTAAAAAAAACCCTGATTCAACTAAAAGCCTATTAATAGCCATTTACACATTATCATGTTTCCAACATAATTTTTCTATCTGAATCATATTAAGTCAATGACACAGAAACAGTTGTCCTAAGTCAAATCAGGATTCATATGCTAATTATTGGACAGCAGGCAGTAAACACTACCTCTTCTTTAACAGTTCTACTAACTAATTATGCAGAGAGAAGATGGATCCTTTGTGCATGTAACTTTTTGGCTTCCATGGCTCATTCTCATTGGCAGCATTTGCATTCAACTGTTTATCATGCAGTCTGAGGCTTGTAAGGTCATGATTAATTATATATAAAACATATTAATTATGATGCTAATAAATGCATATTTTATTTATTAATAAAATGTATTATTTTTCACCATTTTAATATATACATAATTACAATTTTAATTCTTGGATCTTTTGAAATCAGAGCAATGATTGTATAATATTATTCATGAAGTACAAATACCATTCTTCTTGCTTTTTATTTTCCATTCTCAGACTGTGCTAACTGGAAATGGATTCAACCCTTTTGCTTAATGCAACACATTACAATGCATTGGTAACTATGGTAGTCATGCTAAATACTCACGTTGTATCTAAGATCTTTATGAATTTGCAAAATTTTCACCACAAAATTAAACACTTATATTCCCCCATCCACATCTCTGCTGTGGGCTGAGCTGCCTTTTATCTGACAGTTTCCTTGGTTGAATTTCTATCTCCTATCTCTCAAGGTCACTCCCACATACCATTTCAAATATAATCCTTTACAGGTAACTACAGATTTTCACACAAATAAATATAATTTACAATATAAATGATGTAAATATGCTATCATGTATGTTCATCTATATTCATGTATGATTGTCATTCCCTCTCCTCAATTAATATTTTGCAATGAGGTTTCACTTCACTCACAAGTTAATCTGTTAATTTAAATGTATTTTTTTCATTAAAATGTTAAATAGAATAGAAGAATAGAAGAATGGGGAGATCACATCCTTACTAACTGTGGCCTATCTGTCCGAAAATCCTTTATCCACAAACAAATCCTCTGATTTATACCCAAATTGGACATTTTAAGAAACAACCTATTGGGTAGAATGGTGTTAAAGGCAGAGCTATAATCCACAAATAGCAACCTTACATATGTTCCCTGTTGTTCCAAATGATTTAATACAGTACGGACAACAATAAGCACAGCATCATCAGTTGATCTATTACTCCTATATTGATATGGGTCCAAAGTAGATGGAAGACTAGCCTTAATATAGTTCAACATCAATTGACTAAATATATTTATTTTATGGTGTCAGATCAACAAATCGTTCCAAAAAAATTGACACTAGCAACTGGAAGCAACAATAGTATTGTCCTTTTGCTCCTCATTTGCCTTGTCTTATGTTTCCTTAATTTAGATGTGGGTGCAAAGGCTTCCAAATCAGCTTCTTAGATCAGACTGGAAGTATTTAATTCATTCCCTCTGAAGGACAGTAGCATGCCTGGAATCTGGTTCCCTCACTGTGTTTCATTGGAAGGGCGGATAGAGGTTTCACACATTTGAACTTTTAAAATTGTTTAAATCTGGATTTATGCTTGCAAGTTAAATCATTGGAACCATTGCAGAAGGATCTATAACTGGACTGAAATTCAGAAGCTATGGACTGAAGCTTCTAGACACTAGAGAAATGTAAAAAGCAGATTCAGATTCAAAAGGCTAAACCCGTGTAGTTCATACGATATTTTAATTTTTAGTATGTTAGTAATTAGGATTGAAAGAAGCCTTCTTGGCCAGCAAGATGGAATGTTGAAAATAATCAGAAAACAGTATTTGAGCTTCACTGAATTTTAAAATAGAGTTTGAAATCGCTATTACAAAATCAGAACACAATCACAGAAATACAGAATCATTTCTTTTTTCCATATGAAAGTGTTCCTAAAATTCCTTTCACTTTTAAACATAAATTCTTAAATAAAAACTTTGAACAATACTGGATAGCAGTGCATTTATTTTATATATAGTATAATGTAGCTCTTTATAAATTAATTTCCAATATTTTTTTTCATTTGTTACCAATTTGAATGTGGAGAAATATCATGATTCTCCTCACTCTGTCCACCAGCTTCCGATTGTAGGAAGTTATCACTCAGCCTTCTCCCAGAAAAATGAAGTATCCTAGAAAATATTGAAAAGGCAGAATATTTCTCTGGATGTGAAAAGAAAGAAACATGTTTTAAAAGACAGAATAGCTGCCTGTAGCTTCCTGCCCATCCCCACTTTGTCAATGGGCCATTAAGAAGGCCAAGCTAGTCCTTTTACATAATAAAGATTTCTCCACTTCAGCTACAGGGGCATGGGATTAAGGAATTTTACCCAACTCACCACATGGCATCTGAGAACTCAACCAAACCTGGATTCAAAACGCAGCCTAGAGAGTTGCCCCTGCATGGTCACATGGGAGTCTGACAACCAATCAGAACACATTTCTTACACAGGAACAGGAAACAGAGAGGTGGGACTGAACAGGTTATAAAAAGCCTAGCAAGCCCCTTCCTCACCTCTTCTCTCTTCTTCTCCACCAACATTGAAGCATGTGATCACCTTTTCTGTTCAGGGCTCAAGCCATGTGGCCCTGTCCAACAATAAACCATCTTTCCAAGCAGCCTCCATGTCTCCAGTGTCTTTTTCCCCACTTGGAGCTGAACCCAGAAGGACATTTCTTTCATCACTATTAAATGTACAATCATTATGTGGCTTGATGACTCTGATACAGCGCAATATAAAAGGATCATGAAGTTGTTAATTATAATATTAAAATATACAAAAATGAATCAAGTGGTATTTAAACCAGCTGCATGATGATTTCTCCATATTCTAACTTTATTCTGAGCAACAGCTAATCCTGATTCTTACTGAATAAGCATTGAAATGTTCTATGGTGGTAAAGAGTTGCAGCTGCAGCTTGCTAATTGCTCACTGCTCTTTTTATTTTTATTTTTTTTTAAACCTTTTAAGTATTTTTTTAAACCCTTAAACCTTACAATTTGTTTACCAATTTTTTATTCCATATTATAAAAGCTACTGACATAATTAGCAAGAGGATGATTATTGGGAGACATTAGCGCTCTGGCATTCCTTGAGTAACCTTTCTTTGTCTGAGGCTAGAGATTTTACAACAAGCAAATCTACTGAAATTCTGACTTAAGGTGGCATTAAACGCAGCATCCCACATCTTAGGACAAAGTTTTTTTTTTACATTAGCTGCTTCACAATCATTGATCGTTAAATTATTCGCAAGATGACAGGTGACGGTAGGTGTCAGCTGGAAGACAAAATGTCTTTCCATTAACGCCAAACATCTCTCACTTCACTCTCAGGAAATGTAACTTGGATCAGCTTACTTTTCCTGGAAGACATTCAGCAACCTAGAGGCCCCATTGATACATGTAAATACGGAAGTTAATCACAATCTCTAATTTGGTCTCATTCAGCATGGGCGAATTAGTGTTCATAACATTTAAAAATAGCAGCTTTTTTCCACCAGTGCTTTTTAAAGCAAAATCTGAAAGGTAAATAAAGATTGCCTTACTAAATTTGATAGGGGTACCTCTTCCTACCACTTCTAAAAAATAGTCCTGCCACTCAGTCTGCCTATATTTCAATTATGACTCTGATGGGTTGATTGAGAGCCAGGCATGAACGCCTGGCACACTTAGGGAAAGCTAAAAGGAAGATAATTAGCATTGGAAGCCTGTTTTAATTTGTACTGTGCCTTCACGTGGGACCTACTTCGCTTACCTATTAACTCAAGTAACTTCGGCTATAAAGTGTAGTGCTTTCTGTATCCCCGTATTGCCATATTTCCATGAACATGTCTTCATTGAGCTTCTAGTTCTTCCCTCTTCCAGCCATATTCTCTGTTTATTATCTATTTATTTAAAACATCTCTAAAAGTTTCAAGTTTATTAGAATTTGTATGCCGCCCACTCCCATAGGGACTCTGGGCGGCTCACAACAGACAAGAAACATTTAATTTTAAAAAATAGAGATTAAAATAAAATAAAAATACAGTATTAAAATTCATGTCACCCATTCCATCTAAACGGGACTGGATATCAATCAACAGCCCCAGGCCTGCCGGAACAGCCAAGTCTTGACGGCTTTACGGAAGGCCGGGAGAGTAGTAAGGGTCTGGATCTCTGCAGGTAGATCGTTCCACAGGACCGGCGCAGCAACAGAGAAGGCCCTCCCCCAGGGAGTCGCCAGCCGGCATTGTCCAGCTGACGGCACCCGGAGGAGGCCCAACCTGTGCGATCTTGTTGGTCGTTGGGAGGTAAGTGGCAGGAGGCGGTCTCTCAGGCAGCCAGGTCCTAAACCATGAAGGGCTTTAAAAGTAACGACTTTTAAAGTAAAGTAAAACATCTCTATAACTACCTATCTTATAACCAACTCTGAGTGGCTTCAATCGGAAGTAAAAACAATATATTAAATCTATAAAATGAAACACATAAAAACATTCAGTGCACTGTTTTAATGTCCATGGACTTAGGCCACCAATTTTAATTCTGAAGAATTATTTCTCTGGTAGCATTAAAACCAAAGTCTACGACTTAGTATTGCATTAAAAAAAAAAACAATTAGCATCATTTATCTCTATGATATTCATATCCCACCAGCTCTGAGGCTATCCCAGGCAGCTTCACTAATGAAAACTGAAATTGCTTCAGCTTAAAGCAAAAAATGTGCTGTCTCTTATTGGTACCTGTACACAGATGACAAATTGGATACTACACCTAAGAGAAATATACTGGATTCAGTCACAGTCAGCTTATTACAATTTTAGACCAGTACAAAAAGTATGTCCAACAGTAATCTGTGAGGACTTATAAACCTATCTTAAGAAATCGATAAAATTTGAGACAAAATTAAAATACATCCATAAAACAACCTGGAATATGCTTTTTTTAAGTACCAGTGACATTGTGATGCTTACCTCAGCATCTGCTGTTCTGTTTTAAAGTTTAATGCATATTTGTTCTAAAACAAGTGATTGCCTAGGACCAAAAATCAATTTTTTGATTTATCACATTTTCCCAAAACAACGTGTGTGCGTGTGCGTGTGTGTGTGTGTGTGTGTGTATGTGTGTGTGTAATTTGTAGCATAGCTGCTGTGTCTCTAAGGAAAGAGTATATGTCAAAGGAAAATGAAGTTTCCAGCCAATTAATTGGTGTCAAGTTGCAGAAGTCATTTACCCAGACAACATGCTTCATATTTGATCTTCTAAGACAAAAAGTGAATGCTTAACTGCAGCAGATAGGGGATAATTAATTGCAAAATGGGTATTTTCACAATGACTAGCTCAGAGAAAATTACTAAATTAAAAGGATTATTGACCATTGCAACTTTTTGATATATAAACCTTTATTTTCTGGGGCATGTCAGAATAACCAAAGCATTCTCAGGACAGAAATGCAGTGTGGTTTTCTATTAATGTTGTGAATTGCTTTAATAAAATTACGATCAGCTAGGTGAGCACTGATTTTATCTGCCTGTTGCTCTCAAGAACAGTTTAAAGACAAGAAGATAAATCTGCAGTCTTCCAGAAAATTAGTTTTGTTAAGTAAAAGCAGGTGATTATCAAATTCCAAATTAACATTTGCTATGTACTGTAAGCAGCATACATTGCTAATAAATAGGTAGAACTGGGAAACCCAAAGGGTGCATGTGAGGACGCATCCTTGTTCAGGCGGGTTATAAATTGAGCATCAAAAATAAAAAATATAACAGATATAGAGTAGTTAGAAACCACCCCAGAATGCTTCTTTACTAACAGCTTCTCTGTTCTGTTTCTTCCATATTCAACCCAAGGCTTATAGGTTTTTCTAGTACAGGATGGGGAGCCACTAAGAATGTATTTTGCTAATAATTTTTTTTCTCAACATGTCTTGCTTTTCGTTCTTGTACCATGTGACTGTGACAAACTCTGTAATGATACTAAGTTTAAATGTAGGCCTGGCTTAATTTGCCGTCTGTGTGTGTGTGTGTGTGTGTGTGTGTGTG